>NC_080661.1:3315082-3615082 GCF_027579445.1 Ammospiza nelsoni | reverse complement strand
CAGTCACAGAGTCATCACCACTTGATTTTGGTCCCTTGTTATTTTGCTCTCCTGGAATGTATTATAGTTAATTAAAGGCAGTTAGCTAATTGGATGGTAAGCAGGTGCTGGTTAAAAAAACCAAACCACTGTTCCCCTTTGAAATGCCAGACAGGAGATTAATTGAAATTCCCTTTGAAAAGATATCCCCAAACCTCCTGATCTGTTGATGAAAACAGTCAAGGAAAAGTCAAAGAGAAAAGAACAAACAATGTTTTTCAGGAGGCTTCACAACTCAGGCAACTGCACACCCCATCAAGTATTAGGATTGAGGATTTTCATTGCCACACCAGGAAACCTTTCAAAGTCTCAAAATCTTTCACTGAACAGCAGTGCCAGAATGCCCCAAAGCTGAATAACAATCCCATGAAGGCATAATATTTCCACCAAGACCAGGATGAGATGAGTAGGAGAGGATGACTGGGGCTCTTCAAAAGCCAGACCTCAGAGCTGAGACAGGATTTAATCCCGATATTCCTCTGGTTATCCAGAAAAGGATCAAGACATGTGAGGGAGCTCAGAAAGCCAGAGTGCTCAAAAAAGCAGCATGTACAGAAGGAAGAAGAGAAAATACAGCTGGATACTTCCTAATGCTCTTCTTTGGACTGACCTGGTGCAGTGAGTCACAGAAAACTTGCTCTAAACATGGGTGGCAGAACTGAAAATGCTCACTGGTAAGTGTGGAGAAATGGCTACATGACAGAGGTCACGTAGACATTCGCTTGTTAGCCGACCAGGAGCTGGGAAAGTACCGAACACAGCTAGTTTGAGTTTTGCACCTGCAAGATAGCGTGTCCTTAGGCCTAGCTGGGTATGATAACAAGTGGACAGAGAGACGTGGGAAATAGAGAATGTAGGCCCAAAAGAATGAGGAAGAGTTGATGGTATAGTTTAACCAATAGATCGCTTGGCTTACAGAATATTCATAAGCTTATTATGTGCTGTATAAGTGTTTGATGCTCTCTTCAATAAACGGAACTTGCTTATCACTCATATTGAGTGCCCGAGTCTCCCCTCACTGACAAATGGCTCATCCCCGACAAAGGCCTCATTCTGCAACAAATGGCTGCCCGAACAGGGACCTAAAGGAAGTTTGAACTTGAGAGCCATTCTGCAACAGCTTGGAGCGTGGGAAGAGCTTCAGACGGAGCTCCGACCTGATCAGCCACCAGATGATCCACACCGGGGAATGGCCCTACAAAGTGTGGGGAATGTGGGAAGGGCTTCAGCTGCATCTCTGCCCTCGTCACCCACCAACGCATCCACACTGGGGAGAGGCCTTATGAGTGTCCCCAGTGTCCGAAGAGGTTTCAGACCAGCTCTGATCTCCTCCTGCACCAGCAGATTCACACAGAGCAGAGGCCCTCCTGCTGTCCTGACTGTGGGAAGGGCTTCAAGCGCAACTTGACCCTCATCAGGCACCGGCGCATCCACATCGGGGAGAGGTCCTACGAGTGTCCCCAGTGTGGGAAGAGCTTCTCACAGCGCTCGTTCTTTACCTGACACCAAAAGAGTCATCGGTAAGGGAAGCCCTGTGAGTGCCCCAGCTGCAGGAGGAGTTTCATGCACTGCTCCAGCTTCATCCCCCATGGGAGGACCCATGTTGGTCAGAGCTCTGGCGATCCACATTCCCTGTGATCCATGTTGGGAAGACACTGGGCTGGTTATTCTTTTGTTTTGGCCCTAATTTTTGGATTCATCTTCATCCCTTTAAAACAGAGAAAATTGGGGTAAAAATCAATAAATTCATCAAGGGCATCTAAAACCTCACTTTTTACTTGTGTTTCAGGGGAATCTGGGATTCAGGGAGATAACTGGGAGAATTTGGGGGTTTTAGGGTTATTTGGTGTACTTGTTTCCCTTTCTTGGCACTGAAAGAGACAAGAGGATTCAATCTGTCATCTTAATGCCACTGAAAACTACTCAATCCCACTCCAAAATTCCTCGATTCCACAGCTCTTTGGTGTGTAATGGGGTTGGAAGGGGACTGAGCAAAGTGAGCTTCAAATCAGGAGTGTTGAGATGGGGATTAGGCAGGGCAGGATGGGTGGGATGGAGTTTAGGAGGTGGAAAATGGGGGAAACATGGCTTGGGAAGGTGGCCATGATGTCCAGGAGGGGTGGGATGTGTTGAGGTTGGGAATGGGGAGGTGGGTTGGGGTCTGGAATGAGACAGCCAAAGTTTGGGGATGATGAAGGGAGGGGGAGCCCATTACTGAGTGAATTTTTTAATAATCTACATTCCTGAAGAGATTTTGAGGTATCTCACATTTCTGAGGCAGTTTTGGGGCTCTCTCCAGCTCTTGGGGGCATTCCTGAGAGCAGCTCCATGGAGCCCCATTGCCAGGGGTGGTTGCCTTGGGCATGATCTCAGAGCTGTATCCAGAGTCTGTTGCCTTGGTGCTGGAGAGCAGAGAAATGATGAACAGCCCCAGACATCTCCAGTGTGTGTTTGGGGGCAGGGAGAGTTCTGCATAGGTGGGGTGGTCACTGCCCCACCCCAGCCACTGCAGCCTCTGGCCCAGCCCCAAAGTGGCTGCCAAGCCCCTGGCACCCTGAAAACCCCACCTGAGAGAGGGACCAGAGCAGGTCAGGCTGTGACACAGGTGTGACACTGAAACGTCCCACGGCTCCAGAGCTCACAGCAGCTGAGATCCAAGACTGACTGTGGATCTCTCTCTCCATCTCTCTCTTCTCCTGACTTCCTCTTCTCAAAATCTGCATAACTTGAAGTTGGACAGGTTAGAGTTTGCGAAGTCAGTGCTTTGTCAAGTGATTTACTGTAATTCAATGCTGTTTAAGATTTCCCAAGTACTTCATTCTCTTAAGTTTGTAACTAAAAGTTTGTTCTCCACCCTCCTGAGAAGTTTTTTGTTTTCTCCCCTTGGCCATCTGTCCTGCAGGCTGTGCCCCTGTGCGTGCTGCTCCTCTGCCCTGGCCGGCTGCACTCGCCCATCTCGCTGTGCCCCAGCATTTCTCACCCAGCATCTCTGTGCCCTCCCTGGGCTCCCTGCACCCAGCGCTGCCGGCTCCTGGCACACAGAGCCAGGGCAGGAGCCCACCCTGCCAAGGGGCTCTGGGCAGGGCGGGGGCTGCGATGGCTTCTGAGCTCAGCAGCTGCTCCTGGCATGGTTCCATGGAGACTGAGCACAGCAACGCTGCTGAGCATTGTCCCTGCTGAGGGTCACACACTGCCGGGGCACATTCCCTGCCTGCAGGATTGCTGAGCATTGTCCCTGCTGAGGGTCACACACTGCCGGGGCACATTCCCTGAGTGCAGGATTCGTGCCTGACCCAACCACTGCACTGATGGCTCCAGCACTGCTTTCCAACAAAAACAGGGGAAGGCAAACTGTGCAGCTCATGGTATTTTAGAGTGTCTAAAACTCGCTAAGTCATTGATCTTAGAGGTGAGATGCATTTAGAACTCATGGCATGGAGAAGTAATGCAAGATGGAAAAGGGGAGCATAGAAATAAACTGAGGAAAATATTTCAGATGATTTCTTTCCATTTTCATTTCACTTCTGGAAAGCTGCTTCAGTTTTCCAGGAATCTTCTCCACAGTCCTGTCTGCTCTTCTCAAAAACCTTACCTGGAGAATGAGGTCAAGCTCCTGTCACAAGATGTGACAGGGATGAGAGGGAGGGAGACCCCCCAGGCATTTCCTGGGGTGAGAATGATGGAGACCCCCTGGGGAATGGTCTGGGGTGAGCGGGACAGGGACACCCCCTGGGGAATGGCCTGGGGTGACAGAGACAGGGACCCTCCCAAGCTCCTCCCAAGCATCCCCCCAAGGCGAGAGGCACAGAGACCCCTTGAGTATCCCATGAGCACTGGACAAAATAAACTTGGCTGAAATCAAACCTAACGCTGCATAAATCACTTTTAAGAATATTTGGTCTTGCCACAAGGAACTTGTGATGAAAGCGCAAACAAATCCCAAAGATGAATAAACTAACAATCCAAGCAATTCTGTGGCTATTCCAAGTTTCATTGGTTCCTGCACAACTCCAGCTCAGCTGCTGGCAGGTTCTGATTAAAGAAAAGTGGAAATTTAGCCCAATACAGATTATTAAAAGGAAGGGAAAGCTCTGTGCAGCTGTCACAAAGGTGACAGGGATGAAGAGAAAAATTATTCTCACATTTGGCAAAGAACCGAAGCCTGGGAATTCAGAAGTTACATGGGAATTTTGCTACTTCAGCTGGGCTTCTTGTGGGACTTTCAGCATTCTTGTGTTCCTCATTGTGGGGAGAATGAACCTTGTCAGTCTTGCTGGTAACATTTGCTCCCTTTCCTCCAGTGATTTTACAAACTTTTCAAGGAAGGACAATAAAATATTTTCTTTTTCACTGGCCACCCACAACAGCCATTTTCTTCATCTGTTCTCCCGTAAGTTGCTCAGAGGAAGCTGCATCCAAGTTTCCAAGTGTTCCTCCAGAGAGAACCACAACCTCCTCCTTGGATGGAACCATGCTGTTGTCAAAGGCACTTGAAGTCAGATAACAGTGCCCTGAACTCACTGTGCCAAAATAATTTTGCAATCTGGTTAAGAAAATCGTAAGAGAGATTCCTATGCCCCAATTAAGGTGCTAACGAGACCAAACCCAAAGTGGATTTTATTGAATAGTAAATGTGAGGTAGACAGAGAGAGGAAAAGAAAAAGGGGGAGAGCAAGGGAGTGACAGGGACAGAGACCTCCCCTGAAGCAGGCCAAGTGTGACATCCCCTGTGTGTGTGGCCTTCCCAGGGTGGGGGTTTTACACCTGAGCCAGTTTGGGTAAGGGGGGTGGTGTTCACCCCCTGAGCAGGGATTACCCCACTGTTTCAGGTTGCCATGCAAGATGTAACCAAATGCATGTTTTCAATCCCGATCTTCATCAACTGCTATAAACAGGCGAGACAGTGTTCTTTATCTCTTCCATGACTCAGCCCTGATAACGCCCTCCAGGGGATATATCTCCTGTGAATGAGCCATTGAGTGTCACTGCAGGACTGATAAAATTCCATGCTCCCATTGTGGGATGCTCCGCCCAGGGGGAGGATCCAAGCATTCCTACCTGGATATAAGCTGAGCCTTGCTACACCAGGAGCAGCTTGCCTACTGGATTCCCAGAGGACAAGACCTCCATAACCACCACTGGACCTCTAGAGGAAGACCAGACCCTTCTACAGGATCACTGCATTGACAGAATCACGTTCTTCACTCCAACAGGACTGCACCACCATTTATTGGGACTGCTGCCACCACCCTGACCAAAAGGGTGTCAGGTTATATCCTGACTCTGTCAGTTTAAGGTAGTGTTTCTGTATTATGGCCTTGACCTTCATTTTCCTCTTAAAATGTAGTTCTGGTTTAGACCCTCCCCCAGGTTTGCGTTCAAACCAGTATAAAACTCAGTGTGCTCATCCCTTGTTTTTCTCCCAAAACAGGATTTCCCATTCCCAAACCTTGATCAGATGCAAGAGGATGCTGCGAGGAAAAGGAACATGCCCTGGGACACCCGGGCAGGTGAGGAGGAAGTCAGTGCCCCTTTCCCCCTCTCTCCTGCTCCATCTCCCAGCCCAACATGGCCCCTGGCTGCAGGACAGCCCTGCTGTCAACCCCATCCTGCCAGGGATGCTCTGAGGGAATCTCCTTCCCCTTCCCTGTGGCACGGAGCAAAATTCCATCCTCTCCTTGTCCTTCCTTCCCCAGGGAAGGAGCTGAGGATGGAGACCAGGGAAGAAAAACCTCCATGGAAGAACCTCGTGGAAGAGGCTCTTTTGAGTGACTCCACTGTGCAGAATTCCACTGGGGAGGAAAATCCCCAGAGATCTTGCAGGAGCAGGGGCTGCAAACCCAGCCCAGGGTGCTCTGAGGAGGAAAGACCCACCCAGAGCCATGAAGGTGGACAGAGCTTCAGCCAGAGCTCAGAGCTGGTGGTCCATGAGCAGCTTCATCATGGGGAGAAGCCCCAGAAGTGCTTGGAGTGTGGGAAGAGCTTCAGGCAGAGCAGAACCCTGATCAGCCACCAGATGATCCACGCTGGGGAATGGGCCTATGAGTGTGGGGAATGTGGGAAGGGCTTCAGCTGCAGATCTGCCCTCATCAGGCACCAATGCATCCACACTGGGGAGAGGCCCTACGAGTGTCCCCAGTGTGGGAAGAGGTTTCACCCAGAGCTCTCACTTGACCAAACACCAATGGAGGCACCGGTAAGGGAAGCCCTGCAAATGTTCTGACTGCAGGAAGAGCTTTATGCACTGCTCCAACTCCATGCCCCACAGAAGGATCCATGTTGGTCAGATCCCTGGTGACCCACATTCCCTGTGATCCATGTGGGGAGGACACCTGGCCGGTTATCTTCTTGGTTTGGCCCTAATTTTCTTCTGATTTGTCTTTATTGCTTAAAAACACCTGCAATAGGATTAAAGGAAAGTTATTTATTAAAGATGTTTCAAGTCCCACCTTATAACATGTATTTCAGATGGAATTTATGGTTTAAAGACATATTCTGGGGGATTAGTGGGTTGTTGGAGGATTTCAGGAAGTGTTCTCCATCTCTTTGTACTCCAAGTCTTAATGGATTGATCTGTCACCTCCAAATGTCTCAATCCCACTGAAAACAACTCAATCTTACCTCAAAAGGGCTCAATCCCACCTCAATTTGGCTTGTTCCCACCTTATAAAAAACTTAGTCCAATGCCAAATTTACTCAGTTCCACAGCCTCCAGGGTGAGATGGGATTGGAAGGAGATTGGGAGAAGTGGGATCCAAATTTGAGGCTTGGGGATTGGGGATTGTCTGGGGCTGGGTGGGTGGGATGTATTTTGATAGTAAATAAAACTTTGAGAATATTGATTTCTGTCCCATTCATTTTCTGTCAGTTCCAGTTTGTTTTTCAGAGTGCCACCTTCGCATCTGATTGTGTTTGTGTCCTCCTTTTTCTCCTGCCTTTCTTTCCCTGTGCTGTTTCTCTCTCAGTGTTTCCCATTACCAGGGCAGCTCCCACCAAAGATCCTGCCCTGATTTAATTCCCCATCCATGAGCTACAACAAACGTCGGTGAAGTTATGAAGGCTGGCAGTGAAATGTCACTGTAGGATCTTGCTCCACTTGGCTTTTGGCTCCTTCTTAAAACCTTTGCCTCCCAGCACAGGAACATCTTTTCCTGCCTGGGAACTGGAATTCCAGCCCCTGGCAGTGTGTGCCATGCATGCCAGAGAGGCATTCCCGAGGCTCCCAGGGTGCTGCTCCTGCCGTGCCTCCCAAGGAGCTGGGACAAGGTCCAGCAGCTCTGATGGTTCTGCAGTTCCACAAGGGCCCCTGGGTCCATGAGTTTCTCTACTGCCAACATCAGTTCCTTGGTTCCCATGATGCCCTGCTGTGTCACCATGGATATTTGGTGCCATGAAGTTCTTCAGTGTCACAATGGCCTCTCTCACTCCATGAGCTTCCACAGTGTTGCAATGGCCTCCTTGGAGGGCAGTGTCACAATGGACCATTGGCTCCATGCAGCCCTGCTGGGTCACCATGGACTCCTTGGTTCCAGGAGGTTCTGGAGGTGTCTCCATGGTCTCCTTGGATCCACAGTGTCACAATGGACCATAGTATCCATGCGGCCCTGCTGTGTCACCATGGCCCCTTGGTTCCATGGGACCCAGGGTCACAACTGACTCCTTGCTTCCACGACACTCCCTCAGTGCCAAAATGGCCCCTTCATTCCATAAGGAACAACAAAAGTTTTGTAGGAACATTGAGCAAATCCTGCTTAACACATGTGGGAACATCTGTTTGCATTCAAGAGAGAGGTTCAAGGTGAGGATGGCACCAGCAGCTTCCATCTGCAACAGAGATCCAGGGAAAGGACAGAGACAGAGAATTCTGCAGGAAGCAGATCTGCTGGGAGGGGCGCAGGGCTTTCAGCCAACTGGCAACACCTTGTGTTTAAGGCCTTTGGTAGCCGAAATGGCTTCCTTCCAGTTGGCCCCATGTCCAGTTCCGGGGGCAGAATTTGACATTTGACGTCAAGGTGGGACCCATCACAGGGGAGGTACCCAGAGAAAAGGCAGGAAAGGGGGATGAAGGCAGGAGGGAGTCTGAAATGGACATCTCCCTAACAGGAGTATTGCCATCTTGTGATTTATAGGAAGGGGGATTAGGATCAGGGGATGAAGGAATGTGGTCAAGGGTGTATCTCAGGGCAGCACGGCCACTACCACCCTGAGGAGAGGACAGAAAAGGAGGGAAGATGGCAGGCGGCAGATGGCTTGTGTGTGCCAAAGGGCAGGCTCCATCTCCCATCCTGTTCTCAGGGAACGTGGGTTCAGAAATGTGGGGGGCGGGTTGAATAAACCAGGACAAAGGGTTTGAACCATGAACTCGTTAAATGATCCTATAAATTGAATGAAACAACAGATAAAATTTCCCAACTTTTAACATCGCTTGTGTTTGTAAAATATAAACTTTTCCCCAACAACATCCCAAAATGATAACTGAAAGATAGGATCAACAGAGATATCAGGAAATTCCTTAAACAACCAGTGAACAAAACATTTTAAACTCTCCTCAGAAAATGAACTCCCCTCTAAGTTTAAAACTCTCCAAAATTTAACAGAAACATCCTTTTCGGCTTGGTACTGATTATTTCCCATAGTTGCCCCCAGTGGAAGAGGGATTTCCCACTCACAGGAGTAGAAAATCAAAAGCCTGGACCCCTGGGAGCTCTCTGCCCCTCAGTCACTCACTCTCAGTCTCACAGGCAGAATCTTCAGCCAAAGTTGGGCTTGTGGGGCTGTCAGTGAAGTTGGTCCCACAGATGTTGAAGGGATTGTTAACTTCTTCTTCAATGAGATTCGATAAAACTGAAGTCTCACTTCAGTGTTGTGGCTGACCTGAAGGGGAACAGCTTCCAGTGACGTCTGGCTGGCAGGATCACCGCTGGAGATGCTCACAGGGAACTCAACAAATCAGGTCCCTATTCGGGTGCCATGTGTAGCACCATGGCTCTACTGAGGCCCTTGGAGCATCCAGCACTCATGAGCCCAAAGCTCACTGCTACCTTAGAAAGCCGACAGAATAGGCAGGATGGATCTTTGTATTTTCTCCAGAAAACTGGGTTTATTGGTACAGGAACAGGCTACACAGCTGAACAGGCTCCAGGGATGAAGAAAGGGCTGAGGGAACAGGGCCTTATATGGGGTAGTGAGGGGGGAGCTGAGGGTCAGGGTCCAATGGATATGGGGGAAAATGGTGCAGAGGATGGGTCAGAGGTCAGATCAGCCAATAGGGAAAAAGGGTGAAAGAATGCCACAAACTAGGGCCAATGGAGGGACAGAGAGAGAAGAACATTCTAGGACTAAACAAACGTGAGCAATAGGAGCTGAACTAGGGTAATTAGGCCAATGGGCCAATGGGGAAACATAACGTGACATAAATCAGCATGTGCCTGAAAAGATCAATGGGATCTCACCCTAACCTGAAAGCATAGTCCTCTTATCTGGAACCAGTCATCCATGTATAGGGGACTGAGACTGATGGTAGGCCTCTGGGCCTCCACACACCCTCACAGCTGGTCCAGGGCAGGTCTGGAGTGATCTTGGTGGCACGTGGGCTTGGCACACATGTGAGGAGGGTGTCTGTATTCAATGGAGAACTCAGGAGTTTTAGATTACAAAAATAAAAAAATAAAACCCCTCTTTGCCTGAGTGCAGCCAGTTCTCCAAGCTAAGCCAGCCTCAAGTGACAAAGGAGGGACAGGTTGGGGCTGGCAAATGTGGAGTAAGGTGGTCCACACAGGGTCAGATCTCAAGGCACAGCTTTTTTGATCAGGCCAGACTGCTTGAGGAGAGTCCCTGAGTCACTATCAGTCACTGAATGCTGTGATCACCTCTGCTCTAAAGAGCACAACATATCTTTAAAAGAAGAATGTGGATTTATTAGAAGCTCTTTGAAATATTTCTCCATAACTATACAAGAAGAAATTCCTAGTGATTTGTACAACAGAAGAAGGAAATCAAGGCAGAGCCATGGTTTATCAGGACTTGCTTGATCCTCATGAGCCTCGTCGTGCATTTGGAGCTGAACCCTGGAACCTCAGGGCCTGAGAGGAGAATTCACAAACCTTTCCAGGAGTCAAAGTCAGAGGAAAAACTCAAAGTGTCTCAAAGCATGAATGGGTCCCACTGAGGTACATCCCAACACAGGCTCTTCACGGACTCCTTGGAGAATTGGAGGCCAGGATGGCACAAAAACTTCTCAGAGACTCAGTGTGGAAAGGAAAATCCAAAGTACCTTAAAAACCTTGAGTATCTCAAGGTATTAATGAGCTACAGTACAAAGATCTCAAGGGTCCTTAAAGCAGATAATTGGAGCCATGATTGCACAAACCTCTCACTGAGTCTGTATCAAAAGGGAAACGCCAAGTACCTTAAAATACCTGCAGTACCCTGAAGCATTAATGAGCCCCACTGAGTGTTGTTACTGACAAAGCCTCTCCAGGGACTAATTACAGCAGATAATTGGAGGCCAAGATTGCAAAAACCTCTCAGACACTCCAAGGCAAAAGCCAAACCCAAAGTCCTTTGAAAAACCTGCAGTCCCTGCAGGGAGCATTCAGGAGATCCCAGGGGCATTCCTGAGCAAGGCTCCCCAGGGACTCCTTCCAGCAGATCCTTGAGGCCACTGGGATGTGGGCTAGGGGGGGATGCTGAGGGCAGGACAAGGGGCTGACAGTGCCCAGCCCGGCTGGGGCTGTGCCAGGAGGCCCCCGTGCCTCAGGACAAGGTGTCTCCTCCCAGCCCTTGGTGGCACAGACCCTGCTGTGCCCCAGGACATCAAGACTTGTCTTCTCTTTGTCCCCACCTGTCATCCCTGCCTCCAGTTCTCTGCTCTGCCTGGGGCCTGGGGACACTTTCTCAGTCATGTCCCTCAGTGGGACCCATTAAAAGTCCAAGAAAGTTTGGAGTTGGATTCTGACTTGGAGTTCTGGAGAGGTTTCTTCAGCTCCCTCTCAGCGACTGATGTTCAGGGCCTGAGAACAAAGCCCCAGAGGCTCATTAAAGTCCTTGTGCTTTGTCTCTGCTGCTGAACTGAGCCTGGCACAGAGGCAGCTCCTGGTATCCAAGAAGAGCTTCAAAAGCACATTTCTCTTGATGAGCAACTCTTCTCCCAGCCCAGCAGGTCTGGGGTACTGCCTGCAGCCACTCCGGGCACAGCACAGAGGCACAGAGAGCTTCACTCAGTCAGGGCTGGGAAGGTGCTGAGAAGTACCTGGGGCAGAATCACTGCCAGCCCTTGGCACAGGAACCTCTGGCTGCAGGACAATGCAGCTGCAGCTCCTGGAGCCATCTCCTAAAGCTGGAACATCCCAATGCCTACAGACTCTGTGAGTACAACTCTGGGTGTTTCTGGTGCAGGGGCGGTGAAATGCTCATGAAGCTCTTACATGCTTAGGGGTTCTAATAAGTCATAGAATATTTCCAAGACAAGCTTTTTAATAAAAGTGAGGAAATTTACAAAGAGTTCAAGTATTCAGTTTCCTAATATTGGAGAATGTCAGGAAGGGAGGGTTAAATATTAAAGATAGTATGAATTGCTAATCATTATGTTCTTCAAGTCCCTGAGATATCCGAACTGTTGGTTTTAGCGATCAATAGATTCACAGGAGATCCATAAAGTGCTTTCAGCCACTCTGCCCAGGGAGAGCACCAGCATCACCTTTGCTGGACCCATCAGGCTCAGTCTGAGCTGTCCTTTCTCCCACCTGCAAACAGAACCTGCCCCCAGCCAGTGCTCTGCAAGCAGCCAGGGTTCTGTCAGGCTAAGGAGAGTGCACAGAGATTTGGGGTCTGTGAGTGATGGCAGGGAGAGATCAGGCACAGGGAAACACCTGCAGGAGAGAAATCTGCAGGAAGCAGAGAGAAGATCAGGCAAGGAGAGAAAACAAAACCCAGAATTGCTGTGGCAGGGAGAGTTTAGAGATCTTCACAGGATCCCCTCCAGTGCAGCCCCCTCCCTCTGAACAAGCCCCCTCCCTCCTGTGCCCCAGCCAAGCCTCTGCCCTCAGGGCCTGGGCTCCAAGGCGTGCAGCCCCTCCTGTGCAGGCAGAGCTGCAGCAGAGCCGTGGGGCAGCTCTGCAGCCCCGGGCCCAGTTCCCCCTGCAGAGCACAGAGCTGGGAGCAGCTGCCTGGCCCTGGGGGCTCTGGAGGGGGCACAGCTGGCTCAGAGTGATGCTGTCCCCAGTGCCCGGCTCTGGGCAATGCTGTCAGTGCAGCCAGGGAAGGAGCTGCATCTCCCTTCGTCCAATGCCATCATAAGGACACTTGGTGGTCTCCCTGAGATTTCAGTCCAAGCTGGGAGCTCCAATCCAGGGTGCAAACCTGTCCTAGAGCATCTCTGAGTTGTATAATTGATGGGGAAATCAGAGGTGCTGTGACACTGAAAATGCTGCTATTGGGTTGGTGAAATGAGCAATGTGAGTTATTGGCTACAAATGTGGAGCTGGGCTGTGGTCGATCCATCTGCTCTCAGCAGTACCTGGGGGTTTTTAAGAGAAATGTGGGAGTGTGAACACCCTACATTTGAGAAAACGGAAAGTTCACAGAAACTCCAAACAGAATGAAGGGACAGACCATCTCCCCTAACTCTCCACTCATCATCTTGCCTTATGGAACTCACTCTCATCTACTGGAGGGCAGAAATAATGCTGACGGTTTCAGATATCCAAGAATACCAGGAGAGACATGGGGGGAGCTTATAAAGAAAACTTCAAAACTCTTAAACACAAAACCATGTCCATGTATGTTACAGAGAATGGTATATGGGAAATGGCTTTGATTTTGGATACAAATATCCTCTAACACTTCACTTTCCTTTTCTCCATGATCAGGTTCCCACGTGCAGCCCCAGCAAATGTCCAACAGCAGCTCCATCAGCCACTTCCTCCTGCTGGCATTGGCAGACACGCGGCAGCTGCAGCTCCTGCACTTCTGCCTCTTGCTGGGCACCTCCCTGGCTGCCCTCCTGGGCAACGGTCTCATCATCAGCGCCGTAGCCTGCGGCCACCAACTGCACACGCCCATGTTCTTCTTCCTGCTCAACCTGGCCCTCAGCGACCTGGGCTCCATCTGCACCACTGTCCCCAAAGCCATGCACAATTCCCTCTGGGACACCAGGGACATCTCCTACACTGGATGTGCTTCTCAGCTCTTTTTTTTTGTTTTCTTCATCTCAGCAGAGTATTTCCTCCTGACCATCATGTGCTACGACCGCTACGTGTCCATCTGCAAACCCCTGCACTACGGGACCCTCCTGGGTAGCAGAGCTTGTGCCCACATGGCAGCAGCTGCCTGGGCCAGTGCCTTTCTCTATTCACTGCTACACACGGCCAGTACCTTTTCCCTGCCCCTGTGCCATGGCAATGCCCTGGACCAGTTCTTCTGTGAAATCCCGCAGATCCTCAAGCTCTCCTGCTCATTATCTTACCTCAGGGAACTTGGGCTCATTGCAGTTAGTGTCTGTTTGGTGTTTGGTTGTTTTGTGTTCATTGTTTTCTCCTATGTGCAGATCTTCAGGGTTGTGCTGAGGATCCCCTCTGAGCAGGGACAGCACAAAGCCTTTTCCACCTGCCTCCCTCACCTGGCTGTGGTCTCCCTGTTCATCAGCACTGCAGTGTTTGCAAACCTGAAGCCCCCTTCCATGTCCTCCCCATCCCTGGATCTGGCAATGTCAGTTCTGTACTCGGTGGTTACTCCAGCCCTGAACCCCCTCATCTACAGCCTGAGGAACCAGGAGCTCAAGGCTGCAGTGAGGAGACTGATGACTGGATGCTTTCAGGAACATTAAACTGATGCACAATTTCTGCAAAACACTTGTAATAAAACTAGTTTTTGATACTTCTTGTTGGTTTCATTTTGGAGATTATTTTCCTTTGTTTTAGTTTTTTCATATTGTCCACAAAGAAATGTCATTTCTTGTGCCATTTCTCATTTTGTTTCTCTCCGCTTCCCTGTGGCCACAGACTGTGTCAAAGAGGGGCTGCGCACTTGGTGGCTTTAAAGGGCTGCGGATTTGGCAGCTTTAAAGGAACTAAAGGATCTCCCAGCAGAATTTTCTGCAGGCATGCCCTTTTGTTGCCTTCTCTGCAGCTGCAGCAGCAATGTCTGTGTGCAGAGCTGGGGGTAGATCAGTGGTGGCACAGCAACTCTGCTCGTGCTGGCCACACCATTCGTGATCCAGGCCAGGAGCCATTGGCCTTCTTTCCCACCTGGGCACACGGCTGGCTCATGTCCAGCCTGCTGTCCATCAGTCCCTGCAGGTCCCTTTCTGCCTGGCTGCTCTCCAGCCACTCTGTCCCCAGCCTGTAGTGCTGCAGGGGTTGCTGTGGCCAAAGTGCTGGACCCGGCACTTGGATTTGTTAAACCTCACCTTGTTGGATTTGGGCCCTGGATCCAGCCTGTCCAGAGCCCTGTGCAGGGCCCCCCTACCCTCCAGCAGATCCACACTCAAACCCAGCTTGGTGTCATCTGCCAAGATGTCCTTAGTTCCATGTACCCCCTCAGTGTCACAATGGCCTCTTGGTTACACCAGGCCCTGCACTGTCACACTGGTCTCCTTTGTTCCATGGGGCCCACAAATGTGACAATGGTCTCCTTGGTTCCATGGGGCTTCACAGTGTCACAGTGTTCTCATTGGTGCTGCTTTTTCACAGTGGCCTCTTGGTTCCATGGGGCCCCAGACTGTCACAATGGCCCCATGGTCACATGAGGTCCTACACTGTCACCATGGTGTCTGTGGTTCCACAAGTCCCCTCAGTATCACAATGGACTCCTTGTTTTCACAAGGCCCCACAGTGTCACAATGTTCTTCCAGATCCCTTGAGGCCTCATAACATCACAGTGGTCCTTTGGTTACACAATGTCCCCTTGGTTCCATGAGGCCCCGCAGTGTCAGAACGGCCCCTTGGATCCACTGGGCCCCGGAGTCTCCCAATGGTCTCTTTGATTTTGCAGTGTCAAAATGATGAAACCCTTTGGTTACACAAGGCCCTGCAGTGTCACAATGGCCTCTGTGGGACCACAAGGACCCAGAGTGTCACGGTGCACTCCCTGGGTCCATTTGGCCCCAGAGCACCACAGTGGACCCCTGGTTCTGTGGGCCTGCACGGTGTCACCATGGTCCTCTTAGTTCCATGAGGCCCTGCAGTGTCCCAATGGCCCCAGAGTGTCCCAATCATCACAGAATGACAGAATCAAATAGGCTGGAAAAGACCTTTGGGATCATCATGTCCAACCAATGCCCTAATTCTGCCTTGTAACACAGACCATGCCACTAAGTGACACTGGAGAGGGACAGTGACTCTGCCACCTCCCCCCGGCCAGCCCATTCCAATGCCCACTCATCCTTTCTGTGAAGAACTTCTTCCTATTGTCCAGCCTAACCCTCCCCTGGTGCAGCTTAAGGCTGTGTCTTGCCCTGCCCTCCAGCAGATCCACACTCACACCCAGCTTGGTGCCATCTGCAATTTGTGAATGGTGGACTTGATCCCCTCACCCAGATCATCAGTGAAGATATTAAACAGGACTGGGCCCAGCACAGATCCCTGGGGGACACCACCAGTGCCTGGACACCAGCTGGGTGCAGCACCATCCCCACCACTCTCTGGGCCCAGCCTCCAGCCAGCTCTTAAATCTCCCAGCGAGGAGGGAACCTGCCCAAGCCGTGGGCTGCAGGTTTTCCAGGCAATGCTGTCAGAGACAGAGTCAAAGGCTTTGCTGAAGTCCAGGTACACAACATCCACAGCCTTTCCTGCATCCATAGGTGGGTCACCTGGTCATAAAGGGAGACCAGGTTGGTCAGGCAGGACCTGCCACCCCTAAATCCACGCTGGCTGGCTCTGACCCCTCGGCCATCCTGTGGGTGCCCTGTGATGGCACTCAAGGTGATCTGTTTCATAACCTTGCTGGGCACCCAGGTCAGGCTGACAGGCCTGGAGTTCCCCACATCCTCCTTCCAGCCCTTCTTGGGGATGGGCTCACACTGGCACCTCCAGTCCTCTGGGCCCTCCCTGCTGAGCCGGCACTGATGGTAAATGATGGAGAGCAGCATGGGGAGCTCATCCACCAGCTCCCTCATCCCCCTGGGATGGATCCCATCCAATCCCATACACCTGTGACCATCTGAGTGGCTAAGCAGGTCACCAACTGATTCCTCCTGGATTACAGAGGGGGCTGTTCTGCTCCCTGTGCCCATCTACCAGCTCAGGAGAATACTTGTCCTGAGGACAGCCTGTCCTAATATTGAAAATTGAGACAAACAAGGTGTTAAGCAGTTCAGCCATTTCTTTATCTTTACTTACTATCTTCTCCACTGCATCCAATAAAGAGTAGAGGTTCTCCTTCGCCATCCTTTTGCTAAAAAATTTTTATACAAACTTTTTTTTTTTCTTTAAAGGATGAGTCAGGTTAAGTTTTGATTGAGCTTTCACCACTCTAATGTTCTTTCTGATAACCTAAAAACATCCTTAAAACTTCCTGCCGTGCCAGTCCTTTTTGCCCCTGAGTTCCCACAACAGCTCCATGGGCAGCCAGGCCAGTCATTTTCCTTACCAGCTCATCTTTTGCCACACTGGGACAGGCTGCTCCTTCCTGCTTAAGATTACTTTCTAGAAATGTGTCCATCCTTCCTGGATCCCTTTGTTTTTAGGGGCTGTTTCACTTAAAAAATCAGGACCTTATTTGGTACTCCCCAGATCAGCATCCTAAATAGGCCAAAGTCTGCCCTTCCTAATTCCAGTGCAGAAGTTTTGTTGCTGCCCCTCCTTCTTTCACAGAACATTGAAAACTTGATTATTTCATGGTCACTGTGCTCCAGGCAACCTCTGAGCCCCACATCTGCCACCAGCCCTTCTCTGTTTGTGAACAGCAGCAGACAGAGCTTTCCTTGGAAGTGGGAGTGTTACCAAAAATTCAGTAAACCAGAAAACTCCTTAACACCAATGTAGCATAAAGAAGCAGCATTCTTTATTCAGTTGGATGCACAGGGATAGCTTCTTCCAAAGCCGTGCATGCTGAGTACAGGAAAGTTTCTGTTTATATTCTGTATTTTGCACGCATATTCATTGATTGCCCTGGACTAAACACACATATGGTAATCATTTCCCCAAAATCATCCTCTCCCCTTTACCCATGTATTCTTCTGTCCTGGGGGTCTCTGGTGGTCCCTGGTGCTCATGGGCCCCAATGTTCCAGTGGGCCTGGCTGAGCTGGCAGGACACTCAAAATGGTGAATTTCCAGTTCCCTTCCCACACAATGGACATTGTGTAGTTTCCACAGGCCTGGGGTTCTGGAGAACAAGCCCCAGGTGTTAGCTCACCTGGTGGAGACAATTTCTCATCTGGCAACATGAGGTCAAAGAATGGGCTGTGACATCAAAGAGTGGGTTATGTGAGGTCATCACAAAGCCATTATAGACTGCCTCTGTGACATCACAGGGCAGGTATCTGACATTCCAGAGCAGACTGACATAACAGAGTTGGTTGTGACATCACAGAGGGGCTGTGTGACATCCCAGCAGGGCTGTGTCAGGTCACTGGGTTGGTCACTCTGCCCCAGCTCCCCCTCAGAGTTTCTCCCAACAACTCCAATGCTGTTCATGCCCAGCAGGGTCCCTGTCCCCCGGAATCCCCCCGGCCCACCGGGAGTCACACCCTCCACCAAAGGATGTTCCACAGGATCCACCCCAGAGCCTGACAGGGGACAAGGGGCCAGGGCGGTGTGACCAGGACACCAAGGACAGGGATTATCCAGGTCACTGTGGCCTGGTTTGGGTTTCCCAGGGCAGGAAAGATGTCTGGCAGTTGGAGCAGGGTCTGGGAAGGGCCTCCAAGGTGGGGCTGGAGCCCTTGGGCTGTGAGCAGAGGCTGAGGGAGCTGCGCTGGTCCAGCCTGGAGCAGGGAAGGCTGAGGGGCTCCTCATCCCAGCCTGGCAGTGCCAGTGAGGAGGGGATGGAGAACACAGAGCCAGGCTCTTCACAGGGGGCTGGGGGGAGACAAAAGCCGATGGGTGGAAGGGGAAAGAGGGGAGATCAGCCAGGGCATGAGGAGATGAAATGAGTCAGGCTGCTTTCAGCATTTCCTCAACACCAAGAGCAGCCTGACCTCCCTTCTCCATCCACCACTGATAGATTTGCAAATCAGGAATTGTTTGAGCTGTTCTGTCCTCAGTCCAGGACAAGAATCCTGATACAAGAACTTAATTGTGTTTATATCTATCACAGAAACACATTAGTCAAAAATTAATTTTAGTATGCAAATCAGTTGTGAACAGTGGACTCATCAGACATGCTGGGACTTTGCACATAGCTCAGGGAAGAGTTTGTAATTGTATGATTGTTATTTTAATGGTGTAATTTTTATAAAGTTGTCGGGAGTTTAGTTCAAGCATGGCTTAAAGAAAAAGGCCACGAAGCCATGCAGCTGAGAGAAAAGTAACAGGTAGCTGTGAAGCAGTTTCAAAGCAGTTTCCAGCCTGACTTCTATAAACAATTAGTCTCTCTCAGGCATCCTTGCATAAACAGTAAAGTTCTCAGGCAGTCTTCCCATAACAAAGGTAACATCCTCTCTGGGAAAAGATGGCACCCTGGGAACAGTTATGGAAGTTTTGGGAACCGTTCGTATCACAGTGAGAACACTGGATTTGTTTGATGTAAACAATCAACGGTATTGTAAAACAAAAGGAGTGGTTAGAGTTTTCTCTGTTAGCCTATCGTAAACCTGGATTTTGGAATATGCATGAAGTTCGTTAACACTATTATTTAAGGTGACGGATCGATCAATAAAGTTGGAGTTCGATGCATTATAGGATGGTCGTTCTCCCCCTCACTTCAACATAAAGTTATATCCTGTTCAACTGTGGTCTGTTGGCTAGGTCCAGTGTGGGCTGGAGGGAGCTCAGATTTGCACAAGGCTGCTCTGAGTGCCAGCCTTGGATGGGGAAAATGGTGGAGTGGGGGTAGGGACAGAGTCTGATTGATTGTCAGCCATGAAAGGTCCTGATTTTCATACCCAGTCAAACTGCATGAGGAGGTACTTGGATTCAATGTCAATTGGAGATTGCACATTTCAATGAATTACTAGTAAAAAAAAATTACAGGACCTAAAAAAATATTTTCTTGCCTTTTTTTTTTTTAATTCAGGGTATTCACATTGAATTGGCTTCTGAAATCATACTAATTAACCACACATTTGATTTGAACACCTAAATCAAATTATCCCCAGAGATTTGGCTTGTTAAGGTGTTCTGAATGCTAATGAGCCCTGGGACACTGAATTCCTGCACTGAAGAGCTGAAGGCTGAACAAGCCTCTGCAGCAGGAAAATTCAGCAGCAGGCTCCAAGGTGCTGAGGATCTCAGCAGCCCCCACTGAGGCCATCCCTGCCCAGAGACCGTGGGGGAATGGGCAGACAAGGAGAGCATCCCTGGGGCTGGGGCAGCACAACTCAGAGGCACCAGCGGCTCCAGCTGGGAAATGGAGTGTGGAATGTGGCTGGGAAAGCCCTGCCTGGGCTGTGCCAAGCAGGACACACAAGCCCTGACTTCCATCCAGTAGAAAACTCTGTCAAGGAGATATTTAAAAGGAATTACAATTGTTTCTGTATTCTGAATTGGACTTCCTGGAGAAATACCAACAAGAGATCCTCAGGAGCTCAAAACAACAAAACAGTCTTTACTGGTAACTTTAGAAAATCAGAGAATTTTTGGCAAAAGATTTAATATGACATTCAATCAACACAGAACACTTCTTAAAGCACTGACTTGGCCCATTCAACTTCACAAACTCTAAGCTATTTGAATTTTACATTACTCAAATTTGCAAAAGGACCGAAATAGAAGAAAAGGACAGAAAGAGAGAGAGGCAAAAAGGATACAGAGGAGCATACACAGAGGTACCAAGTCCTGGATTCCAGTAGCGTTCAGATGGAAATTCCAGCAGGAGGTAGGGTCAAGATGTGTGCTTGTCTTGTGGTCAGCCTTCAATACCCCTTGGTCTTCCTGGGCCCTTCCCTCAGGTTGGACTGTGGCTCATTTGGTCCCTCAGGAGCTGGGCTGGGGCTGCAGAGGTGGCTGTGGAGCATTGCCTGTGCTGTGCCAGGGACTGGCAGCCACTGCTGGGCTGGGATAGAGGCTCTGGGGGGATTGGGGTCACAGGGCAGGGCAGGGCTGGGCTTCCAGGGCAGGGGAGGGCTGGACCTGCCCCTTCCTCCCCTATTGGCATAAGATCCCAATATTACCAGGTAGATTGTGCCTGGGCTCCTCTGACCCCTGCTCCTGGGCCAAAGGCGGCAACTGTGGTGTTTCACCTCAGAGACACTTTTGGCTGGCTGGATGGTGCAGCTGAGCGCCAAAACAAGTCCAGGCTTGTGGAAACTCAGTTTGCCTCAGGTGAGAAGGCTTCAGGCTAAGGTGAGGAGGAAAAGGAGAGAGATTCTGCCAGAGGGTTAATATCAAGAGTTTATTCCATGGTCACAGACGTCTGAATCTTAGGTAACAGCACCAACAGAATCCCGACTGCAAGGCCTGAGGGACTTTTTAAGCTCCGGGGGGAGGGGGAGGGAAGGGACAGGTGAGCCACCAACCAGGTGGGAGGGGCAGGGTCTCAGGCAACGATGACACCCAGACAGGCCAATGACCTCTGGGCACAGGGGCATCTTTTGAACCTGACCAACCACACAATGGCCTTGCTGGAATGTTAAGACTGATTGACAGCCCCGCAGGGGGCGAGGGGGAAGGGGAAGAGAGATATTGCCACACCTGGGAAGGGGCTGGGAAGTTTAAAACAGGAAATTGCAACACACTGCAACACTCCCCACACATGAAATGTCTTGAGGCAAGAAATTCCTCCACTCTGTCACAATAGGGAATACTGGAGGTGAAATCCCAATTCTGGCCATGGGCACCGAGATAAGAAGAACAGTTCTTTTCCTTAGGAATGAAAGCCCCACTTCTAAGTAAATTTCTGGTTTGGTTGTTTGGATTCTGTTTGGTTTTGTTGTTGCTTTGTTTCCTTGTTGTGCCTGAAGTGTCCAGTCAGGAGCAGAGTGACTCTTGCCAAGGAACTTTGTGCTGCTGTCCCTTAATATTCAGTCTGGTTTTGGCTGATCCCTTGCTGGGGATTTTTTCAGCGCTCTCAAGGCCTCGTTGGTAACAGGGTGAAGGAGCCCTGGCCCAGGCTCTGGCCCAGGGGGACACGGGGACGCTGCCGGGGGGTCCCTGTCCCCATGTGCCACCCCCAGGGCCCCGGCCCCCCGTCCCCGTGTCAGGCTCTGGGGTCGATCTCGTGGAACATCCTCTGGGGGAGGCTGCGGGGCCGGGGGCGGGGGGACCCGGGGGGACAGGGGACCCTGCTGTGCACGAGCAGGGTTGGACTGCTCTGGGGGGAACTGTGAGGGGGGCTGGGGCAGAGTGACCTCCCCAGGGAACTCACACAGCCCCTGTGATGTCACACAGCCCCTGTGATGTCACACTGCCCCTGTGATGTCACACAGATCCCTATTATGTCACACAGCCCCTGTGATGTCACACTGCCCCTGTGATGTCCCAGAGCCAACTCTGAGACGCCACGCTATGATGTGATACAGCTGCTTTGTGATGTCACAGAAGTCTCTGTGATGTCAGAAAGTCACTCTATGATTTCACAATCTCTACCGTGATGTCACAGCCTGTTCTATGATGTTACACAGCCACCCAGTGTTGTCACAGCCCACTCCCTGATGTCACAGAGCCACCTTCTATGATGGCAGGATCTGCTCTATGGCCTCACACCCTACTCTATGATGTCACAGCCAGCTCTGTGATGTAACAACCCCCCTCAGTGATGTCACAAAACCCTCTCTGTGATGTCATACTGACACTCTGTAAGGTCACAGCACATACTTTGACCTCACTGCCAGCTCTATGATGCCATACAGCCACGCCATGATCTCACAGCCTGTTCTGTCATGTCACACAGTCCCCTCTATGACGCTGTAGCTGCTCAGTGACCTCACACAACAAATTTTGTGATGTCACAGCCCAATCTGTGACCTCACACAGCCCACTCTGTGCTGTCACACAGCCCCTTGCTGACATCCCAGCTGCTCTGTGCCTCTGTGACACAGCCCCAGAGGTGCTGCTGTGACACAGCCCCCTCAGGGCCATCCCACAGCCCCTGCCAGTGCTGAGCCCCTGTGAGCTCTGTCTGTGCCCTGCTGGTGTCCCTGAGGGGCCCTGGCAGCGTCCCAGCCCTGCTGGGCTGTGCACAGGAGCTGCTCCTGGCCAGAGCTGTCTCTCTGCAGCGCTGCCCTTGCCAGGAGCTGCCTCTGGGCCAGGAGCCTGGCCCAGCTCAGCAGCACAGACACAGCACAGGGACTTAATGACCCTCTGGGGCTTTGGTGCTCTTTGCATCAGACTCAGTCCCTCACAGTGTGCTCAAAAAACCTTCTCAGGGACTCAAAAAGAGGGTGAAACACTGAAGTTTCTCATACTTTAAATAGATCCATCTGAGGGACAGGACTGAGAAAATGTCCCCAGGTTCCAGGTAGAGCAGAACACTGGTGGCACTGATGACAGGTGGGGACAAGCGAGGGAAAGGTGTTTCTGCTGCTGAGCAAACCTGTGCCTCTGTCCCTGCAGGCTGTCGGCATCCCCGGCTGCCCCACGTGGCTGGGCCCTTCCTTTGCTGACAGCTCTGCCTCCTGCCTGCCTCTGCCTGCCCACACAGAGCCTGGGGCTGCTCCAGGCTCCTGCTGGGGACGTGCTGCACCACAGCCCTGCTCTGACAGGGAAATTCCTTTCTCCTGGTGTTCAGTCTGGACCTCCCCAGCTGCACTTGCTGCTATTAGGTCTTCTTCAGGCTTATTCCTACTATGAAGAAAAGCTCCAGCCTCTCTGAAACCACCCATCCATCCCTCCCAGGCTATTCCCTTTCAGTCCTCAATCTCTACACCACTGATCACAGAGGCCACAGACTCTCCCTGCTGGTTTTGTGATGAGGCCTCCAAACCCGATTCTGGGAGATTTTTGCGTCCTCTCCAAGGTCTGTGAAAAGGAAAAAATAGCATTCGAAGTTATTTTCTCCTCAATCCTACAGTGACAAAAAACGGGTCAGTATCTTTAAACTGAATGGGGACAAATTAAAATTTGTTAGAAGGAGGAAATATTTTACAATTAAGAAAGTGGCAGGAAACTGCAACCGTTTTTCCAGAGAAGTGGATTCCCCATCCCTGGAATTGTCCACGAGCAGGAGCTTTGTGCAGCATTGCCCATTGAAACCCTCTCATCTCCAGTGACAGAATTCCTGCATTGTGGGTTCTCTGATGTGCTGGGTGCCCTCACAAGGCTTCTGGCCAGAATGTCTGCTGAGGGCAGCCAGGCTGCTGCAGGGGCAGTGACCTCACAGCCATCACCATGGCAGCCCTGTCCCCTGGGCCTGGCTCTGCCCTTTCCTCTGCCCCTGCCTTGGCTCTGCTGCCATGAAGAGTTTTGTCATAAATATCTTGTCCCCAAGGTGCTGGGGCCAATGGCTTCCCAGTCAGGCTCCTGGGGCACAAGTGGCTTTTCAGAGCCCAGCCAGGAATGAGCCCTGAGGCAGCAGCTCTGCAGTGGTGGCCACCAGGCCGGGCTGCCAAGGGAGGCTTCTGGCCATGGCCTGCAAGCAGCTGCTGCTGCCAAGGTGCCTTTGGTGCCTCAGGCTCTCCCTGGCACAGCTCCCAGCACGGCACTCTGCCCTTGTACCCGAGCCCTTCCCTGTGCTGGGGCTGGCCTGGGGCTTTTCCTGCAGCGGGACCTGCCCTGCTGATGGCACAGGAAAGGCAGTTCCTGCTGGAGCAGGAGGCTCTGCCTGCAATGGGCTCCAACAACTCCAACAAGGTCCTGTTTGCAAAGCCCCCAGTGGGAAATGAAGGAGGGGAGTCACACTGCTTTGGGGGTGAATAATGCTGAAACCAGCCTGACTCCTCCATCCCAAAGTTCAACATCCTCAGAGGGAGCTGAAGCTGTGGCAGAGCTGGAAAAATCCCCAGAGAAAAGAACAACCAAGTGACACCACTGAGAGCTTCTGCAGCGCTGCTGAGCTGGCCCAGCCTGGGCACATCTGACTGACAGGGCAGCACCTCAGACGAGAAAAGCCCTGTCCCAAATTTTAATGGCAGCATCTCCTGACATTTCCCTTCTTGAGGGGTGTGGGGATTCCTCCCAGCGGTGGGGACACCCTCAAGGTCACTGCTCCAGGCTGAGCCAAAGGGAATTGCCCATGGTCATTGGTCTGGGGGAGTGACATCAATCTCTGCTAAATTACAGGTTTTGCTTAATACAGTTGCTTTGAAATAACTTCCTAGTGCTTTGTATAATATATTTTATGTGTCTTACATCCTGGCATAAATATTTCTGATTAAGGCAGTTTTGTCTAATCATTACCATAATAGAGAATACATATTTATATAAATATATCTGCCCATGACAGGAACCCTGCGAGTGTCTGGGACATCCCGGCTCTTTGGCAGCCTGGGGACTCCTGGGATGTCACCGTGGAGCCTCCGTGAGTGCCTGTGACAGATCGGTGCCTTTGCAGCACAAGGTGCCCTGGGATGTCACCATGGAATGGCTGTGACTGCCTCTGACCACAGGGCTCTTCACCATTCCCAGAAAGCCCTGGGAGGTCTCCATGGAGCCCCTGTCTGTGCCTGTGACATTCCAGCGCTGGAACAGCCTGGAGACTCTTGGAAAGTCCCTATGGAACCCCTCTGAGGGCCGGTGAGAAACCTGATCCTTAGCAGGCAACCATCACCAGCCCCCTGTTGCTATGGTCAGTTTCCATGGCAACCATCAGCAGCCCACTGTTGCTATGGTCAGTTTCCATGGCAACCATCACCAGCCCCCTGTTGCTATGGTCAGTTTCCATGGCAACCATCAGCAGCCCCCTGTTGCTATGGTCAGTTTCCATGGCAACCATCACCAGCTCCCTGTTGCTATGGCCAGTCCCTTGGCAGCTCCATGGAGACCCCATGCCCGGGGTGGTTGCTATGGACACCAGCTGAGGCCTGCAGCCAGAGTCCGTTGCCATGGCAACCATTGGCAGCCCCATCCCCAGGCTCATGGGATCCCAGAACCACAGAATTGGCTGAGCTGGGAGGGACCCATCAGGATCCTCCAGTCCAACTGCTGGCCCTGCACAGGACACCCCAACAATGCCAGCCTGGGCCTGGCAGCGCTGTCCAAACGCTGCTGCAGCTCAGAGAGCCCTGGAGCTGGGACCCTTCCCTGGGGAGCCTGGGCAGGGCCCCAGCAGCCTCTGGGCAAAAACCTTTTCCTGACATCCAACCTGAGCCTGCCCCGACTCAGCTGCAGCCGTTCCCTCCACTCCTGTCCCTGGGCACCAGAGGGAAGAGGTTCCCACAGCCCCAGCCAGGGACCCGCTCCCAAGGCTGTTGCCATGGCCACCAGGGCTGGGACCAGCTGGGATGCTCGGTTTCCACGGGCCAGGGTTCAGGAATGGGATTCCCCAATTTCCTGCTCCTGCTAAAACCGCGCTGCCCTTGCTGCCCTCCCGCCTCCCATGGAAAGCACAAAAGGCAAAGGTCCCAGGCTGGGATAAGAACAATTTATTGGGAACAACAATGAGATAAGGAACAAACAGAAACAGAAATGATACTGATAAGAGAAGGGATAAATAAAACAGTTTACTGGGAAAACTAATACATCAACAACAGGCTCTTCCTGGCCACAATTTCCCCTGTCTGGAAATTTCACTCATCTCCTCAGGGAGAGAGAGAGAGTCCATTTCCTGCCCCTGGCAATGACCTGAGGTGCGAGTGAATGTAATGACAGGGCCATGGCCAGACCCTCAGGTTCTTCCGTCCCACATCATGTCTTTGGCAAGGGCAGGAAAAGGGACAGGTGTCTTCCCAGCATAGACTAGAGGGAAACTGGATCACCAGGGTTTTTCCCAATGTGGGCCCTCTAAAGGGGGATGAAGCTGGAGTGGGGCATGAAGCTGTTCCTGCATTTTTGGCATTTGCAGGGCTTCCCTTACTGGTGGCTCCGTTGGTGTCTGGTCAAGTGAGAGCTACTGGTGAAGCTTTTCTCACACTGGGGACACTCGTAGGGCCTCTCCCCTGTGTGGATGCGTCGGTGGGTGATGAGGGTGGAGTTGTGCCAGGACTGGCAGCTTCAGGCACCCCTCGGCGGTAATAGCCTTGGGCTGTGCCTGCAGGACGAGGTCTCGGGGTAGAGCTGCTGAATAGGGCGGAGCAGAAAAGAGCCGGACACTCTCTGGGGTCAAACAAGTTTAATGTCCCGGGGGGCGACCAGCAGAGAGTGACCGCGTGCGAAAAAAAAATTGGGCATGGGATTATAAAGGGAGGTGGTAACTGGAGGTGGGATTTACAAAAAACCAATCAGGGGAAGTCAGGGGACGTGCTTAACATAATAGACTGTAAGGGAGAACTAATCGATAATTATAAAGGAGGGGCCCCGGGACCTCAGCCAATCACTACTCCCACTGAGAGGAACATTCTGGAAGACTGGGAGTGGTGGGGAGTGATTGACTGGGCCCAGGGAGGAGGGAAAATTATACATATTAGGAGATACAGGGTGGGGAAATTACATGACATGGGGGCAACCATAGCAACTAAATAATAGACAGAAACTAGGGCGGGGAAAACTGGGAGGACAGAACCATCGTAACAAAGGGGGGGAAGAAACACAACATACCAACACACCACAACATCTCCCCGTTTTTTGTTAAATAAAATTGAAAAGAACGGAAAAATCTGTACTAAAAGGTTCAAAAGGCTGGATTCCGGGGCTGATCAGTCCAGGCGTCTTCTTCTTCGAAACACAGCTCCTGGTGGTATAAGGGAGGCGCAGCGAGCTCTTCTTCATCTGCGGTTTCCTCTGCCTCCGAAGGATAGGTGTCTCCCTCTGCAGATTCTCCCGCTACCACCTGGTTGACACTTGGAGCTGTGATCTTATTAACAAGTCTTTGGACTAGCCCACGGACCAGCGAAAAGCAAATCAAAAGTAAAAATAAAACTAAAACAACTTTCATAACCGATTCTAGAACAGAACTGGCCCAACTGCCCAAGCCCCAGCCCTTAAAAATGTCCCTCAGCCAATCTGATGTTTCTTGCTCCATCCGATGGACTTAGTCTTTCATCTTCAGGATGGTGTGTCTGACGTTCTCAGCTCTTGATGACAAATTCATGCAGCAGAGGCCCTCAAACTCCTCACATTGATGATGATGGAGCAGCAATAGGAAATCTATTGCTGCCCTGTTCTGGAGTGTCGCCTTCCTTGTTATTTCCTCGTCTGTGAGGAGGTCGTATATAGCAGCCGAAGTCCAATTGGCTTGCTTAACCACCCAACACTCTAGGCGGCCCAATTCACCTAGAGACTTCGCCACTGATACCCACGGCAACAGAATGGTAAAAGCGACGGTTTTGGAATGGGAGCAATGTGTAATTTCATCATCACAGTCTTCTGGGAGATCTTTAAGATCTCTTTTGGACCTGGCCAATTCTGCTGTGATGTTAGTCTTCTTCCAATTCACAATTTGAGTCATGTTGGGGGTAAACAGCGTCAGCTTGCCTAATGTGCACGGCCCTCCGATCAGACCAGAGGGGATGCCTGCCCACGCTCGGTCGCCACAAATTAAGAATACTCCCCTGGGAAGGGCGTATGGGGTGCGGCCCGTGGTGGTGGGGCCGCTGATCTTTAAAACGGCCTTGCACCACTGGTAGGCTTGATATTCAGCTTTATTCTGTTGCACCACCTCATTGCCCTTCTCAATAGAGGAAAAGGTATACTCAAATTGAAAACAAATAGAGGAATTGGCGGAACCGAGCAGGTGGAGTTCAGTGGGCTCGGAGGGCAAAGGATCCAGCTTTACCACTCCGTCTCTCCAAGCGTTGCTGGAATCAAAACTAGGAAGGATAGTAAGACTCCGTGCCAAAATCGGGGAAAGGGCTGACTGAAAAGCGGAGGGGAATTCGCCTGGAGAGAAAGGGATCCCCACAAGGCACAACGACATCGGGTCCTCTGCTGACGCTGCGTCGAGGCAGATATGATCTTGCCCTAACGCCTGAGCCAAGGTACGCCAGACATTCACCTTTGGCTGAGGGACGATCCACGCTGCCCAGGGTGGAAGGAGGAGGCAGAAGATCAGGAGATGTAAAGGAGCGCTTGGGCGCTGCCACAGTTGAGGGCTGAGCTGGGCCATTCTGGCGTGGTGTGGGCCAGGCAAAGGGAGACAAACTGAAAAAACAAAACAAGCATGGTTATAACTTAAATATTTTCTTAAAGAGATGGTTCTGTCTCAAAAAGTAAACTAAGTTCGGGGGAAGAATCTGAGACAGGGGAGGAAGGTCGGGACTCAAGAACGACTCGAAAAGGGGCGCGAATCAATGGTGGACAGGAAGGGGACCCGGTCGGAGGGAACCTGTGGAGAAAATAAAGGTGAGAGAAAGTGGGAGGTTTCCTCCTCCGCCGCCAACATGCCTCCTGCACCTGTGGCACAGTCTCGGATGTTTTTGCCTGCTTGGGGAGGAAGGGCTTGACCCATTTTGATGGTATCCATTTCGGCCCTGAGGGAGTGGACACGCAAGCGTATCCCCTCCCCCAGGTAACCAGGTCATATGGCCCTTCCATCCGCCAGGTCTCCGGATCCCTTATCAGAACCGGAGGCCTGGCCTTCGGCTGCAGCTGTTGGTGACTGCCGAAGTGCCGGACAACTGGAGGATTCAGGTTGTCAAAAGAGCAGTTTAGGAAGTTTAAGGTGTACAAAGCTCTCGACAACCGGACGTGGGGGGTCTCCACCTTCACTGCCACGCGTTGTTTCTCCAAGATCCTTTTCAGGCTCTGGTGGGCCCTCTCCACCATGGCTTGGCCTGTCGGGGAATAGGGGATGCCGGTCTTATGCTCTATTGCCCATTGTTGCAGGAAACTCCGCAGCTCCTTGGAGGTATACGCTGGGCCGTTGTCAGTTTTTAAAGCCCTAGGGATGCCCAGGACAGCGAATACCAGAAGCAAGTGCTTCTGGACATCCGCCGCCCTCTCACCTGTGTGGGCAGAGGCAAAGATAGCTCCTGAGAAGGTATCAATGGAGACATGGACGTAACACAACCTCCCAAAGGACGGGATGTGTGTCACGTCCATCTGCCACACTTCACAGCTCGCCAAGCCCCTGGGGTTTGCCCCAGCTGCGATGGTAGGCATTTGATGGGCTTGGCATTGGGGACATGTGGCCACAATTGCCTTGGCCTGATCCTGCGTGAGATGGAATTGCCTGACCAGGCCTGGCGCATTTTGGTGAAAGAGCTGATGGCTGATCTTAGCCTGGCCAAACACATCTGGGAGCGGGCCCACCGTGACAGCAGCCGCGGCCAAAGAATCAGCCCGACGGTTGCCCTCAGCGATGAACCCTGGCAGATCAGTGTGTGATCTTACATGCATTATAAAAAACGGATGCTCTCGGTGGGAGACTAATTCTACGAGTTTTGAGAGCAAATTAAACAATTTTTGGTTAGAGACCTCCTGCAGAACTGCTGATTCCGCTCTAGATACTACACCAGCCACATATGCGGAATCTGTGACCAAATTGAAGGGACCAGGAAACCTCTCAAATGCTCGGACGACTGCGTCTAATTCAGCTACTTGTGGAGAGGCCTCCACAATGGCAACATCAGCCTTCCACCGCTGAGTCTGAGGATCCCTCCAAGTCATTACAGACTTGTGGGATGCTCCGGACGCGTCGGTAAATATTGTCAGAGCATCTAGAGGCTTCTTACTCTGAATTCCCTTGATTGATAATTTAAACTCCGAATTAAAAAGTTTATGGGCTGGCCGATCGACCGCAACGCGGCCAGTGTAGCTATCTAATGCGAATTGAAGCATTTCATTGGTTTCCAGCAGTTCATTGAAGGTCTTTAATTTGAGTTGGCCCGAAACCAATTGAATTGGAAGGTGAATGCATGCAAAATCACAGCCTGCCAGCGCCCTGATCCGAGATCTCGCCTTTCGGATCAGTTCGGCCATCAGCTCTTGTGGCCTTGTCATCCTTTTGGACCTGTGGTGGCTGAGGAACACCCACTCTATGATTAAGAGGGGGTCGCCCAGACCCTGGTCCTTTAAACTCTTGTCCCACTGATGGATCAAGCTGTGAAGATGTGGCAGCTTCCCCAGAATAATGAATTTAAATGGCAGGCCCGGATGGTAGCGGTGGGCCTGCCTGGCCGAAATGATTTTCTGAACCTTCTCCAGGGCTACCTGAGCCTCTGGGGTGAGTTCCCTAGGAGAACTCAGCTCCTCTCCCCCTTTCAATAAATTGAAAAGGGGGGCTAGGTCTTCTGTTGGTATACCTAACCAGGGTCTCACCCAATTTAAAGACCCACACAGTTGGTGAACATCCGCTAGGGTCTGGACTTTCGTCCGGATGGCCAATTTCTGCGGAACAATGGTCCGCTTGGTGATTTCAAGGCCCAGGTACCTCCAAGGTGGCATCCTTTGAATTTTTTCTGTTTGGAGCTCGAACCCTGCAGCAACCAACGCACTGGTTGTCAGGTCAAGCGCATGGGCAAGTAGATCATCTGTTGGGGCACAGACGAGGATGTCATCCATATAGTGATGTAACAGGACGACATCCCCGAGGGCTGTACGGACAGGAGACAGCAGCGAAGCAACATACCACTGGCAGATCACAGGACTATTCTTTAATCCTTGCGGAAGAACTCGCCAGTGATAGCGCTTGGCCGGGGACTCATGGTTGATGGAGGGAACCGTGAACACAAAACGCGGGGCATCATCAGGATGCAGAGGAATTTGGAAAAAACAATCTTTTATGTCAATTATAGCCAAATTCCAATTTTGGGGGAGCATTGTAGGGGATGGCATCCCTGGTTGGAGGGGACCCATGTCAATTATTTGTTCATTAATTTGGCGGAGATCGGTCAGGAGCCGCCACTTGTCTTTATTAGGTTTTTTAATGACAAACACTGGGGAGTTCCAAGGTGACATGGTCTCCACCAGGTTGCCTTTGAGCAGCTGCTCCTGAACGAGCTCATTGAGCGCCTTCAATTTTTGTTTATTAAGTGGCCACTGCACTACCTGTACTGGCTCATCTGATCGCCAGTCCAGCTTCCAGGTAGGGCGCTCCTCAGTGGCCACTGCCCGAAAAACCTGGGGAGCCTTTGGGAGGTCAATTCTGGCTCCCCATTGGGCTAGCAGGTCCCTTCCCCACAGGGCCTCGGTGTAATCTAAAACAAATGGGCGTACAGAAGCCAATTGCCCATCTGGCCCCGTAATTTGTACAATGCTCTTTGATTGCTTCGCCAATTTTAGACCCCCTACACCTTGTATGTGTCCGGCTGCGTTTTGCAAATCCCAATGTGACGGCCAATCCCTAGAGGGAATGATCGTCACATCTGCCCCTGTGTCCAGTAACCCCCGCACGATTTTACGGTCTGAGCCCAGGGACAGTTGACATGTCAGCCTGGGCTTTTCTCTTCCCACAACTTGGGCCCAAGCAACCGTTGGAGGTGAGGACCCCTTAGATGACTGGGAATCCTGTACCTCCTCCGGCACTGGAATGGCTTGGGCGATGATTTGGCCCTTGGGGAGAGAAAGCGGGGGCTGGACGCAGTACAGCCCTAATGCAAATCTGTCCCGGTCAGTTGTTACTAACCCCAGGACTATGTGAAGATTGAATGGTGTGTGTTTGGTGTCCCCAACAATGATCCACCTGCTACGTCCAAGTCTCCTCCAGCTGCCGGGATGTTGAATGTCGGCAGTTACCAGGTGTAAATCAGTGTCCGGGAGATGTATTTCGCGGGTCAGCTGCAGCCTAAAGGGAGAAAACGAAGAGGTGGTGGTTAAAGCAGGTTGAGGCTGAAGCCAACAGGTACAGTAAGTCAAGTCCGGTAAGGAAAAGTCAAGTCCAGTAGAGGCATGTGGCGGGCTTCTCCCTGTTCCCTCCTCCCTGCCTGGTGCAACCTTGCCCGCCTTATTTGTATCATGGCGCAGGGAGGAGCTGCGCTCACTTTCTAGTTTTTTTGTTGTTTTACTTCCTGCTTCCCAGCAGGACACTCCTTCCTTTTAAATGTTAAAAATTCTTGCCGCAGTGGGCAGTCAGGCATCCAGTGCCCCGTTTTTCCACATAGATGACACGGGTGGGTCTCTGGATGTCTCCTTGCAGCTCCTGGGGTAGACGTTCCAGCTGCTGCCGCGCTGTAATCGCCCTCATCGGCGCTGGAGGTCGACGCGAACGCCACTGAGTTCCGCTTGTTCTTCAGCTTGGAGTCAGGCGCTCCTGGCAGTGGGACTTCTCGTGCCACGACCTCCATCATTTGCTCGATGGTAGGTCGTGGACTACGGGGGAGGGTTCAGATGGCTCTCCGGCATTCAGAGTTTGCGTTCTTGAATGCCATCCGCCGCAACAGGTTTTCTCTTTCTCCCTCCTCGGAAGCTTGAGTCTCCACGTATCTGTAAAGTCTTTCTAAAAAACGTAAATAGGACTCCTGTGGCCCCTGCTGGGGCTCTTCCTCGTCTTGCTGAGAGAAGACCGCTGGGAGCTTGAAAAAGGCCCTCTCTGCAGCCCGACAGGACTCGGTGATCTGCGTCGGGAAGAGCACCCGCGCCTGAATCGCCCCACTGGCCCATGCCCCTGTACCCACCAGATGATTCGTGGATATCAGTTGGCCATCTGCATCATGTGCAGTCGCTTGGTTCTCCCAGAGAGCTGGGAGAACTTCCGCGACTTCCCTCCCCCACTCTACCGCCCAGGCCCTAAACTCCATAGGTCCTAAAAGGCTGGAAAAGAGAGCTCTCAGGTCAGCAGGGATCACATCTCCCGGTGCAAGGGCTGAACAGAGAAGTCCCCGGAAATACTCCGATTCCCGGGAGTACTCTCTCTGGGCCTTGCACAGATCTTTGATCCGATCTTGTGCAATTGGCACCCACTGAGCCTGGGAGCTCCCCTCCCCGCTCAGGCGGCAGGTAACCAGGGCGGCTTCAAAAACAGGGGCTCGCCCTGGCTTCCAGTTACCCACACACCCCCCCCCGGAACACAAAGCGTGGGAACCGGAAGGGAAGGCGTGGGAACCGGAAAGGAGGGAGGCAGAGGCAGGGCCTGGCATCTGGGAGGGGCCAGCTGATGGGCATGGTGGAACTGGAGGTGGCGGCTGGGTTTTCTCCGCCTCCAAGGTGGAGTCCGGAGGCGGGGCGGAGACAGGAGGCAGGGTGAAGGAGGGGCTATTGAGGGGTGGAGCGCAGGGAGGAACAGAGGGTGGAGGCAGGGGAGGAAAGGGTGGATCTTGGGATAGGAAAGGATTTGACTGAGGGGTGAAGGGATTATGGGAAGGAGAAGAAAAATCGGCGGGAAAATGCACGTGGCCGCCCCCATCTTGGGCTCCATAGGAGCCATCTTGTGGAGGCGGTGGGACATTAACTGGGGGGACATTAAACAGAACACTCTTGGGAATGTCAACCGGGTACTGGGGAGGTTGGGAAAAGGGGTAGGAAAACCTACTCCGAGGAGTCTGGCCAGGATCTCCTCGGAGTCCTCCTTTTGGAGGGCCAGGTCGGACCGATCGAGAGGGGGCAGAGGGAAGATGGAGCCTCTGCTGTGGGTTGGCCTTGAGGACCCCCCTCAAGGGCTCCGACCGAGGGACACGGGGTGAGGTAGACGGGGTAGGGACAACAGAACCGGGGGAACTGGGATTCAACCGTGACACTGATGGATTTTTTCGCAGTTCCCTCTGCTGAGACAACAATTGCAAAACTTTACCCGCCCAGTAAGCGGCCGGGTAAAGCTTTGCCTCCCCAGAGCTGACATCTTGATCTAATTTTGCTAAAACAGCTTTCCAATAGAGAGGGTCTCTAATTTGCTCTGGGGTAGTGTTGGGGAACTGAGAAAAAATCCACTTTACTAAACTCTTTAAAGCAACCTTCGGGGGATCTAAACCTCCCCCAAGCAACAAACTTCTAACCTGGTGAAAGGCTCTTTTTTGAGGAGAGCTCTGACGCGCACCCATCGCGTAAATTAAAAGAAAACGACAGAGAAAGTAAAGAAAAGAGCACTCCTCTGATGACACTGACCGCCTAAACCGAAGTAAATAAAACAACTAAAACAAGAACTGCTCGTCCGCCCGCTCCCACGCTGCCGCTTGCCTAGAAGACCGGTCCCAGAGCAGGCATGAGCCCCCAACAGCAAGACAGCAGGAAAGTGAAGGAAAAGAGGGGTTGGGAGCTGTCCCCAAAGCAGGGCTCAGGTCCCGGGAAGATTAAAAAGGTGGGGGGGAAGACCCCCAAGGCAGGGGCTTACCAATCAGACGAACGGCGAAAAGAAGATCCGGTAGAGGCAGAACTCCGCCCTCGGAGCTCTTCTTGGGTGAGAGGAGTTGTAGCTCCGGGTCCACCGGGAGCGCTGCTCCTACAACAGAGCCTGCTGCGACCGGTGGTAGATTAGTGTCCAGAGGTCCGATGACCTCGTCCACGGGGTCCGAGCGAGGGCCACGCGGTGGGTGCCAATCTGCAGCGATCACTGGCTGGAGACCCTGTGACCTGGCTAGCTGAGAAGGTGGCCAACAGTCCCACTGCAGCAGGGGGTGTCAGACCCGGTGGCAAGGCCCCAGGACTGGCAGCTTCAGGCACCCCTCGGCGGTAATAGCCTTGGGCTGTGCCTGCAGGACGAGGTCTCGGGGTAGAGCTGCTGAATAGGGCGGAGCAGAAAAGAGCCGGACACTCTCTGGGGTCAAACAAGTTTAATGTCCCGGGGGGCGACCAGCAGAGAGTGACCGCGCGCGAAAAAAAAATTGGGCATGGGATTATAAAGGGAGGTGGTAACTGGAGGTGGGATTTACAAAAAACCAATCAGGGGAAGTCAGGGGACGTGCTTAACATAATAGACTGTAAGGAAGAACTAATCGATACATTATAAAGGAGGGGCCCCGGGACCTCAGCCAATCACTACTCCCACTGAGAGGAACATTCTGGAAGACTGGGAGTGGTGGGGAGTGATTGACTGGGCCCAGGGAGGAGGGAAAATTATACATATTAGGAGATACAGGGTGGGGAAATTACATGACATGGGGGCAACCATAGCAACTAAATAATAGACAGAAACTAGGGCGGGGAAAACTGGGAGGACAGAACCATCGTAACAAAGGGGGGGAAGAAACAGAACATACAACACACCACAACACCCTCCCGCCTCCCCTGGAAAGCACAAAAGGCAAAGATCCCAGGCTGGGATAAGAACAATTTATTGGGAACAACAATGAGATAAGGAATGAATGGAACAGAAACAATATTGATAACAGAGTGTATAAATAAAACTGTTTACAGGGAAAACTAAAACACAATTTACTGGGTCTGCCTTGCCACGTATTTCCTCCTGCCTGGAAAGCACACCCTTCTTCTCAGGGACAGAGAGAGAGAGAGAGAGAGGCCCTTTTCCTGTCCCTGGCAATGACCTGAGGTGGAAGTGAATGTAATGGCACAGTCATTGCCAGATCCTCATGTTCTTCCATCCCACATCATGTCATTGGCAGCATCGGGAAAAGGGACAGGTATCTTCCCAACATGGATCAGAAGGAGAAATGGATCACCAGGGCTCTTCCCAACATGGATCCTCCAACTATGGATGAAGTTGGGGCAGTGCACAAAAGTCCTCCTGCATTGGGGCATTGGCAGAGCTTCCCTTACAGGTGCCTCCGTTGGTGTCTGGTTAAGACAGAGATCTGGGTGAAGCTTTTCCCACACTGGGGACACTCGTAGGGCCTCTCCCCAGTGTGGATGCACCGGTGGGTGATGAGGGTGAAGTTGCGCTTAAAGCCCTTTCCACAGTCAGGGCATCGGAAGGGCCTCTCATCTGTGTGAATCCGCTTATGCCGGAGGAGACTGGAGCTGCTCTGAAACCTCTTCTGACACTGGGGACACTCGTAGGGCCTCTCCCCCGCGTGGATGCGTTGGTGTATGACAAGGGCAGAGCTGGAGCTGAAGCCCTTCCCACATTCCCCACACTCATAGGGCCATTCCCAGTGTGGATCATCTGGTGGCTGATCAGGGTTCTGCTCTGCCTGAAGCTCTTCCCACACTCCAAGCACTTGTGGGGCTTCTGCCCATCATGAAGCTGCCCATGGACTACCAGCTCCAAGTTCCGGCTGAAGCTCTGTCCACCTTCCTGGCTCAGGGTGGGTCTTTCCTCCTCAGAGAACCCTGGGTTGGGTTTGGAGCCCCTCCTCCTCATGGGGGATCTCCAGGGCTTTTCCTCCCCATTGGATTCTTTTCCCATGGAGCCACTCAAACCGGCCTCTTCCATGAGGTTGTGCTGTCGGGATTTGTCGTCCCTGATCTTGATCCTCAGCTCCTTCTCTGGTAGAGGAAGGACAAGCACAGGATGGGATTTCCCTCCGTGCAAGAGGGAAGGGGAAGGAGATCCCCCCAGTGCATCCCTGGCAGGATGGCATTGGCAGCAGGGATGTCCTGCAGCGAGGGGATTTTCTGGGCTGGGAGATGGAGCAGGAGAGAGGGGGAAAGGGGCACTGACTTCCCCCTCACCTGCCTGGGTGTCCTGGGGCATCCTCATCTTCCTTGAGGTGTCTTCCGCCATCTGGCCAAGTTTTAGGAATGGGATATTCCTAAAACAAGGGAGGAAAACAAGGGTCGAGCACAATGAGCTTTTTACTGGTTTAAAGGCAAACCTGGGGAAGAGTCTAAGCCAGAATTCCAATTCAGTAACAAAATAAGGATCAAGGCAATGATACAGAAACACTGCCTTAAACTGACAGAGTCAGGATATAACCTGACACCCTGTTGTTCAGGGTGGTGGCAGCAGTCCCAGTAAATGGTGGCTGCAGTCCTGTTGGAGAGATGAAGGTGATTCTGTCGAAGCAGTGATCCTGTATAAGGATCTGGTCTTCCGCTGGTGGTTCAGTTGTGGTTATGGAGCTCTTGTCCTCTGGCAATCCAGTAGGCAAGCTGCTCCTGGTGTAGCAATGTGTTAGCTTATATCCAGGTAGGAATGCTTGGATCCTCCCCCTGGGCGGAGCATCCCACAATGGGAGGATGGAAGTTTATCAGTCCTGCAGTGACACTCAATGGCCCATTCACAGGAGATATCTCCCCTGGAGGGCTTTATCAGGGCTGAGTCATGGAAGAGATAAAGAACACTGCCCCACCTGTCTATAAGATTTGATGAAGATGGGGATTGAAAACATGCATTTGGTTACATCTTGCATGGCAACCTGAAACAGTGGGGTAATCTCTGCTCAGGGGGTGAACACCACCCCCCTTACCCAAACTGGCTCAGCTGTAAAACCCCCACCCTGGCAATGCCACACACACAGGGGACAATGTCACACTTGGCCCCCTCCAGGGGAGGTCTGTTTCACAGGCTGGGGGACTTTGCCAAATGTTAGAATAATTTTTCTCTTTGTCCCTGTCACCTTTGTGACAGCTACACATAGCTTCCCCTTCCTTTTCATAATCCGTATTGGGCCTATTTTCCACTTTTCTTTTTTTAGAATGTGCCAGCAGCTGAGCTGGAGCTGTGCAGGACCAATGGAATTTGGATTTGCCAAAAATAGCTTCTATTGTAAGTTTATAAAATTTTGGGATTTATTTGCCTTTCCATCACAAGTGACTTGTGGGAAGAGTAAATTCAATGCATTTTATCTAGGATCAATTTTGTTTTCTGACAAGAAACAACATTACTTTCTCTGGTGCCCAGGGGATGCATGGGGGGGTTTTTCCCTGTCCCTCTCACCACAGGCCATTCCCCAGGGGGTCTCCATCATTCTCACCCCAGAGAATGCCTGGAGGGTCTCCCTCCCTCTCACCCCTGTGCCAGGGGGTGCTCAGGGCAGTCTCTGTCCCTCTCAGCCCAGGGGATGCTCGGGGGTCTCTGTCCCCTCACCCAGGGGATGCTCAGGGGTCTCCATCCCTCTGGCCTCAGGCAATGCCTGTGCAGGGCTGGGGACCAGGGGCTCTGTGTCCCTCTCACCGCTGAGGGTGCTCGGGGCTGGGGGGGCTCTCCCACCTTCTCACACCTGGGGAGGCTGGGGGGGTCTCTGTCCCTCTCAGCCCTGCTGGGACCCCACCCAAACATCATCGGGCTCAGAGGGACAGAGACACCCCCAGAAGGGCTGAACCTGGGATTTGGTTTGGGGCTGAGGGTTTAGGAAGGGGCTGGAATTGGGGCTGGAGTTGGATTTTGGGCGGAGATTAGGATTAGAGCTGGGATTGGGGTTAACGCTAGACATGGGATTGGCTTTATGGCTGGGGTTGGGATTGGGTCTTGGGATAGACGAGTCTGGCACTGGAATGAGATTAAATACAGAACTGTGAGTGTGTCTAAACATGGAGTGAGACTGAGACCAGGATCAGGGTTTGGGATTGAGCTCACCCAGAGTAGGACAGGGGGGATGTTACAGTGTGAATGTTTGGGGAAAAACGAGCTTTGAATGCCTATGGTTGGGGATTCCTCCCACCCACGTCCATTTCTATAAGTCACCTGATGTCCCAAAATCAAGAGTAAATAAAAAAAAGCCACCAGGAGTTTCCCATTTCCAGTCTCATCCCTCTTGGGTTATGGTTGGTCCCCCATCTCAGGGCTTCTGGGGATCCCATGGGGCCTGGGGATCCCTCCTCTCCAGGGTCCTGCTTTTGGATTCTGGGAGGTTCTGGGGTCCCAAGGTCCCCCTCTCCAGCCTCCCCTCAATCCAGCCACTTGGGGTTCCCCCTTCTTTCTACCACCCTGTCCTGGATTAGGGCAAATTTGGTCGAAACCCTCCAAAAGGAGTTTCCTCTAGAATGCTGATTCAGCAGCCCCACCCTCAGCCAGTTTGGGAAAATATTTCCTTAGAGGAAAGTGGGAAAAAAATGTTACTTTACAGGCAAAGCATTTACCAGCACAAAAATTGAACAATATTAAGCAATAAAACCTCTTACTGCTCCAAAATAGATGACAAACTCTGAACGTTCCTCCTTGGGTTGTAGCTCTGCGCACTCAGTGTCTTATCAGTGTCTTATCAGTCTCTTATCAGTCTCTTATCAGTCCCTCCAGCACTGGAAATGCTGTGGCCCAGGCTCAGCCAGGTGGGTCACAGGTGCGAGCTGCCGGTGGTGTTCTGGCTGTTCAGTGCAGAGCAGATTTAAACAGCTCCAAAGAAAAAGAAAAACCACAGTCCAGAGAACTTCTCTGCCTCAGCGAGCTAAAAACTAACTAAAAGCAAAGGACAGCTCTGTCCTGCTCTCTGTCCATCCAGCAGCTGGAATGTAGAGGAGTGAGTGCAGTTACTGAAAACAAACTGCTGCTCCTTCCTCCTCCTCTTCGCTCTCAGAACCAGCCTTAAAGGTGCAGAACTCATTTCTGGGCTAAACAGACCGATGGGGGTACGAGCATCATGAAGTCACCCCAGGACACCCCTGTCAGGGTCAGGGGGTCCCGTCCCTGCCTCATCTCCGGGCTGCCGGGGGTCCCCCAGCTCCGGTATCGCCCCTTCCCCTCTCCCCGCCCCGGGGGTTCCCCGTTCCACAGCCCCGGCTCTCACGGGGATCCCCAAAACCAGTGTCCCGCCCCGTCGGTACCGGGCCATCCCCACGTGGACCCCCGGGACCCTCCCGAGGAGCGATCGCGGCTCCTCTCCCCCCGAGAAATCTCCTCTTAGGGAGCCCGGGGATACCCGGGGCTCGAGTCCGGGATCTGCCGGCTCCGAACACTCTCCAAAAAATCCTCCCGGAGACCCCTGGCTGGAGCCGGGGCGAGCTCGGCCTCCGCCCTCCCCTGCGGCTCGGGGCTGGGGGCGATGCTCCCGGGGCAGGGGGTGCTGCAGGCTCGGCGTGCGGGCGCTGCGAGCGCCGCGATTCTCCCGCTCCTGCTCCTGCTCCTCCTCTCCCTCCTCTTCCTCCCGCATTTCCTCCGCTCCCAGCCCGGGCCCCCCTTTCCCACCGCTCTGCCCCGCGGCCCCGCAGCACCGGCTGCTGGGTGGGGGAGCCCCCGATCGGCCCCAGGGCGGATCCGTCCCCCCGGCCCGAGCCCCAAATTCCGCTCCGGGGCCGCCGGGCTCTGCGGGCCCGCCTGGCAACCGGTGAGTCATCGGCGAGAAAAGCTCTGGTTGGCTGGAAATTGTTTACCGCGTCCTCTGATTGGCTGGAATTGTAAAAGACGCTACGCCCTGCGGGTGTTCCTGGGAGCTGCGGAGTCCGGGCGGGAGCCTTTTCCTGTTTCTTTGTGTTCTCTGAGACCTCTTTCCTTTTTCTTTCTCTCTTTGAGACCTCTTCCCGCTTTCTTTCTCTCCCTTTCTCCTCCCCATTTCTTGTTCCGTTCCGTCCACGCTCAATAATCGTCGGTTGCTTTCCCACGCTCTCATTCGCTCCTTCAGTGTGGCAGAGGCGTCTCTCCCTCGCGGGGTTGTAATCCGTGGACAGGGTCCCTTCCCACCCCAGTCCCTGGAAAATGTCCATCAAAGCCACCTTTGCTGTGTGCTCTGGAGCCCACAGAGCGTCTGGATCTTCTCCCCTTGGGAGGCACGGCAGGAGCAGCACCCTGGGAGCCTCGGGAATGCTCCTCTGGGATCCACGGCACACACTGCCAGGGTCTGGAATTCCCGTTCTCAGCTATGAAAAGATGTTCCGGCCCTTGAGGGCAAAGCTGTCAAGAAAGAGCCAAAAGCCAAGTGGAGCAAGATCTTACAGTGGCATTTCATTGCGAGCCTTCATAACTTCCCCCATGGTTGTTGTAGCTCCTGAATTGGGAATTAAATCCGGGTACGGTCTTTGGTGTGAGCATCCCTGGGTCAAGGGAGACACTGAGAGAGAAACAGAGCAGACAAAGAGAGGCAGGAGAGAAAAGAGGGCACAAACACAGTCAGCTGAGAAGGTGGCACTCTGAAAACAGACCAGAACTGACTGAAAAGGAATATAACAGAAAGGAATAATTTTGCACCTTTTATTTACTATCAAAATACAATTTCTTCCCCTTCTCACAAACCTCTTGCCAGTGTCAAGCAGGGCTGTCAGAAAGTCCTTCATTCTGGGTGGATGTTCCAGGCTGCAGCCACAAGGAAACAGGGAATGAGGATTTTCCTGCTCCTGGGGAGTTTGACATCCTCAGCTGAGGAGAGGAGGAGGCACCAAAAGAAAAGGGCAGCTGGGCTTCACCCTTCCACAGGAAAAACGGGGCGGGGGAATCGCTCATCCTGTCTGCTGCTGCTCCCACAGGGATGTGAGGGCTGATCCCAGAGACCCAGTGATCACAGTCAGGGCTGCCCTCAGGGAATGCTTGCCTGGTACTGAGGGGCAGCGTGGGAGCACCTGGATCTTGGGGCACCCAGCTGCCCCCCATGTTTGGAGGTGCCTGAGGAGGGCTGGGACAACGCCAGGGACATCCTGCAGTGACATCCCCCCTGTTCTGCCCTGGGTGAGCTCAGTCCCAAACCTGACCCTGATCCTGGTCTCAATCTCACTCCATGTTTAGACACACTTAATGTTCTGTATTTAATCTCATCCCAGTGCCAGATTTATCTAGCCCTAGACCCAATCCCTACCCCAGCCCTAAAGCTAATCCCATGTCCAGCCTTAACCTCAATCCCAGCTCTAATCCAAATCTCAGCCCCAACTCCAATCCCAGCCCCAATTCCAGCCCCTTCCTAAACCCTAAGCCCCAAACCAAATCCCAGGTTCAGCCCTTCTGGGGGTTTGGGGGTGTCTCTGTCCCTCTGAGCCCAATGATGTTTGGGTGGGGTCACAGCAGGGCTGAGAGGGACAGAGACCCCCCGGCCTCCCCAGGTGTGAGAAGGTGGGAGAGCCCCCCCAGGCCCGAGCACCCTCAGTGGTGAGAGGGACACAGAGCCCCTGGTCCCCAGCCCTGCACAGGCATTGCCTGAGGCCAGAGGGATGGAGACCCCCCGAGCATCCCCCAGGGTCAGGGGACAGAGACTGCCCTGAGCACCCCCTGGCACAGGGTATGAGAGGGAGGGAGACCCCCCCCAGGCATTCCCTGGGGTGAGAATGATGGAGACCCCCTGGGGAATGGCCTGTGGTGAGAGGGACAGGGAAAAACCCCCTGAGGAATGGCCTGGGGTGACAGGGACAGGGACAACCCTCCCAAACCCCTGCCAAGCATCCCCCAGGGCGAGAGGCACAGAGACCCCTCGAGCATCCCCTGGGCACTGGACAAAATAATTTGGCAGAAATCAAACTTGACTCTGCATAAATCACTTTGATGAATATTTGATTTTCCCACAAGTCAGATGTGATGAAAATGCAAACATATCCCAAACATTAATAAACTGACAGTACAAGCAATTTTGTGACAATTCCAAGTTCCACTCGTTCCTGCACAGCTCCAGCTCAGCTGCTGGCACATTCTGATAAAAGTGTAAATTCAGCCCAAGACAGATATCATTGAAAGGAAAGTAAACTCTTTGTAGCTGTCACAAAGGTGACAGGGATGAAGAGAAAAATGATTCTCACATTTCGCAAAGCACTCAAGCCTGGGAATTCAGGAGTTATTTGGGAATTTAGCTACTTGAGCTGAGCTTCTTGTAGGACTTTTAGCAGCCTTGTGTTCCTCACCATGGGGTGAATGAACCTTGTCAGTCTCGCTGGTATCATTTGCTCCCTTTCCTCCTGTGATTTTAAAAAACATTTCAAGGAAGGATGTCGCAGACATTTTTTCATAAAATCCTCTCTTTTAGGATTTGTCCTTTCTGGGAAGCTGAGGCCCCAGAAGAAAAATGCAAACAATAATTATCTGCTGATGTGGAATGTAACAGGAGCATCTGTGATTGGTCTTCTGTGAGTGTTTGGATTTGCTGACCACTCATGGGAGAGTTGGTCCTTGCTTTCTGCTGGACACAGAACTTTGTTATTCATTCAGTTCTTCCTATTCTTAGCTTAGCAAGCCTCTGCAACTTTTCTCTATTCCTTTTAGTATAGTTATAATGCATTATATATCATATATCAATAAATCCAGCCTTCTGATCATGAACCAAGATTCTCGTCCACTTCTCTCACCCTGAAGACCTTCATCAGGTCGCTGTAATAGAAGGACAACAAAATATTTTCTTTACACTCCAGGCCCGCAAAGGCGATTTACCTCATCAGTTCTCCCATAAGTCACTCAGAGGAAGCTGCAGCCCAGTTTCAAAGAGTTCCTCCAGAGAGAACCACAACCTCCTCAGAGGAGGGAACCATGGTGTTGTCAAAGGCACTTGGGGTCAGAGAACAGTGCCTAAACTCACTGTGCCAAAATAATTTCACAGTCTGGTGAGTCTGGTTAGGAAAAGTGTTAGATTCCTCTGCCCCAATTAAGGTGATAATGAGACCAAACCCAAAATGAATTTTATTGAACAGTAAATGGGATAGAAAAGGGGGGACAGGAAAAAGAGCCCTCCCCTGGGGCAGGGTAAGTGTGACATTGTCTCGTGTGTGTGTGCCCTTCCCAGGGTGGGGGTTTTACAGCTGAGCCAGTTTGGGTAAGGGGGGTGGTGTTCACCCCCTGAGCAGGGATTACCCCACTGTTTCAGGTTGCCATGCAAGATGTAACCAAATGCATGTTTTCAATCCCCACCTTCAGCAACTGCTATAAACAGGTGGGGCAGTGTTCTTTATCTCTTCCATGACTCAGCCCTGATAAAGCCCTCCAGGGGAGATATCTCCTGTGAATGGGCCATTGAGTGTCACTGCAGGACTGATAAACTTCCATCCTCCCATTGTGGGATGCTCCGCCCAGGGGGAGGATCTAAGCATTCCTACCTGGATATAAGCTGAGACTTGCCACACCAGGAGCAGCTTGCCTACTGGATTGCCAGAGGACAAGAGCTCCATAACCACCACTGGACCTCCAAAGGAAGACCAGACCCTTCTGTACGATCACTGCTTCGACAGAATCACCTTCTTCTCTCCAACAGGACTGCAGTCACCATTTAATGGGACTGCTGCCACCACCCTGACCAACAGGGTGTCAGGTTATATCCTGACTCTGTCAGTTTAAGGCAGTGTTTCTGTATCATTGCCTTGATCTTAGTTTTCTTTTAAATTGTAATTCTGGTTAAGACCCTCCCCAGGTTTGCCTTCAAACCAGTACAAAAGACAATGTGCACACCCTTTGTTTTCTTCCCAAACAAGGATTTCCCATTTCCAAACCTTGATTGCATGGAGAAGGAGGCTTTGAGGAAGAGGAAGGAGCCCTGGGACACCCAGATAGGTGAGGAGGAAGTCAGTTCCTATTTCCCCCTCTCTCCTGCTCCATCTCCCAGCCCAGCACAGGCCCCGGCTGCAGGACAACTCTGCTGCCAGCCCTGTCCTGCCAGAGATGTACTGGAGGGATCTCCTTCCCCTTCCCTCTGGCATGGAGGCAAATCCCATCCTCTCCTTGTCCTTCCTTCCCCAGGGAAGGAACTGAGGATGGAGACCAGGGAGGAAAAATCTGCATGGCAGAACCTCGTGAAAGAGGCCGTTTTGAGTGATTCTAGCGCACAGGAATCCAACAGGGAAGAAAAACCTCAGGAATCCCCCATGGTGCGGGGCTCCAAACCCAGCCCAGGGTGCTCTGAAGAAGAAAGAGCCACCCTGAGCCAGGAAGGTGGGCAGAGCTTCCGCCAGAGTTCAGAGCTGGTGGTCCATAAAAAGCTTCATGATGGGGAGAAGCCCCAGAAGTGCTTGCAGTGTGGGAAGAACTTTAGGTGGAGCTCCCACCTGATCAGCCACCAGATGATCCACACCGGGGAATGGCCCTACGAGTGTGGGGAGTGTGGGAAGGGCTTCAGCTACAGATCCAACCTTGTGACCCACCAACGTCTCCACACTGGAGAGAGGCCCTACGAGTGTCCCCAGTGTCAGAAGAGGTTTCAGAGCAGCTCCAATCTCCTCCAGCACCAGCGGATTCACACCGAGGAGAGGCCCTTCCTCTGCCCTGAGTGCGGGAAGGGCTTTAAGCACAACTTCACCCTCATCATGCACCGGCGCATCCACACTGGGGAGAGGCCCTACCAGTATCCCCAGTGTGAGAAGAGCTTCACCAGTAGCTCTCACTTGACCAGACACCAACGGAGCCACCAGTAAGGGAAGCCCTGCAAATGCCAAAAATGCAGGAACAGCTTCATGCCCCACTCCAGCTTCATCCCCCATTAGAGGGCCCACATTGGGAAAAACCCTGGTGATCCAGTTTCCCTCTAGTCTATGCTGGGAAGACACCTGTCCCTTTTCCTGCCCTTGCCAAAGACATGATGTGGGACGGAAGAACCTGAGGGTCTGGCCATGGCCGTGTCATTACATTCACTCGCACCTCAGGTCATTGCCAGGGGCAGGAAAGGGACTCTCTCTCTCTCTCCCTGAGGAGATGAGTGAAATTTCCAGACATGGGAAATTGTGGCCAGGAAGAGCCTGTTGTTGATGTATTAGTTTTCCCAGTAAACTGTTTTATTTATCCCTTCTGTTATCAGTATCATTTCTGTTTCTGTTTGTTCCTTATCTCATTGTTGTTCCCAATAAATTGTTCTTATCCCATGCTGGGATCTTTGCCTTTTGTGCTTTCCATGGGAGGTGGGAGGGCAGCGAGGGCAGCGCGGTTTAGCAGGGTCAGGAAATTGGGGAATCCCATTCCTGAACCCTGGCCCATGGAAACCGAGCATCCCAGCTGGTCCCAGCTCTGGTGGCCATGGCAGCAGCCTTGGGAGCGGGTCCCTGGCTGGGGCTGTGGGAACCTCTTCCCTCTGGTGCCCAGGGACAGGAGTGGAGGGAACGGCTGCAGCTGAGTTGGCGCAGGCTCAGGTTGGATGTCAGGAAAGGTTTTTGCCCAGAGGCTGCTGGGGCCCTGCCCAGGCTCCCCAGGGAAGGGTCCCAGCTCCAGGGCTCTCTGAGCTGCAGCAGCGTTTGGACAGCGCTGCCAGGCCCAGGCTGGCATTGTTGGGGTGTCCTGTGCAGGGCCAGCAGTTGGACTGGAGGATCCTGATGGGTCCCTCCCAGCTCAGCCAATTCTGTGGTTCTGGGATCCCATGAGCCTGGGGATGGGGCTGCCAATGGTTGCCATGGCAACAGTCTCTGGCTGCAGGCCTGAGCTGGTGTCCATGGCAACCACCCCTGGCATGGGGTCTCCATGGAGCTGCCATGGAAACTGACCATAGCAACAGGGGACTGGGGATGGTTGCCATGGAAACTGACCATAGCAACAGGGGGCTGGTGATGGTTGCCTGCTTAGGATCAGGTTTGTCACAGGCCCTCAGAGGGGTTCCTTAGGGACTTTCCAAGAGTCTCCAAGCTGTTCCAGGACTGGAATGTCACAGGCACAGACAGGGGCTCCATGGAGACCTCCCAGGGCTTTCTGGGGATGGTGAAGAGCCCTGTGGTCAGAGGCAGTCACAGCCATTCCATGGTGACATCCCAGGGCACCTTGGGCTGCAAAGGCACCAGTCTGTCACAGGCACTCACGGGGGCTCCATGGTGACATCCCAGGAGTCCCCAGGCTGCCAAAGAGCCGGGATGTCCCAGACACTCACAGGGTTCCTGTCATGGGCAGATATATTTATATAAATATGTATTCTCTATTATGGTAATGATTAGACAAAACTGCCTTAATCAGAAATATTTATGCCAGGATGTAAGAGACGTAAAATATATTATACAGAGCACTAGGAAATTATTTCAAAGCAACTGTATTAAGCAAAACCTGTAATTAAGCAGAGATTGATGTCACTCCCCCAGACCAATGACCATGGGCAATTCCCTTTGGCTCAGCCTGGAGCAGTGACCTTGAGGGTGTCCCCACCGCTGGGAGGAATCCCCACACCCCTCAAGAAGGGAAATGTCAGGAGATGCTGCCATTAAAATTTAGGACAGGGCTTTTCTCGTCTGAGGTGCTGCCCTGTCAGTCAGGTGTGCCCAGGCTGGGCCAGCTCAGCAGCGCTGCAGAAGCTCTCAGTGGTGTCACTTGGTTGTTCCTTTCTCTGGGGATTTTTCCAGCTCTGCCACAGCTTCAGCTCCCTCTGAGGATGTTGAACTTTGGGATGGAGGAGTCAGGCTGGTTTCAGCATTATTCACCCCCAAAGCAGTGTGACTCCCCTCCTTCATTTCCCACTGGGGGCTTTGCAAACAGGACCTTGTTGGAGTTGTTGGAGCCCATTGCAGGCAGAGCCTCCTGCTCCAGCAGGAACTGCCTTTCCTGTGCCATCAGCGGGGCAGGTCCCGCTGCAGGAAAAGCCCCAGGCCAGCCCCAGCACAGGGAAGGGCTCGGGCACAAGGGCAGAGTGCCGTGCTGGGAGCTGTGCCAGGGAGAGCCTGAGGCACCAAAGGCACCTTGGCAGCAGCAGCTGCTTGCAGGCCATGGCCAGAAGCCTCCCTTGGCAGCCCGGCCTGGTGGCCACCACTGCAGAGCTGCTGCCTCAGGGCTCATTCCTGGCTGGGCTCTGAAAAGCTACTTCTGCTCCAGGAGCCTGACTGGGAAGCCACTGGCCCCAGCACCTTGGGGACAAGATATTAATGACAAAACTCTTCATGGCAGCAGAGCCAAGGCAGGGGCAGAGGAAAGGGCAGAGCCAGGCCCAGGGGACAGGGCTGCCATGGTGATGGCTGTGAGGTCACCGCCCCTGCAGCAGCCTGGCTGCCCTCAGCAGACATTCTGGCCAGAAGCGTTGTGAGGGCACCCAGCACATCAGAGAACACACACAACAGGAATTCTGTCCTTGGGAATGAGAGGGTTTCATTGGGTCAGGCTGCACAAAGCTCCCGATCTTGGGCAACGCCTGGGATGTGGCATCCAATTCTCTGGAAAAAAAGCTGCAATTTTGTGACACTCTCATAAGTGTAAAATGTTTCCTCCTTCTAGCAAATGTAAATCCACCCTCCTTCTGTTTAGAGGTATTGACCTTTCTTCTGTCACTGCAAGATTTAGCAAAAAATAACTTTGACCACTATTTTTCTATTTTCACAGACCTTGGAGAGGACCCAAAAACCTCCCAAGATGGGGTTTGGAGGCCTCATCACAAAACCAGCAGGGCAAGTCTGATGGCTCTGGGCTCTGATGTGGAGACTGAGGACAGAACAGGAGTAGCTTGGGAGGGATTGGAGGGTGGTTTCTGAGGGGCTGGAGCTTTTTTTCATAGAGGATATAACCATGAGAAGGAAATAATGGCACAAGTACAGCTGGGGAGGCCCAGACTGGCACCAGGAGAAAGGAATTTCCCTGCCAGGGCAGGGCTGTGGTGCAGCACGTCCCCAGCAGGAGCCTGGAGCAGCCCAAGGCTTTTGTGTGGGCAGGCAGAGGCAGGCAGGAGGCAGAGCTGTCAGCAAAGGAAGGGCCCAGCCAGGTGGGGCAGCCGGGGGATGCCGACAGCCTGCAGGGACAGAGGCGCAGGGCAGGGACACCGTGGGACAGCCTGGGCTGCACAGGGCACAGGGATGGGCAGCAGCTGCAAGACAGCCCTGCCAGAGCCAACCTGGGCAGCACTTTGGCCATGGCTGCTGGCCCTGGGCCTGAGGCAGGAGCAGGAGACAAGTGACCCTTGCAGGCCTGGGGCCTCATTGCCTCCTTGTCCCTGCTCAGCAGCCTGGCAGGGGCCGCCCCATGCTCCTGCCCTTGGCATTGCACATCCCCACATGCCAGTGCCCATCCCGGGAAGAGCCCTGAGCAAGGAGGGAGGGACAGGATCTGCCTGGCCAGGGGCTGGGGCTCAGGCCTTGGCCCTTTGCATTCCTCAAACACATTCAGGTGGGCTCAGCTGTGGAGACCATTGTGACAATTTGGGGTGTCATGGAACCAAGGGACCATTGCGACACTCCGAGACCCCATGGAGCCAAAGGTCCATTGTGACATTGCAGCACCTCCTGTCATTAATGGTCCATTGAGACACTGTGGAGCCAAAGGAGACCATTGTGACACTGCAAACCCCTAGTGTTCAAAGGTCCATTGTGACATTGCAGGGCTCATGGAACAGAGGAGTCACGTGACATTGTGGGGTCTGGGGAGCTGTGGAGAGGATTGTGCCACTGCAAGGCCTCATGGAATCATTGGGACCACTGTGACACTGCTGGACCCCATGGAATGGGATGACCCTTGATGCCAGGACCATCAGGAACTCAGTTGTCTCTTCTGCTAATGAAACACTGAGGCTCCATGCTTTCCTTCTTATAGAAAAAGAACTCTCCTTCTCCTCCAAGCATCCATGGCCAAAACTAGAATTTCACCTCCAAATTTCCTTATATCCAGGGATTGTTCCAATAGGAGTATTGCCAGGACAAGTCTGGCGGGTAATGGTTTCACAAGGGTCAGCTCTCATCTTTCCCCAAAACACTGGGGAAGGCTCTGTGCTTTCCTTCCTATGGAAAAGAACTGTCCTGCTTCTCCAGGTGGCCATGGCTGAGATTGGGCTTGCACCTCCAAAATTCTCTAAGACTGCTCCCAGACAAAATCTGCCATTCCTGACAAGACAGACTGGCCTTGGCCTAGTGAAGCTCTCATCTGCCTTCCAAACACTGGGGCTCTGTGCTTTCCTTCCTCTGGAAAAGAACTGTCATTTTAGTCCAGATGCCCATGGCCAGAATTGGGTTCCGCCTCCAACATTCCCTGTTGTGAGAGATTGGAGGAGATTGTTAGCTGGAAACATTTCATGTGTGGGGGAGGAAGGAGCAGGTCCAGCCCTGCCCTGCTCTGGAACCCCAATCCCCCCAGAGCCTCTGTCCCAACCCAGCAGTGTCTGCCAGTCCCTGGCACAGCACAGGCAATGCTCCACAGCCACCTCTGCAGCCCCAGCCCAGCTCCTGAGGGACCAAATGAGCCCAAGTCCCACCTGGGGGAAGGGCCCAGGAAGACCAAGGGGTATTGAAGGCTGACCGCAAGGCAAGCACACATCTTGACCCCACCTCCTCCTCTAATTTCCATCTGAACAGTGCTGGAATTCAGGAGTTAGTAGCTCTGTGTACGCCTCTCTGGATCTTTTTTCTGTCTTTCTCTCTTTCTGTATCTACTTCTTCTGTTTCTGTGCTCCTGCAAATTTTGATTAACATTACATTGAACAGGCTTAGAGTTTGTAAAGTGGAATGAGCCAAGTCAATGCGTTGAGAAGTGTTTTTTGTTGATTGAATGTCTGTTGTATTTTGACATTAGAAGAATTTTAAAAAGTAATAAAATCTTTTTGTGTAACTGAAAATTTGTTAAACCACTAAGATACTGAACACGCCTCTGTGAAACACATATGCTAAAGACGAAAAACCCAGGAACCTCCTCTTTCTTTTTCAGACAACAAAGAAGATACGGGTCCTGGACCTGGCCCCCATCTCAACCAAACCAAACCAAACCAAACCAAGCCAAACTAAACCACCCTGCTGTGGGCTGTGCCCTTTCCATCCGCCCCAGGCTGTGCCCCACCATTGACCCCATTCTAACCAAACCAAACCAAACCAAACCAAACCAAACCAAACCAAACCAAACCCCAACAACTACCAAACAGGAAAACAAAAGAGGCTACAAAACCCCAACCAGAAGAAAGCTAGCCACAGCTATTAAAATCTTACCATCAAGTCCCTTCCTCCCAACACAACTAAAACTAAAATCTCCTACAACCTGTAACCCATACAAAATAACCCTACAGCTAAAATTAAACACAAAAAAACCCCAAACCAACCATAAAACCAATCCTAACACAACCCAACCATAACTTCCATGACAATTTACTAGCGGGTAAGGTGTTAATCCTTTCAATACTTAATCCTCCCTTCAGTAAAAGAAAAACAAAATGCAAGCGTATAAAAAACAACATAAAACTATCAACATGAGTAAAGAACAAATGAAATCCCGAATAAAAAAAGAAAGAAAAAATACTTTAATCTTAAAACTAAAATCCTCTTATAAACTATAAGAAAAAACTCTTCTTCACTAAAATACAAAAAATATTAAAAAATTCAAATTACTATCAAACAAAAACCTCCATATTAAAAGAAACAAATGTTAAAATACCTATAATTTCTTAAACATTTTAAACAGGGGTGAAAAAAAGTAATCCAGTATCCCCAACAGAAGATCTCTATTCCCAGAGATAAAAATAATTTAAAAAGTAAATTATGAAAACTTTTACCTATAAAGAACTCATCTTTAAAACAATACACCGTTAGACGACATGGCCCATGAACAAGCTGTAAAAAAGCTTGGTAGCAACGAAACCAACTTCACAATAACGAAGTTCCCCAAACAACTGTTATCCATGAAAAAATTAAGAACCAAAAAAACCCTATTTTTTCCTCTTGTAAAAAAATCTCCATAACCTTAAAAAAACCTCCTCTCCCAAAGTAAACAAAAAAAGACTATTCTAGAAATAGTAAACTAACTAGTAATATTTAGTTTAATTTCTTTATATTTTCATTTAAAAAAATGTTGTAAAGAAAAAAAAGTGTTCTAAAGAGTTTCTTTAAATTTTTACTACCTTTTTTCTTCTATTTACTTTTACTAAAATTTTCTTTATACCCCTTTAAAATTTTACACCTACTTTACCTGTCTCGTAATCCTATCTCACAACAAAATAAATACATAAATGATTAACGAACATTAAAAGCAACCACACTCATCAATCCAATAATTAAGAAGTCTCTATATTAAAAAAATCTAAATTAACAAACCAAAACCACTACAATGTCATAATTAACACTTTGCCAACGTTTTTCTGATATTCTAAAGTTGCCAGTAAGGCTGTTTTGTTGTTTTGGGCTCCCCAGAATCTCTTGGGGGTATTTCTGCAGTGCATCCAACTCAGAGTACACAAACAATTGTAATTCCTTTTAAATATCTCCCTGAGAGAGTTGTTTGGGGGATGGGAGTCAGGGCTTGTGTGTCCTGCTTGGCCCAGCCCAGGCAGGGCTTTCCCAGCCACATTCCACACTCCATTTCCCAGCTGGAGCCCCTGGTGCCTCTGAGTTGTGCTGCCCCAGCCCCAGGGACGCTCTCCTTGTCTGCCCATTCCCCCACGGTCTCTGGGCAGGGATGGCCTCAGTGGGGGCTGCTGACATCCTCAGCAACTTGGAGGCTGCTGCTGAATTTTACTGCTCCAGAGCCTTGTTCAGCCTTCAGCTCTTCAGTTTGGGAATTCAGTGTCCCAGGGCCCATTAACATTCTGAACACTTTAACAACCCAAGCCTCTGGGAATAATTTGATTTGAGTTTCCTAATAATTTGTGGTTAATTCGACAGATTTCAGAAGCCTATTTAAAGTGAATACACTATATTTAAAAAGACAGGGCCAGAAAATATTTCTTCAGGTCCTGTAATTTATTTTTTATTTACTGGTGATTCATTAACATGTGCAAACTCCAATTGACACTGAATCCCAGTACCTCCTCATGCAGTTTGAATAGATATGGAAATCAAGACCCTTCATGGCTGACAATCAATTGGACTCTGTCCCTACACCCACCCCACATTTCCCCCATCCAAGCCCTGGCACTCAGAGCAGCCTTGTGCAAATCTGAGCTCCTTCCAGCCCAGGCTGCACCTGGAGCTTTCAGCTCCTTGGCTCCAACTCCCACCTGCTTTCCTTGGAGAAGGAGCTGCCTGAGACACAGAGGGATGTTCATTTCTTGTCAGCCAACAAAGCCAAGGGAAGGCACAACTCCATCAAATGCAAAAGTCATTCTTCTCCCTGCCTCTGCCCTGCCCCTGATCCCCACAGCCTGTCCTGTTTCCTTCATCCCTGCATTGCAAAGGACTTTCTGGGACAAGGGAGCTCTGCTCTGGCTATGGAGGCAGGCCCAAGTGCAGACCCTGGAGTATGAGCCACAAGTCATCAGGTTTCTGTACTTTGAGGGACCAGGAACTGGTGAGACTCAGAGGCACCAAAAGGTTTCTCTTCATGGTCAACATAAAAAAATGTGAACATAAAATTTAACAAATATCAAGACAGTTCCCTCAGCTCCCTGTGACATCCCAGCAACATCTGACATGTTCACCATACACAAAGGATTGCTTTATAGGAAGGATTTAAGACAAAGACATAAGAAGAGGGGATATAAAAGATAAAACTACAACTAAGATGATGACTAAGGAGTTATTTAAACTTCTGAAAGATTGGGCAACTCCCTGATGCTCAAAGCAAGAAGCCACTCAGGGGAGATGCATTGAACAGACCAGAGAACAGCTGCAGGAGGAAATCTGGGAGCAAGGGGAAGGAGATAGATCCAGCTGCTCTAAATGAAGAGATGTCCTTAGACATGGCCATTTTAACAGGAGAGCTCAAAATAGCCGAAGAAAAAGAGTAATGAAATATTAGACTAAATGCTGGTGGCAAAGCTGGAGGGGAAGATCAGTACTTGTTCTCCTGCCATCTGAAGAAGAATCCAGTAGATCCAGGAAACTCCAGTTCCTGATGGGAAAATTTTGCCATTTCTTAAAAGTACTCAAATGACCCAGAAAAAAAAGATTTGCTTGTATATAATGATATAAACAGGGATTAAAACCTGTGCTACATTCCAGGCAGAAATCAGTTGTGTGCCCATGGACTGCAGTGCCATTTGTGCCCTGAGGTGCCCACCTGGGATTGGATCTCTCAGAGAGCACCTGAGGGAGAGCAGAGCACCTTTCAAGCTGCAGGTCCCTGACAGCCCTGCAGGGCTCCTGTCCCATCAACATCTGCTCTGCTTCCATCTGAAACAGGGCCAAGCATGGTGCCGGGATCATCAGAGAGCTGAGGTGTGTGCTGGAATTCAATGCTCTCCCCATCCCACAGCATCCCTGCATTTCCCTCCTGCAGCCTTGGTCTCCAGCACAGCCATGGAGGCTCTTTGGGCTCTGGACTGTTGCTGCAGCCCCAAGGGCAGCTGAGCTCTGCCTTTGGCACAGTCAGGCCTGGCCAGCGCAGGCCATGCTCAGCAATGTCTTGTGTGTGCCTGGCCTTGCTGTTAGCCTTGGCAGTGGCTGCGTGGCCCCTTTGTGGCCCTGTGCTGGTCCAGCCATGGTGGCCCAGCCCCTGTGCAGGCCCAGCCCAGGCCAGGAGCCCCTGGGCCAGCAGAGAGGCCATGGGGCACAGAGCTGCTGCTGGCCATGGCCGGGAACAGGCCCTGAGCCCCGCAGGAGGATGGAGCTGGGCCACAGCCAAACTCAGCCCAGGCCAAAGCTGGGCTCAGCTGCCAGGGCTGCCAATACATGGGCACAGAGGCTGGTGCTGACAAATGTCCTGGGCCCCCTCCCTGCTCTGTCCATGCCACCAAGGAGACAGAGCAGCCTCCTCTCTGGGCCACTTGCCTGTTTGCAATGCTTGTACATGTGCTGGCCCTGCCCCACAAGGCCTGGCCTGAGTCCTGCCCCTGCACGCTCTGCCGGGCTGAGACCATCTCACTGAGACCAACACTGATGGTTTCTGGGCCAGGCTCTCGGAGCCCAGCCCAGCTCCCTGCAAGCTCTGCCAGCTGCCCTGAGCTCTGGGCAGCACCAAGGGCCTCTCCCCAGCCCAGCCCAGCCAGCTCTGACCCCACAGCTCTGCTCTGGCCAGGCTGCTCTGGCCACTGGCCCAACGGCCTCAGCCCCTGGCAAGGGCACAGCAGCAGCTGCAGCTGCCACAGGACTCAGCCCCAGCTGCCCCAAGGCAGCTCCCTTGCTGCCCTGCTCCCCTCGGGCTGAGGTGCTGAGAGCTCTGCAGTCCCTGCTGCCATCCCATCTGCCCAGGGCAGCACAAGAGCCGTGGCCTTGGGGCCCTCAAGAGCTGCTCCTGATCCAGGCCCAGGGCCCATCCCAAAGCTGGTGCAGCCACCAAGCTGTGCCCATTTCTATTCATTGCTGCTCTGCTGGGGATGGATCCTCAGCCACTTGGATGTTGCTGATGAATTTTACTACTCCCAGAGGCTTCTTCTTTCTTGAGCACTTCAATTCAGGAATTCAGTGAGAAAAGCTCATAAACATTTGCTCAAAACACCACAACAATACAAGCCCCAGGGAAAAATCTAAGTTTTCACTATTTCTGTTGTTAATTCGCAAGTGTATTAAAAGTGAAACTGCTATATTGAAAAAAAAAAGCAGAGAGAACTGTTTTGTCTTGTTTTCTTTTACTATTTATGGATTGATATCAGCAATTTCCAGTTGAACCCCCAGAACCTTCTAATGCATCCTGAACTTATATGAAAATCAAACCCTTCATGACTGACAATCAGTAACACTTTTTCCACACCTCCTCCCTACCATTTCCCTCATCCCACCTCTGGAGCTCCTATGGATCAGGAATGGTGTGGCCAGCAGGAGCAGCGCAGGGATTCTTCCCCTGTGCTCAGCACTGGTTGGGCAGCACCTCAAGTGCTGTGTACAGTTCTGGATCCCCCAATTTAGGAAGGACATGGAGGGGCTGGAGCATGTCCAGAGAAGGGCAACAAGGCTGGGCAGGGGTCTGTGTCACAGACATGTTTTGTCAAAAATCCTTTCCTTAGGATTTTTTCTCCTCAGAAGATGAGAGGCCTCAGGATCAAAATGTAAACAATGATTATCTGCTGCTGGGGAATGCAAAAGGTGGATCTGGTTTTGGTCTCGTGGTTGTTTATAATTAATGGCCTATCACAGTCCAGCTGTCTCAGACTCTCTGTCTGAGACATAAGCTTTTGTTAATCATTCTTCTTCTTGCTTGCTAGCCTTCCGATGAAATTCTTTCTTCTATTCTTTTAGCATAGTTTTAATATATCATTTACTTTTAATATAATATATATCATAAAATAATAAATCAAGCCTTCTGAAACATGGAGGCAGATCCTCGTCTCCTCCCTCTTCCTGGGACCCCTGTGAATACCACCACAGGTCTGGAGCACAAGTCCTGTGAGCAACAGCTGAGGGAGGTGGGGTTGTTTATCCTGGAGAAGAGGAGGCTCAGGGGAAACCTCATCACTCTCTACAACTCCCTGACAGGAGGGTGCAGCCAAGTGGGGATCAGACTCTTTTCCCGCGGAACAGTGACAGGATATGAGGACACAACTTTCAGCTGCACTAGGGAACATTTAGGCAGGGCATTAGGGAATATTCCTCACACAAAGGGTGATTGGGAATTGGAATGGGCTGCCCAGGGAGGTGGGTGAGTTCACTGTCCCTGGAGGTGTTTAAGGAAGACTGGATGTGGCACTGAGTGCCATGGCCTGGGTGACAAGGTGGTGTTGGGTCCCAGGCTGGACTTGATGCTGTCCAAGGTCTTTTCCAGCCACGTTGATTCTCTGATGATTGTGACACTGTAGGGCCCTGGGGAAGCAAGGGGTCATTGTGAAACTACAGGGCCTGGTGGCACTAAGAGGACCATGGTGACACTGTGTATTGCATGGCAGCACAGAGCCAAGGGGCCATTGTGACACTGTGGGGCTAGATGGAAACAAGGAGTCCATGGTGACAGTCTGGGTTCTCCTGGAACCACAGAGGCCACTGTGACCCTGCGGGGCCTTGTGGAACAAAGGGGCCATTGTGCCACTACAGAACCAAGAAGACCCTTGGGAGAGCCTGGGGACAAAGGAATCAAGGGGCCATTGCTCCATTGCAAGGACTCTGGGAACTGAGGGAACAATTGTGACATGGTGGTGCCCCATGGAACCAAGAGTGCCTGGTCACACTGCGGGACCTTGTGTCACCAGGGCTCCATTGTGACACTGAAGGACCAAGGAATTCATTGTGGCACTCTGAGGCCTCCTGGAACCAAGAGGCCACTGTGACTCTGCAGGGCCCTGTGGAACCATGCAGAGCATTGTGACAGAGAAGGACCTGGTGTCATGATGGGGCCATTGTGACACTGCAGGGCCCCATGGAACCAAGGGGCCAGTGCTGCTCCTCAGGGACTCCTGGAATGAAGGAAACATGTTTGACATCGTGGTGGCCCTTGGGACCAAGAGGCCATTGTGACACTGTGAAGCCAAGGAGAGCATTGCTGCACTGCCAGACCTCATGGAACCAAGGATTCACTGTGACACTGCAGGGTCTTGGGGAACCAAGGGCCATTGTGACACTGCAGAGCCCAAGGATGTGAGGGATTTTGTGACATCAACGGGTCCCATGTAACCAAAGGCACATTGTGACACTGGGAAGCCTCATGGAATCATGGAGACTATTGGGGCACTCTGGGACCTCATGGAACCCTGGTGACACCAAGATGGCTGTGAGTGTGGATCTGCTGGAGGGTAGAAGGGCTCTGCAGACGGCCCTGGACAGGCTGGATGCACGGCCCAAATCCAAAAAGGTGAGGTTTAACAAGTCCAAGTGCCGGGCCCTGCATGTTGGCCACAACAACTCCTGCAGCTCTACAGGCTGGGGACAGAGTGGTTTGACAGCAGCCAGGCAGAAAGGGACCTGGGGCACTGATGGACAGCAGGCTGGACATGAGCCAGCAGTGTGCCCAGGTGGCCAAGAAGGCCAATGGCTCCTGGAGTGGATCAGGAATGGTGTGGCCAGCAGGAGCAGGGCAGGGATTCTTCCCCTGTCCTAGGCACTGGTTGGGCAGCACCTCGAGTGCTGTGTCCAGTTCTGGGCCCCCAGTTTAGGACATGGAGGGGCTGGAGCGTGTCCAGAGAAGGGCAACAAGGCTGGTGGGGGAACTGGAGCACAAGTCCTGTGAGGAGAGGCTGAGGGAGCTGAGGTTAATATTGGAGAAGAGGAGGCTCCGGGGAGACAAGGTGGTGTCAGGGCACAGGTTGGACTTGATGATCTCGAAGATCTTTTCCAACCTCGCTGATTCTGGGATTCTCTGAAACCACCCTTGGAACAGTTGCCGAATGAGCCCTGGGCCTCCTCTTCAGGAGCTCCAGCAGCCCAGGTCCCTCAGCTTCTCCTGCCAGCCCCAAAGCCCATCCTGTCAATCCTGCAGAGCCTCTGCAGCTCCTCCTCACTGCCCAGGACAGGGAGCCCCAGAGCCAGACACAGCAGCCCAGATGTGCCCCCCTGGCCTGGGGTGCCTCTGGCAAGGGAGCATCCTGCTCCCCAAGGGATGTTCCCATGGGGCCAAGTCAGGAACTGCAATGGGGAGTGCGGCCAGAGAGGAAAGGGCAAACAGGGATGGGCTGTTTGCAAGGGAGGAAAAAAGGCTTGGCAATAGGAAGAAATCTGTAGCAAGGAAAAGCAAATAAAGCAAAGGTGAAGCCAAGGAAATGCTCAGGGCAGTTTGGGGGTGGCTGCCAGGCAGCCCTGGCTCTGAGCAGCAGCATCTGCAGTGGGACAGGAAACTCCCAGCTGATGGGAACAAATTTTCTGGCTGACTGCAGAGACCAGGACAAATCTGAGTGGTTTTCCTGGTGTCCCCCAGCCCTTGCTGGCCCCAGGGGCTGATGGCATTTGTGCTCCCTCAGGTTCATGTCCCCACACCAACAGCATGGGGGTGCTCCCCCTGCTCTGTGCAATGCAAACAGGGGCTGCTGAGCCAGTGCTGCCGTGTCTGTGCCTGCAAGGATGGGGCACCTGTGTGAGCTGGGGGAGAGGCCAGGGCTGCAGAGAGGGGGGATGTTGTTGGCAGCTCCATGAGGATGCTCTGGGGCGCTGCCCTGGGCTGTCCAGCGCACTGGGGATGGATCAGTCCCTGCTCTGCTGCTCCTTCCCGTCTGCCCCAGGGCCCTTGCAGAGCCCCAGCCATGCTGTTTGCCCCCAGCCTGCCCACGGCCAGCCTGGGGCTGCTCACGGGGCTTTTCTGTGCTGAGCACTGGCCTGGGTGTGTTCTTGAGAGAGCCCTGGCCTGAGGCGTCAGCGCTGCCCCAGCAGTGCCCATGGCCTGTCCCTGCTGCAGCCCCGGCACTGCCACCCCCAGGGCTGTGCCAGGCCCCGAGAGCACTCAGGCCCTGCAGCAACACCAGGGCCACCAGGGCAGCGGGGCAGGGCCATGGCAGCAGCACTGGCAACACCAAGTGCTGCTGCTGCTGCTGCTGGGAACAGCTGCTGGGCTAACACTGATCTGCCCCCAGCTCTGCACACAGACATTGCTGTTGCAGATCCAGAGAAGGCAACAAAAGGGCATCTCTGCAGAAAACTTTGCTGGGAGATCCTTTAGTACCTTTAAAGCCACCAAGAGGGCAGCCCCTCATTGACACAGTCTACTGCCACGAGAAAGGTGGAGAAAAAAATAGAGAAATAGTACTGAGAATTAAAATTCTTTGCTGACTATATTAAGTAAAGCAAAGCAAAAGAACCTCCAAGATGAAACCAACAAGACATATTAAACATGACTTTTATTACAAGTGATTTACAGAACTGGGCCAGCAGTTTAATGTTGCTGAATGCATCCTGTCATCAGTCTCCTCACTGCTGCCTTGAGCTCCTGGTTCCTTAGGCTGTAGATGAAGGGATTCAGGGCTGGAGGCACCACTGAGTACAGAACTGACAGGGCCAGATCCAGGGATGGGGAGGAGATGGAGGGAGACTTAAAATAGGCAAATGTGCCAGTGCTGAGGAACAGAGAGACCACAGTGAGATGAGGGAGGCAGGTGGAAAAGGCTTTGTGCCGTCCCTGCTCTGAGGGGATACTCAGCACAGCCCTGAAGATCTGCACATAGGAGAAAACAATGAACACAAAACAACCAAAAAACAGAAAAGCACTACTTATAAGAGGACCAAATTGCCTAATGTAGGATTTTGAGCAGGACAGCTTGAGGATCTGAGGGATTTCACAGAAGAACTGATCCAAGGCATTGCCATTGCACAAGGGCAGGGAAAATGTATTGGCTGTATGCAGCAGAGCATTGAGAAAGGCACTGGCCCAGGCAGCTGCTGCCATGTGGGCACAAGCTCTGCTGCCCAGGAGGGTCCCATAGTGCAGGGGTTTGCAGATGGAGACGTAGCGGTCGTAGCACATGATGGTCAGGAGAGAAAATTCTGCTGAAGTGAAGAACACAAAAAAGAAGAACTGTGCAGCACATCTTGTGTAGGAGATGTCCCTGGTGTCCCAGAGGGAATTGTGCATGGCTTTGGGGACAGTGGTGCAGATCATGCCCAGGTCGCTGAGGGCCAGGCTGAGCAGGAAGAAGAACATGGGTGTGTGCAGGTGGTGGCTGCAGGCTACGGCGCTGATGATGAGGCCGTTGCCCAGGAGGACAGCCAGGGAGATGCCCAGCAAGAGGCAGAAGTGCAGGAGCTGCAGCTGCCGCGTGTCTGCCAATGCCAGCAGGAGGAAGTACCTGATGGAGCTGCTGTTGGACATTTGCTGAGGCTGCACATGGGGACCTGTTCAAGGAGAAAAAGACAGTGAAGAGTTGGAGGATATACCTGTACCCAAAATCAAAGCCAATTCCCATACACCCTCCTCTGTAATACACGGACATGGACTTTAGTTTTTTTGAGTTTGGAGGTTTTCTATATAAGCTCTCCCATATCCCTACTGCTGCTCCTGCATATCAGAAACCTCCTTCATATCAGAAAGCATTTTTGGTGCACTCAGGGAGAACAGAGAAAAATCTGTGATGCAAAGTGGAGTCTGAGGGGAGATGATCCCTCAGCTCATTCTGTTTGGCAGTTGTTTGGGCTTTCACTGTTCTCAAATGGAGGATGTTCAAACTCCCACATTTTCCTTAAAGCTCCTCAGGTACTGCTGAGAGCAGATGGATCCACCACAGCCCAGCTCCACATTTGTAGCCAAGGACTCACATGGCTCATTTCACTAAACCAGTAGCACTTCCAGTGTCACAACACCTCTGCCTTTCCCCATCAATCTTATAACTCAGAGATGCTCTAGGACAGGTTTGAACCCTGGATAGAAGCTCCCAGCTTGGACAGAAATCTCAGGGAGACTTCAGGGTCCTTATGATGGCACTGGATTGAGAGAGATGCAGCTCCTTCCCTGGCTGCACTGACAGCATTGACCAGAGCCAGGCACTGGGGACAGTGTCACCCTGAGCCAGCTCTGCCCCCTCCAGAGCCCCCAGTGCTGGGCAGCTGCGCCCAGCCTTGTACTCTGCAGAGGGAACTGGGCCCAGGGCTGCAGAGCTGCCCCACGGCTCTGCTGCAGCTCTGCCTGCACAGGAGGGGCTGCACGCCTTGGAGCCCCAGCCCTGAGGGCAGAGGCTTGGCTGAGGCACAGGAGGGAGGGGGCTTGTTCAGAGGGAGGGGCTGCCCTGGAGGGGATCCTGTGGACATCTCTAAACGCTCCCTGCCACAGCATTGCTGGGGTTTGTTTTCTCTCCTTGCCTGATCATCTCTCTGCTTCCTGCAGATTTTCCTCCTGCAGATGTTTCCCTGTGCCTGATCCCTCCCTGCCAGCACTCACAGACCCCAAATCTCTTTGCACTCTCCTTTGCCTGGCAGAACCCTGGCTGTTTGCAGGGCGCTGGCTGGGGGCAGGTTCTGTTTGCAGCTTGGAGAAAGGACAGCTGAGACTGAGCCTGATGGCTCCAGCAAAGGTGATGCTGGTGCTGTCCATGGGCAGAGTGGCTGAAAGCACATTAGGGACCACTTGTGAACCTATTGATCACTAAAAATAACAGTTTGGATGTCTCTGGCACTTGTCAAAACTAATAATAGTATTTCGGAAGCAACATTTAATATTTATCCCTCCTCCCTGCAATTCTCCAATAGCAGGAAACTGAATAACTACCTAGTCTTTGAAAATTTCCTCATTTTTGTAAAATTCGTTGTTTTGGAAATGTTCAGTGACTGACCAGAACCCCTCAGCATGACAGAGCTTCATGAGCATTTCACCTCCCCTGCACCACAAACACCCAGAGTTGTACTCACAGAGTCTGTAGGCTTTGGGATGTTCCAGCTTTAGGAGATCACTCCAGGAGCTGCAGCTGCATTGTCCTGCAGCCAGAGGTTCCTGTGCCAAGAGCTGGAAGTGATTCTGTCCCAGGCACTTCTCAGCACCTTCTCAGCCCTGACTGATTGAAGCTCTCTGTGCCTCTGTGCTGTGCCCAGGGTGGCTGCAGGCAGTGCCCCAGCCCTGCTGGGCTGGCAGAAGAGCTGCTCATCAAGAGAAATGTGCTTTTGAAGCTCTTCTTGCTTACCAGGAGCTGCCTCTGTGCCAGGAGCCCAGCCCAGCTCAGCAGCACAGGCACACCATAAGGACTTTAATGAGCCTCTGGGGCTTTGTGCTCAGGCCCTGAACATCAGTCCCTGAGAGGGAGCTGAAGAAACCTCTCCAGAACTTCAAGTCAGAATCCAACTCCAAACTTTCTTGGACTTTTAATGGGTCCCACTGAGGAACATGACTGAGAACGTGTCCCCAGGCCCCAGGCAGAGCAGAGAACTGCAAGCAGTTATGAAAGGTGGGGACAAAGAGAAGGCAAGTCTTGGTGCCCTGGGGCACAGCAGGGTCTGTGCCACCAAGGGCTGGGAGGACACACCTTGTCCTGATGCCCTGGGGCCTCCTGGCACAGCCCCAGCCAGGCTGGGCACTGTCAGCCCCTTGTCCTGCCCTCAGCATCCCCCCCTAGCCCACATCCCAGTGGCCTCAAGGATCTGCTGGAAGGAGTCCCTGGGGAGCCTTGCTCAGCAATGGCCCTGGGGGCTCCTTCATGCTCACAGAGTTTTTCAAAGGACTTTGGGCTTTGGCTTTTGCTTTGGAGTCTCTGCGAGGTTTATTGCAAACATGGCCTCCAATTATCTGCTTTGAGCCCCTTGAGAGCCTGTGTCAGTAATAACACTCAGTAGGCTCATTAATGCTTCATGGTACTTCAGTTATTTTAAGGTACTTGGTGTTTCCCTTTGGATGCAGACTCTGGGAGCGGTTTGTGCAATCATGGCCCCAATTATCTGCTTTAATGAGTCCCTGGAGAGCTTTGTACTGACACTTAGTGGGGCTCATTAATGCTTTGAGATACTCGAGTTTTTTAGGGTACTTTGCATTTTCCTTTCCACGCTGAGTCTCTGAGAGGTTTTATGTGCCATCCTGGCCTCTAATTCTCTCCTCCATGAAGTCCATGAGTTGTCTGTGTTGCAGATGGACCTGAGTGGGACCCATTCATGCTTTGAGACACTTTGGGGTTTTCCTCTGACTTTGACTCCTGGAAAGGTTTGTGCAATTTTCTGTCTGGCCTTGAGGTTCAAGGACTCAGCTCCAAATGCACCTCAGGGCTCATTAGGATCAGGCAAGTCTTGACAAACCATGGCTCTGCTTTGGTTTCCCTCTGGTCTCGTGCAGTTCATCAGAAAGTTTTCTCTAGTGGTTTTGGTTTGCCAATTTAAGATTTGTCAAATCAGTTTCAGTTCAGTGTTGGCTAATTACCAGGGCACTCACTATAATATCCTTATTCATTTCCTGCTGCAAGATTGGATTAGGAGAAAGGAAAAGCAGGCTCAAAGGTTTTAAAGGGTATAAAGAAAAGTTTATTACCAGTAATTAAAGAAAGTGTAATAAGAATCAGAACAAAATTTTCAGAACACTTCCCCACTCTGTACCACTTTTCTTTCTTACTGAGAATGTAAAGAGACAAACCCTAAACTTTTCAGTCATTTTACCACCTCTAGAATAGTCTTTCTTCAATTCACTTAAGGAGAGAAGTTCCTCTTGTTAATGTTATGGAGACTTCAGTTTAAGAAAACAGTTGTCTTGTGGCTTTTAATTTCCATGAATAGTAGCCACCCAGAAAAATCTGTAATTGCGAAGTCCCTCCACCTTTTTCATAGCTTTTTCCACAGTTGTGTTTATGGCCCATGTCAACTAATAGGGTATTAGTTTTTAAGATAAGCTGTTTAAGAGCGAAGGTTCTCTTCGACTATCTCTAAAATCATCTTCATCTGACTGTGACAGAGCTGTCAATCACACAGCAGGGGCAGTGCTAACCCAGGTCCTATTGACTGAGGTGTCAATCAATCCCACAACAGGCACTGTTGGTACCTCTGTGTGTGTCTTTCTATAGATCTTTGTCTTGCTGTTGTTCTCTATTTCTTCTCCTTCTAATCCTACTTACTTGGAACATTTTTGAGTAAATTAACATCTTCAGGGTTAAAGGTTTTAAGATTAAATGGGCTAAGTTATTCAAGTTAATGTTATGATGAGAGGTTTATGTTGAAGTCGATGTTCTATTAAACCCTTTGCCAAAGTTCCTTGATTGCCTACCTTTTTCCAGTAAAATTTTGTGTAATTTTGATCTCTTAGCTCAGTTGGTTTGTGCATGGTGCTGGTATCACCGAGGTTGTGGGTTCAATCCCTGTGTGAGCCATTCCATTAAGAGCTGTACTTGATGATCCCTGTGAGTCCCTTCCTACGAGGAACTTTCTTTGCATATGGCCATGTTGAGAATATCTGGTTGGTGTTTCTCCTGTGCACCAAACTGAAGTCAAGGATTACCACCAGCATTTCAGTGTTCTGGGGTGCAGGCTGCAAGCTCACAATGGCCTCTTGTTTTCATGACGCCCCACAGTGTCACATTGACCCCTTGGTTACATGGGCCCCAACAGTGCCACAATGATCCCCTTGGTTCCACAACTTCCCACAGTGTGCCACTGGCCCCTTGGTTCCATGAGGATCTGCAGTGTCACACAGGTTTATGACATCTGTCCTTGCTGCCCCTCACATCCCACTGCCCCACAAACAGCCCTGAGCCACCTGTGAGGGACAGGCCCTGCTGTCCCAGGCTGGTCTCGGGGCTTGGTCTTTCTGCTTCCCCCAACCAGCCCAGGCCTTGCTCAGCACTGCAGTTCCCAGTTCAGCCTTTGGCTGCCTGCAATCCTGGCCTCAAGGATCTGCTCTCAGCAGTCCCTGGGGAGCCTTTGGCACTCCCTGCCCTCAGTGGGGCCCTGTGATGCTCCAGGGGACTTGGAGTTTTGCTTCTGACTTCTTGAGCACCTTCTTCATCCTTCTCTCAGTGCCTGAGGGTCCTGACTGAGCTCCAAATCCACAGTGGGGATCATCAAAATACAGAAATCTCTTGAGGGCTCTTTCTCTTCCTTCAGTGATCTTCAAGTCTCCAGGACTCGTGCAGCTGAGTGGAATGAGTGGGGATTCTTGTAAGGAGGAAATTTAAAGTGCACATCAAGTATTTTTTTATTTTCCAGTTCAGAGAAGAGCTGACAGAAGCATTCCCTGAGTGATCTTAATGCTGAATGTCTCCTTAGGAGGTCTGGGCATGGAGAAGAATGAGCCCCTTGAGGGTTGACCCTGTTTGGACAAGCTGCTCCTCACCTTCAGCCTCACCATGTCTGTCATTGCCCACCTGGGACTGAAATCCCTGCGCCCTGCAGCAGAATCTTGTTCCCTGAGCTTGGCAGCTCTGTGTCCCAGCCCCTTGCACCATGTCCCACTTGCTCTCCTCAGGGCTCTGCCTGCACACAGGCCCAGGAGAAGTTTTCCTGTTGGGAAGGAAAGAATGGAAAAGCCTGAGCGGGTTTCCTAAACAACAAACCCCACTCAGGAACCACCTGCTCAGTCCAGGCTTCCTGGAATGGTGTCACCTTTCTCCAAGGGATAGTGTGAGCAGAAATTATCTCTGGAAGCAGAATTCTCTGAGTCTTGCAGCTGAATTCTCTGTCCTTGTCCTTTCCCTGGATCTCTGTTGCAGATGGAAGCTGCTGGTGCCATCCTCACCTTTAACATCTCTCTTGAATGCAAACAGATTTTCCCAGCTGTGTTAAGCAGGATTTGCTCACTGTTAGCATAAAGAAAGAGAAATCAATAGCCACACTGGTCAATGAATTAATGAAGGGAATTGTGTTACTTAGAACCAATGACCAATAAATATTTTGCTTGTTAAAAAGGTATGGATTTTTTAATAGACACGTTAAATTTTGTAATACAAATGTAGAATAATAGTATTATAAATAGGAAAAATAATTATAATTTTATTAATTCAGGAAATTGTATTTTTAAGAGGAAATGCATAATTATTTTTATATTTTGGGATGTCAGTCTGTAAGAGATGGTCCAAAGATCCCTCATCTGCCTCACAGCCACCGTCAAGGACGGAGATTGAAGCCCTCCCCCAGGACTGAGACTGAGACCCTTCAAATTCTAACCCAGGGGTGCTGGCCTGACTGGAGCGGGATGTCTGCCATTGGAAGCGGGATGTTTCCCATAGGAACCAGTCCTGAAACAACGGGCCCTCTCACTGCTGGCACCGGTTTGTGCTGTTCAGAACTGGACTGTCTGTACCTGTTCCCAATGGATTTATTCTCCACTGTTCCCTCCATGTGCCATCCTGCTCCCCTCCCGGTGGTAGATTATAAAAGAGCCCTGAGTTAACCAAAGACTTTGAGACTCTCCCCGATGTGACCAGACGAATCGATTGGCCTGACCACGAAGATTTCATCTCTCTGTTGGCAGCTATTCCCCCCTCCTTTTCTCTGTCTCTCTGTCCTTTATCTCCTTTCTAATCCTTCTGTTGCATCTGCTGTGGGCACTCACTAAAAGGTGTATTTGTTTTGGTTAATACTGAAAGTCCCCTGCTGTGTGTCTTTGCACCCTGAGATCAGTGAAACAAACACGACCCCCCTTGTACCAGGGGATGGTGAAACAGCCTGATGGGGTTGCTGCCCACAGCATGTGAACCTGATCTTCTTGGTGGTGACTGCACTGGCTCATCTGCTCTTGCTTTCTGGTCTCACTATCCCAGAATTACCTTTGCCACCTCCTTTTCTTATATTGTGGCTCTCTGCAGTTCTTTCAATAGCCAGCCCTTCTTAAGTTCACTCTTGGAATAGGAGATTATCACCTCCCCATCATATTGAGTGCATTTGAATGCACTTGAATGCATTTTGCCTGCATTCAAAATATGGTTCCGTTTTTGATTTACTGGGGAATCTCTGTTTGTATTTTCTACCTCTGTCGAGGCTGGGATTGAAGGTACTTGAGATGATATTTCATGTTCAGATTCAGATGATTTTTGTTTCTTATCAGTGACACAACCTCACAACCATGAGTTCTGCAGCCTTTCATCTAAGGCACAAAATGGCTCCCTATCTCTTGTTACAAGGCCTGGATGCTACCAAGGAGACCATGGTGATACTGGGGATCCAAGGAGACCGTGGTGACACCATGGACACTCATGGAACCATGGGCATTGTGACACAGCAGGGCTTCATGGAACCAAGGAGTCAATTGGGACTCTACCAAACCTCATGGAACCAAGGGCCCATTGTGACACTGGAGAACTTCAGGGGACCAAGAGTCTCTTGTGACACAGGGGGTACTCATGAAACCATGGAGACCATTTTGAAACCTCAAGGCCTGATGGAACCAAAGGGTCATTCTGGCACTTCTGAACTTGGGCTCTGTGCAACCAAGGGGCCGTGGTGACATTGTGGAATGCCATTGAACCAACTGCCCATGGGGACAGTGCAGGGCCTGATGGAATCATGGACACCATTGTGACAGTACAGGGCCTGATGGAAGCAAGGGGCCATTGTCACACTCTGGGGCCTTTTGGGATCCAAGGGCACTTGGGATACCATGGAAATTATGGCAAGTGTGGCACCATGAAACCAAGGAGACCATTGTGACACAACAGGACCCCATGGAACTAAGGATTCATGGAACAGCGCAGGACACATGGAACCGAGGTGCCGTTGTGAAGCTGTAGGACCAAAAGAGCCCATTCTGACACCGTGGGCCCCCAGGGATCCAAAGGTCCATTTTGACATTGCAGGCCCTCATGGAATCCTGGAGACCACTGTGAAACTTTGGGGCCTTGTTGAATGAAGTGGCCCTGCAGGGCCTGATGGAACCAATGAGACCCCATAGAACCAAGGGTCCATTGTGACCCTGTGGTACCAAGGTGTCGTGGGTTGACCCAGGCCAAATGCCAGGCATCCATGTGGGCTGCTCACTCACTCCCCTCTGCAGCTGGACAAAGAGAATTTAATAAAGGATTCATGGGTTAAGATAAGGACTGGGCAAGATTACTCATCAAATACTGTCCTGGGAAAAACAGGCTTAGCTTAGAGATGTGAAATTCATTTACTACTAACAAAATCAGAGCAGAAAAAGGGGAAATAAAATAAGCCACTCACCTCCCTCCTTCCAACTCTACCTCCTACCCCAGCAGTGCAGGGAGACAGGGAATGGGGGTTATGGTCAGTTCATCACCCATGGCTTCTGCCCCTGCTCAGGGAGAGGAGTGGTTCCCCTGCTGCACCGTGGGTCCCTCCCAAGGGAGACAGTTCTGCAGGAGCTTCTCCCATGTGAGTCCATTTCAGGGGCAGCAGCCCTCTGCAAACTGCTGCAGTGTGAGTCCATGCCAGGGACACCAGTCCTTCCCAAACTGCTGCGGCATGGGTCACTCTTCCAGGGGGTGCATTCCTCCAGGGACAGCCTGCTCCAGCCTGGGAGCAGGGCCCCTCTCTCCATGGCTCTCCTGCAGGGTGCCTGGGTCTCCAGGGCCTGGAGCACCTCCTGCCCCTCCTTCTGCACTGACCTTGATGTCTGCAGAGTTGTTCTTCTCACATGTTCTCCCTCTGTTCTCCTCTGACTGGAGTTAAAACTGCGCCACAATCTCTATTTTGATTTCTTTTTAAATCTGTTTTATCACAGAGGCATTGCCACCATTTGTAACTGGCCCAGCCTTTGCCAGCAGCAGGTCCATCTTTGAAGCCACCAGGAATTGGCTGTGCCAGACACGGTGGAAGCTTCCAGCAGCTTCTCACAGGAGCTGTCCCTGTGCCCCCCTGTGAAATACAAAGCTGTGTTTCGTGTCAGGTACATACAGGCAACGTGGTATTTGTGATTGTAATATGTGTGGAAACCGACCATGGGACAGTTATAATGACGAATTCTAATAATTACTGAGGAAAGTAAAGCACAGAAGAAGGCCTTGGAACGTATCTTTTGTTTGTAATTAACCTCAAAAAGTCTTAAGTTGATTCAGGAGCATTTGAATTAAAGCTTTAAGGATGTTGCTTTTTGACAAGAACTTTATGCTTGTAGTTAAGCCTGAAAGAGTTTGGCAATAATAACCTTTTGAAGTGTAATTTTAGAATATTGATTGTAGTAAGGATCTTTGAAACGATAGCTTCAGAATATATATAAAAAGAAACATGCTTATCTCACACTTTAACAAAACAGTGAAAAGCAGCTTGAGAAAGGAAGATGAACATCAACTCAAGGATTAATAGTTTTAGCCAAGGGAAGCTTGACATCACTGTTATGAGATTTATAGTCTCTGCAACTAAAAGGTGGACCCACATCTGGAATCTGGACCACAGCATCTGGGAGATTTCTTCCTTCTTTCAGAAACCGAACCACCACCATCTGTGGAAACTCCTTTCTGGGATACATCCTGAGAAAAACTAAATCACAAAAGGTATGGAATTTTGACATAAAAATTTGGAATAGAAACGGCTGAGAAAGCTTATGAGTACCCCTATAAACACCTGTAAGCCTCAACTATCAGTGTGCAGTTGGAGGGAAAACTTCCCCCACTGTACCCATCGCTGTATTGCTCATACTTTACCATATTAATTAATGAATTGATTGCTGCTTGAATATTGGCCCAGTCAAGCTTCTTATTTATAACACCCCTGTGGTGGGAGCTGGGAGAGAAGAAGGGGACGCTGGCCTGTCCCTCAGGGGAGGCACGGCTCATTTGTATACAGCCGGTGCCTCCCAGCTGAAAACTTTCAAACTCAGTGTTTTTCTGGGACACAACGTTTTTCACAGGCTGATTCACGTTTGGTCAGGGGCTTCTCGCTGGGATTTGGGGTGCCTGACTCCTCTCACGTGCGCCAGCGGCGTGGGGGATTTGGCTCCCAGAGGCGCTGCCTCTGGCCACAAGCCTGGAGGGGATGGGGGTGATGTTGAGGAGCAGAAAACAGGAACATTGGAATTTGAATCATGGGATTAGGGGTGGGGGTGTTGGAGAGCGAGCATCGCTCACTTTTTCTGGGGAAAGAAGACCTGCAGATCCGGGAGGGAGATCCCTGGGAAAGCTTCTCCTTCCCAGCTGCCGGTGTGCACTGGTGGTTCTGGGGGGAGAGGGACAAAGCGTTTGGTCACTCCTGTTGCCAAGGCACTGGCAGCACGGTGGGGGTGGGCTGTGAGAACAAAGACCCCGCCCTGCAGGCCAGGTCTGGGCTGTTTGGCCTGCCCACCGCCGGGTTTGGGGGCTTTGATCCCACTACCCGGGCCCGGGGCACTGTTCTGTGGAAGGTGGGCAGAGCTACCAGCTCAAAGTACTGGAAAGCCACTGAGTCAGACTCAGCCCAAGTGATTCAATTAAAGACAGTGCCCAAGGCATTCCAGAGATTTTCTCAATATTGTTTGGTAAATATCAAGGGATTTCTTTTAATAGTTATTAGTGATTTTTCTTCAGCAGTTCTTTGTTTCAGGATTCTGCAAGTCTGTTTCAGGACCAAAAGGGACCTTCAGGGATGGCAAAGATCAACACCTTCAGTGACTGGGATTGTACTGGGATGCTACAGGGATTGTACTGGGAGCAGCTGAGCCCATGCTGGGGCAGACTGCGATCACACTGAGGGAGACTGGGATCATACTGGGATCATGCTGGGATCATACTGGGATACAGTAGGAGCCTGTGAGGGGCAATTGAGACCATATTGGGGACAGATGGGATATACTGGGAGTGACTGGGATCATTCTGAGGGTGACCAGGAGCAGCTGTGAGCAACTGGGATCATGCAAGGAGCAACTGAGAGGAACTGGGAGTGACTGGGTGTATGTTGGGGGTGATTGGAAGCCACTGGGCTTATACTGGGATGAACTGGGATCATGCTGGAGGTGACTGGGATCATACTGGCAGTGAGTGCCACTACATGAGGCTGACTGGGAGTGGTTGTGAGAAAATGGGATCATGCTGGAAGGAACTTGGAGTGGCTGGGAATGTGCTGGAAGGAACTGGGGTACACTGAGAGAGACTGGGAGTGACTGGAACAAAAGTGAGGGTGAAACGGAGCAACTGGAACCATATGGGGTACAACTGGTTCATACTGGCAGTGACTGGGAGCACACTGGGGTCATCTCTGGATCATACTGGGAGGGACTGGACTAATACTGGAAGCATCTGAGAGTGACTGGGAACACATCATGCACATCATCCCCCATACTGGGGGTGACTGGGAGCAACTGGAAGCGTGTTGGAAGCAAATGGCTTCATACTGGGGCTGACTGGGTTGATCCAGCTGGAGGCAACTGGGACCATACTTGACCAATCACTGTGAATGACTGTAAGTAACTGTGATTATACTGGAACCATACTGGGAGTGCTGGGATGTGATAAGGATCATACTGGAGGTTACTGGGCTCATATTGGTGTTGAAAAGGAGCAACTGGGATCACACTTTGGGCTACTGGGAGCAACTAAGAGAAACTGGGATCATGCTACAAGCAAACTGGAGGAACTGGGAATTACTGGATGCATGCTGGAGGCAACTGGGATATACTGGGCATGACTGAGATGATACTGGGATAACAAGTAGATTCCTGGGATCACTGGGGAGTATGGAAAGGACTATGGACATGCTGAGGGCAACTGGAATATACTGGGAGTATCTGTAAGCACACTGGTGATCACTGGGAACAAAAGGAACAATGCTGGGGAGAACTGGGACCCCATGCTGGGGGTAACTGGGAGTGGGAGTGACTGAATCTATACTGAGGAACTTTGGGCATGAGTGGGACCATGCCGGGAGGGACTGGGATCATATGGGGAGTGATGGGGATAATACAAGGGACAACTGGGTTCAACTGGGACCACACTAGAAGGAACAGGGATCAACTGGAACCATGCTGGGTCATACTTAGAGCAAGTGAGATTGCACTGAGGGTGACTGGCAGTGGCCGTGAGCAACTGGGATCAGGCTGGAAGCAACTGAGGACAACTGAGACTAATTGGGAACATGCTGGGAGTAACTGGAATACGCTGGGGACTGATTGAAACCCAGTGATTTATTCCCAACGTAGTGGGGATAAATGGGAGCAACTGGAACCACACTGGATGATAATGGGAGCAGCGGTGCCCATGCTGGCATCTTACTAGAACTGACTGCCATCATTCTGGGAGTGACTGGAAAAGTATTAGGAGTATCTGAGAATGACTGTGATCCTGCGGGAACCAGACTGAGAGTGACTGGGAAGCTGCTGGCTGTGACTGGAACCATGCTGGAGGTGACAGGGAGTCACTCTGGGCAGGAATGGAATCCTACTGGGAGTAACTGGGTGCAATTGGGATTATTCTGGGAGCCACTGGGATTCCAGCAGGTGAGAATGGATCCTGACTGTGGGGGTACTGGGAGCTACTGGGCCCATGTTGAGAGGAAAATGTGGACACATTGGGAGCAACTGGGATCAACTGGAGGATACTGCAACCATGCTAAGGGGACTAAGGACACATCTGAGGTAACTGGGAACACATTTTGGGCCACTGCCAGAAACTGGGATCATGCTGGAGACAAGTGGGAGTAAGTGGGAAAGACTGGGATCATTCTCAGGTAACCAGAGCCTCACTGGGGAAACTGGGATATGCTGGGAGTGTCTGTGACCATACTAGGGGCACTGGAACCACACTGCAAACAGCTGGGACCATGCTGGGGCCAACTGGAAGTGAGTGGGACAATGCTAAGAGGGACTGGGACTATTCTAGAGAAAACTGGGATCATACTGGGAGAAACTGGGAACAACTGGAACTATTCTGGCAGCAGCTGGGATCGTAAGTGGGAGCAGCTGGGTCCATGCTGGCTGAGACTGGGATCACACTGTGGGTGACTGGAATCATACTGGGATTGACTGGGAGGGGCTGTGGGCAACTGGAATCACGCTGAAAGCAACTGGGAGGAAGTGGGAGTGACTGGGAGCATGCTGGGCGTGTCTGGGATATACTGGGAGAGACTGGGAGTCATGAGGATCATACTGGGCACTACTGGGGTCCTGCTGGCATTGACAGGGAGCAACTGGGATCCCACTGGGGGCCACTGGCATCATACTGGGAGTGACTGGGATCCTACTGGGATTATAGTGGGTGTCAATAGACCCTGACTGGGGTTACTGGGAGCTACCAGGCCCACATTGGGAGCTGCCTGCGCACACACTGGGAGGAACTGTAAAAACTGGGAATGACAGGATGCATGCTGGTGACAACTGGGATGTCCTGGCAGTGACTGGGATAAAACTGGGGGCAGTTGAAACATGCTGAGGTAACTGGGAGTGCCTGGCAATGACTACGAGAATGTTCAGGGCAACTGGGATATACTGGGAGTGCCTGAGACCATGCAGGTGGTGGCTGGAACCACACTGGGAGCCACTGGGAATGTGCTGGGGGAACTGGGACGAAGCTGGGGGCAACTGGGGGCAAGTGTGAGTGACTGGGGCCCTGCTGGGAGAAACTGGCATCATACTGGGAGTTACTGGGACTATACTACGGGCAACTGGTAGAACAGGGAACACAGTGGATGAAAGTGGGAGCAGCTAGGAGCAACTGGGACCACGTTGGGGACAAACTGCATCATCATAGGGAATGACTGGGAGTGCCTGGGCTTATACTGGGAAGAAGAGGGATCCTGCCAGGAGTGAGGGGAAGTGGACCAGGATCATACTGGCAGTGGCAAGGAAACTGGAATCACACAGGGGCAACAACTGAGCTCATGCTGGGAGCAGGGCTCCTGGACTATATAGATGCAGGGGCCAAACCCAACAAGATGAGGTTTAATAAGTCCAAGTGCCAGGTCCTGCACTTTGGCCACAACAACCCCTGCAGCACTACAGGCTGGGGACAGAGTGGCTGGACAGCAGCCAGGCAGAAAGGGACCTGCAGGGACTGATGGACAGCAGGCTGGACATGAGGCAGCAGAGTGCCCAGGTGGCCAAGAAGGCCAATGGCTCCTGGCCTGGATCAGGAATGCTGTGGCCAGCAGGAGCAGGGCAGGGAATGTTCCCCTGTGTTCAGCACTGCTTGGGCAGCACCTCAAGTGCTGTTTCCGGTTCTGGGGCCCCCAACATAGGAAGGACATGGAGGGGCTGGAGTGTGTCAAGAGAAGGGCAACAAGGTTGGAGAGGGATCTGGAACCAAACTGCTGTGAGGAGTGGCTGAGGGAGCTGTAGTTGTTTGTCCTGGAGAAGAGGAGTCTCAGAGGACAAAAGGCAGTGCCAGGGCACAGGTTGGACTTGATGATCTCCATGGCTTGTTCTATCCTTGCTCATTCTGGGATTCTCTGGAACCACCCATGGAGCAGTTGCAGGATGAGCCCTGGGTCTCTGTGGGATCTCAGCACCTCAGGACGGAGGTGCAGAGTGGCCGAGACCACCCTTGGGGGGCTCGGGAGTCCTGGAACGTTGCCAGAAGTGTCTGGTGGCTGGACTTTGATCCGACACAGGAGACAACACCTGTATGAGGATGGGAGGATTTCACTGGGTGAATGGTGAAGGGATAGGTTAATTAGAGTGTAAGACACAGAGTTTAGGATTTCTGTACAGGGGGGTCTAAAGAAGTAAGATGAAGGAATTGGCCGTGTCCTGTTCTTCTTCTTCTTCTTCTTGGCCTCCATCTTCTGTGGTGATGTTGGCACTTTGGGATTGGTTATTACTAAAAGTGCACCGGTTAATAAGGGTAAAAGGTATTGGGGAAAAATTATAAATATTGTATACGTAACTTCGAGTATAAAGATAAGTGACCGCCCCGGGGGCTCTCAGTGTGCCCATGGCTGGCTGGCTGTGCAGACCTCTGTTGGGCCGAGAGAAAATCTTTTAGATAAACAATTAATAAACACCGAGACCGAGAAAGATCTGAAGTCTCTTCTCGTCCTTTGAAGCGCCGGTTGTCCAAGGCCATCCCTGGGCCTTTCCAGGCCACCTAAACAGCCGAGAAACCGACAGGTCTCCTCTTCAGAAGCTCCAGCAGCCCAGGCCCCTCAGCTTCTCCTGCCAGCCCCAAAGCCCATCCTGTCAGTCCTGCAGAGCCTCTGCAGCTCCTCCTCACTGCCCAAAACAGGGAGCCCCAGAGCCAGACACAGCAGCCCAGATGTGCCCCCCTGGCCTGGGGTGCCTCTGGCAAGGGAGCAGCACCAGGCACTGCAGGAGCCTGCAGACAATTCCTGCAGCACTTGTAGGATGATCCTGCTGCCCAAGGGACGTTCCCATGGTGCCAAGTCAGGAACTGCAATGGGGAGTGGGGCCAGAGAGGGAAGGGCAAACAGGGATGGGCTGTTTGCAGGGGAGGGAACAGGGCTGGGCAACAGAAAGAAATTTCTAGCAGGGCAAAGGAAAGAAAGCAAAGGTGAAGCCAAGGAAATGCTCAGGGCAGTTTGGGAGTGGCTGGCAGGCAGCCCTGGCTCTGAGCAACAGCGTCTGCAGTGGGACAGGAAACTCCCAGCTGATGGGAACAAACTTTCTGGCTGACTGCAGAGGCCAGGACAAAGCTGAGTGGTTTCCCTGGTGTCCCCCAGCACTTGCTGGCCCCAGGGGCTGATGGCATTTGTGCTCCCTCAGGTTCATGTCCCCACACCAACAGCATGGGAGTGCTCCCGCCTGCTGTGTGCAATGCAAAAAGGGCTCCTCAGGCAGTGCTGCCGTGTCTGTGCCTGCAAGGATGGGGCACCTGTGTGAGCTGGAGGAGAGGCCAGGGTTGCAGAGGGGGGATGTTGTTGGCAGCTCCATGAGGACGCTCTGGGGCGCTGCCCTGGGCTGTCCAGCACTCTGGGGATGGATCAGCCCCTGCTCTGCTGCTCTTTACTGTCCGCCTGAAGTGTCAGTGCTGCCCCAGCAGTGCCCATGGCCTGTCCTTGCTGCAGCCCTGGCACTGCCACCCCCAGGACTGTGCCCGGCCCCGAGAGCACTCAGGCCCTGCAGCAACACCAGGGCCACCAGGGCAGCGGGGCAGGGCCACGGCAGCAGCACTGGCAACACCAAGTGCTGCTGCTGCTGGGCACAGCTGCTGGGCCAGCACTGATCTGCCCCCAGCTCTGCACACAGACATTGCTGCTGCGGCTCCAGAGAAGGCAACAAAAGGGCTTCACTGCAGAAAACTTGGCTGGGACATCCTTTAGTTCCTTTAAGGCCACCGGGAGCACAGCCCCTCATTGACACGGTGTGTGGCCACAAGGAAGTTGGAGGGAAACAAAAAGAGAAATGGCAGAAAAAATGACATTTCTCTGTGGAAAATATTAAAAAAATAAAACAAAGAACAATATGAAAATGAAACCAACAAGAAGTGTCAAAGATGACTTTTATTACAAGTGATTTGCAAAAATTGGCCAGCGGTTTAATGTTTCTGAAACGATCCAGTCATCAGTCTCCACACTGCAGCCTTGAGCTCCTGGTTCCTCAGGCTGTAGATGAGGGGATTCAGGGCTGGAGGCACCACCGAGTACAGAACTGACAGGGCCAGATCCAGGGATGGGGAGGACATGGAGTGAGGCTTCAGATAGGAAAATGTACCGGTGCTTACGAACAAGGAGACCACGGAGAGGTGAGGGAGGCAGGTGGAAAAGGCTTTGTGCCGTCCCTGCTCAGAGGGGATCCTCAGCACGGCCCTCAAGATCTGCACATAAGAGAAAACAATGAACACAAAACAGCCAAAAAACAGAAAAGCACTACCCATAAGAGGACCAAATTGCCTAATGTAGGATTTTGAGCAGGAGAGCTTGAGGATCTGGGGGATTTCACAGAAGAACTGGCCCAGGGCATTGCCATGGCACAGGGACAGGGAAAATGTATTGGCTGTGTGCAGCAGAGCATTGAGAAAGGCACTGGCCCAGGCAGCTGCTGCCATGTGGGCACAAGCTCTGCTACCCAGGAGGGTCCCGTAGTGCAGGGGTTTGCAGATGGATATGAAGCGGTCGTAGCACATGATGGTCAGGAGGGAAAACTCTGTTGTTGCACAGAAAACAAACAAAAAGATCTGCACAGCACATCCTGTGTAGATGTTCCTGGTGACCCAGAGAGAATTGTGCATGGCTTTGGGGACAGTGGTGCAGATCATGCCCAGGTCAGTGAGGGCCAGGTTGAGCAGGAAGAAGAACATGGGTGTGTGCAGGTGGTGGCCGCAGGCTACGGCGCTGATGATGAGGCTGTTGCCCAGGAGGGCAGCCAGGGAGATGCCCAGCAAGAGGCAGAAGTGCAGGAGCTGCAGCTGCCGCGTGTCTGCCAATGCCAGCAGGAGGAAGTGGCTGATGGAGCTGCTGTTGGACATTTGCTGTGGCTGCACTTGGGGACCTGTTCATGGATAAAGGACAGGGAAGGGTTAGAGGACATACCCGTAACCAAAATTAAAGCTATTTCCCATGTACCCTCCTCTGTAATACACTGACACGACCTTTAGTGTTTAACAGTTCTGAGGTTTTCTTTATAAGCTTCCCCCATCTCTTTGCTGGTATTCTTGGATCTCAAAACCTCTGCAATGCTTCTGCACTCAGGGAGATCAGAACAAGTTCTATGAGGCGAGATGATGACTGAGGGAAGATGGTCTGATGTTCTGACCTATTCAGATTTTCTCTGGGGTTTAACCTTTCTCAGGTGGATTGTGATCTCCTTCCCGTGCCTCCTCTAAAATGTCACCAGGCACTGCTGTGAGCAGTTAGATTCACCACAGCCCAGATCCACATTTGTAGCCAAAGGACCAATGTTGCTCATTTCACCCGCCCAGCAGCACTTTTATTGTCACAACACCTCTGCCTTTCCCCATCAATCTTATAACTCAGAGATGTTCTAGGACAGGTTTGCACCCTGGATTGAAGCTCCCAGCTTGGACTGAAATCTCAGGGACATTTCCAAGTGTCCTTATGATGGCACTGGATTGAGGGAGATGCAGCTCCTTCCCTGGCTGCACTGACAGCATTGCCCAGAGCCGGGCACTGGGGACAGCGTCACCCTGAGCCAGCTGTGCCCCCTCCAGAGCCCCCAGGGCTGGGCAGCTGCTCCCAGCCCTGTGCTCTGCAGGGGGAACTGGGCCTGGGGTTGCAGAGCTGCCCCACGGCTCTGCTGCAGCTCTGCCTGCACAGGAGGGGCTGCACGCCTTGGAGCCCCGGCCCTGAGGGCAGAGGCTTGGCTGGGGCACAGGAGGGAGGGGGCTTGTTCAGAGGGAGGGGCTGCACTGGAGGGGCTCCTGTGGACATCTCCAAACTCTCCCTGCCACAGCATTTCTGGGTTTTGTTTTCTCTCATTGCCTGATTTTCTCTCTGCTTTCTGGAGATTTCCCTCCTGCAGGTGTTTCCCAGTGCCTGATGTCTCTGTGCCAGCACTCACAGACCCCAAATCTCTGTGCACTCTCCTTGGCCTGACCGAACCCTGCCTGTTTGCAGGGCACTGGCTGGGGGCAGGTTCTGTTTGCAGCTTGGAGAAAGGACAGCTCAGACTGAGCCTGATGGTTCCGGCAAAGCTGATGCTGGTGCTGTCTATCGGCAGAGGAGGGGTGGAAAGCACATTAGGGATCTCCTGTGAACCTATTGATCACTAAAAGTAACAGTTTGGATGCCTCAGACACTTGTCAAAATTCATAATTATTATTCAACCTTTAATATTTATCCCCTTCTCCCTGCCATTCTCCAGTAGTAAGAAACAGAATATTATGTTTCTGTAAAATTCATTGTTTTGGAAATATTCTATGATTGATCAGATCCCCTCACCATGCCAGACCTTAAGGAGCATTTCACCTCCCCTGCACCAGAAATACTCAGAGTTGTACTCACAGAGTCTGTAGGCATTGGGATGTTCCAGCTTTAGGAGATCACTCCAGGAGCTGCAGCTGCATTGTCCTGCAGCCAGAGGTTCCTGTGCCAAGGGCTGGCAATGATTCTGCCCCAGGCACTTCTCAGCACCTTCCCAGCCCTGACAGATTGAAGCTCTCTGTGCCTCTGTGCTGTGCCCGGAGTGGCTGCAGGCAGTGCCCCAGCCCTGCTGGGCTGGCAGAAGAGCTGCTCATCAAGAGAAATGTGCTTTTGAAGCTCTTCTTGGATACCAGGAGCTGCCTCTGTGCCAGGAGCCCAGCCCAGCTCATCAGCACAGACACAGCACAAGGACTTCAATGAGCCTCTGGGGCTTTGTGCTCAGGCCCTGAACATCAGTCCCTGAGAGGGAGCTGAAGGAACCTCTCCAGAACTCCAAGTCAGAATCCAACTCCAAAGTTTCTTGGACTTTTAATGGGTCCCACTGAGGTTCACAACTGAGAAAGTGTCCCCAGGCCCCAGGCAGAGCAGAGAACTGGAGGCAGTGATGACAGGTGGGGACAAAGAGAAGCCAAGTCTTGGTGCCCTGGGGCACAGCAGGGTCTGTGCCACCAAGGGCTGTGAGGAGACACCTTGTCCTGAGGCCCTGGGGCCTCCTGGCACAGCCCCAGCCAGGCTGGGCACTGTCAGCCCCTTGTCCTGCCCTCAGCATCCCCCCCTAGCCCACATCCCAGTGGCCTCAAGGATCTGCTGGAAGGAGTCCCTGGGGAGCCTTGGCCAGGAATGGCCCTGGGGGCTTCTTAATTCTCCCAGTGACTTCACGCTTTTCAAAGGACTTGGGGTTTGGCATTTGCCTTGGAGTCTCTGAGAGGTTTGTGCAATCATGGCCTCCAAATATCTGCTGTAATGAGTCCCTAGAGAGGCTTTGTCAGTAACAACACTCAGTGGGGTCCAATACTTGAGGGTACTTCAGTTATTTGAAGGTACTTGGTGTTTCCCTTTTGATACAGACTCTGTGAGAAGTCTGTGCAATCATGGCCCCAATTACCTGTTTTAATGAATCCCTTGAGAGCTTTGTACTGACACTCAGTGGGGCTCATTAATACTTTGAGATACTCAAGGTTTTAAGGTACTCTCTGTATTCAGGAATACTTTTAGGTACTTTTAAGTATTTTCCTTCCTACACTCAGTCTCTGAGAGGTTTTTGTTCCATCCTGGCCTCCAATTCTCTCTTCCAAGGAGTCCATGAGGATTCTGTGTTGGGTATCTTCCCCCTTTGTGTTTTACAACAAAGATGAAACTGAAAGAATGTTGTAAGTCTTTCTAAAAGCATCCAAACAAACATGGGACAATTAACAATGAACAACAACCACTAAGATAATTAATAGTCTTCTTTTACTAGACATCATCCAACCCTTTTTTCCCCTGGATTGGAAGAGTTTATTGAACCAGTCTTTGTTTTCCACTTGAAGCTTCTTGAACCCTTCCTTCAGTACCTGAATGCTCTTGTGGATTGACTTGCTGCAGCTGAAGAGGTTCATGCAACATATCCCTCAGAGTCTACACAGCCATGCCCATGTGCCCAGAGTAAAAACTCTTTCTCTGTTCTGCAAGGTGGCATGTCTGATGGTCTCTATGTCTGAGACCAGGTCACTCAATGTGAGAGAGGTAGCATTGGTTTGCTTACTTAACAGGCACCCAAGATGGTCTAATTGTCCTAAAGCTTTAGCTGCAGCCACCCAAGGTAGTCCATATTGAGGGTGCTACCATCCAATACCTGGATTAAAGCTTGCAAAGCCATGTCTTTGATATCATCCAATACTTCTCTGGGGATACCTGCTGCTTGATCATCTGGTAGGCTGTGTTGTCCTTCTCCAGCTAGATGGTTGATTGTCAATTCTGCCCTTGCCTCGTTATTAGCATAGTCTGCTATTAATTGATTTAATAAACACTTCCATCCCCCTTCCCACAGAGTATATTCTGTAGGTGACAATAACATGTTCATAATATATTTTAAATCATAGGGGGTTACGACATGTGCTGTAAACATGGCCCTCCTTAGGCCATTAAAACATGGTGAGTCCTTTCCATGGTCTTTATCTGCCTTACAAAGATCCTTGATTTCCCCATAAACCAATGGCTGATACCTGAGATTTTGCCCCCTTCTTTCATATGGGGCCAACAAGGACTTTCGAGAGTATTTGCAAGTCTCCTTCCTTAAGTGCTTCTTTCTGGATCCTTTCCTAGGGATCTTCTGGGGTTGAGGGGCAAGGTGGATCTGGGGAATCCAAACTGAGGAGGAAGACTAACTTGGAGCAGAAACATTTTGATTACAAATAGTGTGACAATATAACCCCTTGATCAAAGATACTAAGCCCAAATATTTGGGCTTAGAATCTTTGATCATGGGGTTATATTGTTGCCAGAGGGTGAGGCAAAGGGCACTGCCATTTTGTCAGGTGTTGGGGAGGAAGTGCCTTGATTTAGGACGGCAGACTTGTGGGCTGGAGTTCTGGAGGCATGGCCAAGGATGAGAGTGGAATGATTGACAGTGGGGCATGACCCGCAGTTGTGGGGGTGGAGTCTGGGGATTCATTCAGGGTGGAAGAAAAAGTTGTGGTAGCCAGAACTGGAGGAGCCAAGATGGAGGGAGGATGGTCAGGCTCAGGGGCATCTGGAAAATTTTTAATGATCCCCCTCATGATTGATTTTAATTTGTTCTTTGAAGATATTTGGTCATGATCAGTGAGAATTAACTTAAAGCATCCATATACACAATTTTCTACTCTGGACATCCAGCTGCCCATTTTTCTCTTTCTCCCCCTTACGTGGAACCGCCACTGGAACACCCCAAATCAATTATGGGACGTGGGTGCGTATTGTAAAAACACAGTAGCAGAATGGGCAATAATTGTCCTGCGTTTCCCCAAACCCACCTGCAATCCTATGCAGGTGAAACTGTCGTTGTCCCTTGTGGATCCTGGCCGAGGTTCCTCGAAGCAATGATGAATCTGCCAGCCCGGCACAATCCAAAATACCAGGGAACACTGGCTTATCCATCAGCTAACCCCAGCTGACATGACTGAATGTCAGGGTCCCTGTTTGTGCACCAAATGTCACAATGAGGGTGGCTCTGACAAACCTTTCTGGTTCCCCAACTTCAGGGCAAGGTTGGTGAAAATGAAAAGGAGCAGATGCTGGGGAAGATGAAACAGGAAAGCCTTATAAATATGATTGCCTGGCAAAAGATTTTGAGAGTATAGAAACTGTAAGTGAGATGTAAATGAAAGCAAGCTTTGAGACACCAAGCCTTAGTTACTGAACAACTGGAAAACAATGGTATGGCCAGCTGAAGGTAATCTTCTTTTGATGAAACATTACCCTCTGCTTGCAGACAGGTCCAAGGGTCAAAGCAGATCCTACTAGCTTGGCAGAAGGGGTCCAAAGAAAAGTTTTTAGGGTTTAAAATGCAACACAGTATGGTAATGTAATGATTCCTATAGGCTGTATGTGAATGCTATAGGGCTTGAATCTTGTATTAGATTAGTTAGTGAAAATTAGAATAAACAGCACAGAAGAAGATTTATTGTATTGTAATGGGGACTCCCCTCCTCTTTCGAGCATTCATTTTGGGCGCTTCTTTCAAGCTCCTCTTCTGGACCTGCTCTAAGCTGTGGCTGGCAGCTCCAAACAAGGCCCCTACACCCACACCCTTTGCAATAAACTACAAGTTACAAGACCTGGCTTCAAAAAACTGTCGTTTCTGCCCATCCCAACTGTCCTACTCCCCGACGCTCCTACAAGCAGGATCATTAGAGCTGCACAAAAAGAACTTAAGTAACAGGGTGAAAAGCAATAAACATGGAGAAGTCGAGCACAGTACAAGGGGTGGGATTCAAAGACCTGAGATAAAGGTGAAACAACAATATATACACTTGAGGGTAGAACACTCTGAAAGAATACCCACATAGGGGAAACAAGTAACCAATAGGGAAGGAGAACTTGGACAACTTAGCATAACAGCACTAAAGGCTTGTGAGGGAACTCTCAAACTTACCCTAAGTTAAACAAATCATTCCCAGGGCTTGAAACTCACACCCAGTTCTTCTGGGGTAAAATCTGGCTGACTCTGAGTTACAGCTGGACTAACTCCCACACTGCTGCTTTGCACTGGCCCCTTGGGACCATGTGGCCCAACACAGCCACAATGATGTCCTTGGCTCAATGAGGCTCCACAGTGTCACAATGGTGCCTTGGATCCATGGTGCTCTGCAGAGTCATAATGTTCTGCTTGGTTCCACAAGTTCCTACAGTGTAGCAGGTTCCACAAGGGCCTGCAGTGTCATCGTGGCCCATTGGTTCCACAATGCCCTGGTGTCCTGCCCTGGTGTCACAATGGTCTTCATAAGAAAGGAAACAAGCACGCCCCAGTGGTGCAGGGGCAGATGAGAGGCAGTCACCAGAGGCCAAGTCTAGCCAGACTTGACTGTACGGGCAGATTTTGTCTGGGAGTAACCCTTGAGTATACAGAATTTTAGATGCAGAATCCTAATTTTGGCCATGGGGAACTAGACAAGAAAGACAGTTCTTTCCCATAGGAATAAAAGCACAGAGCCCCAGTGCTTCACAATCAGATGGGAAGTGGCCCTTGACATGACAAATTCAGGGGTCCTGTCAGACAGCCCCAAGGAGGCCAAACCAGGCAGACCTGTTCCATGTTCCATTGACTTCATGGGTCCTAACACTGTCACAATGGTCTCCTTGATTCCATGAGGTCTGGCAATGTCACAATGGCTTCTTGGTTTCATGAGCCCCAAAAGAGGGTCCATTGGCCCCATGCATGCCCACTGTGAAACAATGGCTCCTTGCTTCTATTTTAAATCAATCACAATCAAACCACAGTTTGATCATTGATCCTTGCTTCCATAGGGCCCATGATTTGCACAATGGTCTCCTTGATTCCATGATTCCTAGATTCCACAGTCTCACCATCGTTTCCTTGGATCTCCATTGTCACAACTGACCCATGTTTCCATGAGGTTCCGTAGTGCCACCGTGGTTGCTGTCAGAGGCTGGATGAGATCAATGTCCCAAGACACCTTGGGATGCTCAGAATGCCCGTGTGGGGCCAGGACCAGGTCAGGCCTTGGTTTGTGGTGGGACAGAGCCCCGCCCCCAGCCCTGGCCTGGCAGACCTGTCAGTCATACAGCAGGGCGTGATGTTAACCCAGCTCTGATTAGCCCGGCTGTTAATCAATCAATCAATCACACACTAGCAGCTGGTGCTGCTCTAGCTCTGATTGGACAAGCAACTGGCAGTCCCACCCCAGGCGCGTGCCCATGAGTGCCCAGGGGGTTAAAAGCCGGAGCACGAGGCCAGCCCAGTGTGGGTCCTGCCTTCTACTGGGGTTCCTCTGTTGGCAGCGCTGGGACACGAGCAGTTGTGTACCCATGTGTGTGTCCTTCTATGGATCTTCTGTCTTTCTGTTGTTCTCTATTTCTTCTCCTTCAAATCCTATTTACCTGGAACATTTTTGGGTAACTTCACTTGTTAAGGGTTAAAGGATTTTAGGTTGAAAATGTTGGAACCCAGGGCACAGGGAATATTTCTCTGTCTGCTCTGAGGGGGCCTGACCCCTGGAGAAACACTGCCTTTAACCTTTGCCCATGGAGAGGACTTCCAGGACTTTCAGATAGATTAGAATTTAGCAAAGTGTGAAACAGGTAATAGAGAGTACTATACTATGTCCCTTGGGTGAGAAATTTAGGTTTTGGGATTTCTAGTATGGTGTAGATAGGAAGCAAGATGGAGGAATTTGTGTGTAGTCCCTGTCTTCTTCATCTACTCCATTTTCTGCGGTGTTGGTAGCACAGGGTGATTGGTCAAGGAAAGCACAGTGCAGAGGTTATGTGGACAGTCAAAGGATGAGTTAGTGGTAGATAAGTGGTAGAAATAATGTATGTTTTAAGAGTTTATTGGATGAGACAACTTTAAAAGACCTTGAAACCGTACATTTTAGGGCCATTTTGCAGTGCTTTTCCAGCGCGCTGAGCCTGGGGTGCACAGCAATGCAAAACTTCAGATAAGATAACAATAAACAAGAAGCTGAAGACTGAACAAGTCCCGTGCATCTCCTTTTACCTGGCGCAGAACTGCTACAGGAGGGTTTCCCCAGCCAGGGAGCCCCCAGAAGGGCTCAAAATAAAACAAACATCAATAACTGGTGCCCTGACAATGTTTGTAACAAGTTGGCTCTTTTCCAAAAAGTTATTTACTGAAGGGTGTTGTCTTAATTAGCCAATCATGTGAAATGTGTTGATTAAATGACCAATGAGGTCCACCTGTAGCAAACCAAGATATAAAAGAAAAGGATTGAAAAAACCGGTGGCTTTTAGCCCTTAACCTTTTGATCGGAGTCTGTGTCATTTCTGATTCAACAGTGACATTTGGGGATCTGTGCGGGCTATTGAGGCTTCTTTCTTCACCTCGTGACCCAAGAGGAGCTTCTGTAATAAACTTGTCCTGAAGCTCCCACTGTGCCCATGACAGGAACCCCTGTAAGTGTCTGGGAAATCAGGCTCTTTGGCAGCCTGGGGACTCCTGGGATGTCACCGTGGAGCCCCCATGAGTGCCTGTGACAGATCGGTGCCTTTGCAGCCCAACGTCCCCTGGGATGTCACCATGGAATGGCTGTAACTGCCTCTGACCCCACGGCTCTTTACCATTCCCAGAAAGCCCTGGGAGGTCTCCATGGAGCCCCTGTCTCTGCCTGTGACATTCCAGCTCTTGAAAAGCCTGGAGACTCTTGGAAAGTCGCCATGGAATCCCTCTGAGCACCGGTGACAAATCTGATCCATAGCAGACAACCATCGCAGGCCTCTATGTTGCTATGGTCAATTTCCATGGCAAAAATCACCAGCCCCCTGTTGCTATGGTCAGTTTCCATGGCAACAATCACCAGCCCCCTGTTGCTATGGTAAGTTTCTATAGCAACCATCACCAGGGCTCTGTTGCTATGGTCAGTTTCCATGGCAACCATCACAAACCCCCTGTTGCTGTGGTCAGTTTCCATGGCAACCATCACCAGCCCCCTGTTGCTATGGTCAGTTTCCCTGGCAGCTCCATGAAGACCCCATGCCAGGGGTGGTTGCCATGGACACCAGCTCAGGCCTGCAGCCAGAGCCCGTTGCCATGGCAACCATTGGCAGCCCCATCCCCAGGCTCATGGGATCCCAGAACCACAGAATTGGCTGAGCTGGGAGGGACCCACCAGGATCCTCCAGTCCAACTGCTGGCCCTGCACAGGACACCCCAACAATGCCAGCCCGGGCCTGGCAGTGCTGTCCAAACGCTGCTGCAGCTCAGAGAGCCCTGGAGCTGGGACCCTTCCCTGGGGAGCCTGGGCAGGGCCCCAGCAGCCTCTGGGCAAAAACCTTTTCCTGACATCCAACCTGAGCCTGCCCCGACTCAACTGCAGCCGTTCCCTCCACTCCTGTCCCTGGGCACCAGAGGGAAGAGGTTCCCACAGCCCCAGCCAGGGACCCACTCCCAAGGCTGTTGCCATGGCCACCAGAGCTGGGACCAGCTGGGATGCTCGGTTTCCATGGGCCAGGCTTCAGGAATGGGTTTCCCCAATTTCCTGCTCCCAATAAAACCGCACTGCCCTCGCTGCCCTCCCGCCTCCCCTGGAAAGAACAGAAGGCAAAGATTCTGGGCTGGGATAAGAACAATTTACTGGAAACAGCAATGAGATAAGGAACAAACAAAAACAGAAACAATATTGATAACAGAAGGGACTGTTTACAGGGAAAACTCAACAAAAGTCACTGGGTCTTCCTGGCCACAATTTCCCCTTCCTGGAAATTTCACCCTTCTCCTCAGGGAGAGAGAGAGTCCATTTCCTGCCCCTGGCAATGACCTGAGGTGGGAGTGAATGTAATGACAGGGCAATGGCCAGACCTTCATGTTTTTCCATCCCACATCATGTCACAGGCAGAGACAGGGGCTCCATGGAGACCTCCCAGGGTTTTCTGGGGATGGTAAAGAGCCCTGTGGTCAGAGGCAGTCACAGCCATTCCATGGTGACATCCCAGGGGATGTTGGGCTGCAAAGGCACTGATCTGTCACAGGCACTCACGGGGGCTCTACGGTGACATCCCAGGAGTCCCCAGGCTGCCAAAGAGCCAGAATGTCCCAGACACTCACAGGGGTTCCTGTCATGGGCACAAAGGGAGCTTCAGGCAAAAACTTTATTTCTTTATTGGAGAAACTCTTCCTGATACATGAGGTGCAGATATTACACCAAACATCCACCATGGATCCTCAAACTCATGCAGGGCCCCTAGACTTCTAAAATTCCTTCTAAGAGAGGGGACTGGTAACGGCTGTATCCAATCCAAGCTCCAGTCTTTGTCAAAGGTGTAAAAGATTGGACATTGGAATTGAACATAAACGCTATTTGTTCCACAGGAATAATCACAGAATACCCAAAAATTTTCTATAAATACAGCTCTGATTTTTTCTGATCATGATTAGACAGAATGGTTCATTTACACCACAGAGTAAATGAAAAAAAATTAGTTATTGCTGCAGTCTGAGGTGGTCTGGATACAATCTTCCCGGAGAGTGTCTTGTGCCAATGGGTAGGAACCATGAGAGCACCAGCACACAGACACAAACACAGACACACACACAGACATACAGACACACAGATACATACACACACACACACAGAGAAACGCTGAAAGTGTCCAGAGGCCAAAAAAAAAGGATTGTCCAGGGCATAAATGGAGGGAAAGAGTGTGCAATGGAGAGCAGCAGGGATCCAATGGTCTGAGGGCTCAGGGGTGGTACACTGGTAAGGGACCAGTAGGGAATGCCAGGGTAGATGGACAGGGTTACACACCAATGGGAAGGGAGAACTCACCAGAACACGAACATAGACGTGTAAAAGGGGTAGAGAAGGCCAATGGAGAGGACAGAACTGGGACAAATGAACGTAGTGCTGCAGAACACCATGGGGAAGTCTCTTTTCTCACCCTGAGCTGTGAGGAGTGCCCAGAGCCTGTGGTGTGTCTTTCCAGGGCATTGCTACTGCCTTTTCCCTGGTAGGCTCACAGGTTTGCACAGTTGTGCAGTGTCACAATGATCTCCTTGGTTCTGCAGCCCTGCTGTGGCTGCTGCGTAACAATGGACCGGTGGTACTGTGAGGCTCCATAGTGTCACCATGGTCCCTTTGGTTCCACAAGGCCCTGCTGGGACATGATGGACCCTTGGTTGCATGAGGTGCCTGGCTTCCCACAGCCCCTCACAGACCCCTATGGCCTCTCAGAGTTCCCCATGGCCCCTCATGGCCTCTCAAGGCCCTTCATGGTGCCTCATGACTTATTGCCCCTCACATCCCCTCACAGCCCCTCATGGCCCCTCTCAGCCTCAGGCCCGGGGCTCCACCCAAGGCAGGAGAACAGGTTGGGCCCTACTTGTTCTGCTTTCCTTTCAGTCCCTTTACAGCCACGAGTGCAGAACGGCTGAAATGGAGCCTTTCCCCAGCGTTTCCCTCGGGGTTAACTGCGGGCTAAAGCTGTGTGCTGGCGCTGCCCCCAGCGCCACCATCCCTGCAGCCGCCAGGCCTTTGCTGTCCCCCCGTGTCCGTTCCCTGTCCCCGAGTCCCGCCCGGCTCTGGCAGCAGCAGCAGCCGCAGCGCAGGGGGCGCCGGCCCGGCCCGGCCCAGCCGGGGCTCCCGGCCAGGAGCAGCAGCAGCGCCGGCCCCTTCCCGCCTGCTCCTGCCTCGGCTCCCAAGGGCTTTTTCCAGCTCATTTCTGGAGCAGAGCAACCAGCACCCACACACAGCCCTGACTGCTCAGGGCCTGCCTGTGCTGCCCCGAGCCAGCCCTCAGAGGAAGAAAGGATCGGGTTCCAGTGCTGTTTTCAACGCTCTTTTACTCACCCTGAGGTGGCAGCAGGAGGCTGCTGGTGCCTTTCCCTTGGGAATTGCAGATCATGGCTGCTCTTGGCCCTCTTCTGCTTGCAACCTGAATTTTATCCATAAAAATGCAAGTGTCTCTTTCAGTTGGTGCTACCTACGGTGCTTTCATGACAGTGAAGTCAGTATTTTTGTCACAGGCATAAAGATCAGCAGATACTGGAATGCTCACCAGCCTCTGAACACTAAGATGAGGGTAATTAAAGCTTCACAGGCCACATTTGCAGTGCTCAAACAGAGCCCTGTTGCTGGCACTGTTGAAATAGAATAAGCTGACAGAGGCTGTCACAGAATTTGCCTCCTCAATGTGGAATTAAATCAAAAAATCCACCAGGAGAAACAGAAACCAGAACTTCTCAACTCACTTCATTGCTCCTTCCCAGCAGCAGGAAATGCAGATGCCCAGAGGTGTTTTGCACTGTTGCCCGATTGATAAATGACACAAAACTCGGATAAGTTTTGTGGGTGCTTTATTAAGGGCCCGGGGAACTGGGGGACTCACGTCCCAAAGTCCGAGCCCCCGAATTCGCGTATGGGTGCTTCCCTCTTATACATGCGATTCACAACAAAGTCTCTAAGGAACAGTTTCCCCGTTCCCCTTGTCTGGTCACAGACCCCTTGTGATACATTCCTTGGTTCACAAATAAGATCATTAATCCTCTGCTTATCTTATTCTAAGAGCATTGTATGCTGCCTCTAGACAGTTTAGCATTCTTACCTTCTTGCACTAGTTTAATTATTTATTAAATCTCTAAGACTACCTGCTAGGTAACACACAAAACCCAACACACTTTCAACGGCTACAAAACTACTTTTTAACAAACCAGTTCACACACAACTCACTGTAATTAAATATTTTGCTAAATTTCATTTCTTTTCCAACATTTCCCCCCTTTTGAGCATCCTTCAGTCCTGCTGCAAGGATGCTCAATCCACAGTAACATCTTCATAACGAGGTGGGGAGTGTTCTTCATTCTGCCGCCCACGGGTCATCGCCTTCAGAGGCATCTATATACAATCCATATAGTCACTAAAAATACTAAAAACATTAGTACATACTGTATAGCAGACGTAATCCAGCCAGACAGGTGAAGCCCCAAAGAATCAAATACTGTTCCTATCCAATTATGCTGTGCTTCCCTTTCAATTTCCTTGGTTTTTGTTTCCACTTCTGCCAGTTGAGAAATATCTTTCTCAACTTCAAGTGTAACATTTGGAATGTGTACACAGCAATGATCTATTCTCCTACTCAGGTAACCACAAACTCCATGTTCCTTTAACAGTAGCAAATCCAATGCCATTCTGTTTTGTAGGGTCATTCTTGATGTAGCTTGCAATTGCAAATTTAGATCTTTAAATCCCTTCTTAGTAGCTGCTGCCAACCTTTCTGTCTGTCCTAACAAATTGTTGAGCATTTCCCTGTTTTGATATGTCGCTACCGGAGGGAATAATGACTCTAATATCCATCCAAATTGCACTCCTGAGCCAGGTAACAGCACAGGCTGCATTCTCTTCGTCTCCAAAAGAAGGGGGGGGTAAACAGGTCGCTCGATGCTCCCGCACCCTTCCACCGAATCCGGGCCTACCGTAAATGGGCCACGTGGCTTTCCCCTCCTCCAGCCCAGCCAGCAACTGGGCCGGGGCAGGGAGGCCCAACCCTTCATGCCGGAAATCCCAAGAGGGCTCTGAAGGACAAGAGCCCTGCTTTTAACTCCTTGGGTTTGTAGTCTCAAGAGGCGGATCCAATGCCCCACTGGTCAAACCAGGTGCTCATCTTAAAATCCGAACACTCATTGGTAACCACAGCAAAACAACATATCCCAGATGTCCCATTTCCGGTCAAACCACGACAGGCAGAAATATTCAGGCCCACCAGACCAGCCTGCTTTGTGCTCTGTGGTGCACAGCAAGCGCTGTGCAATGCAGCTCTGAGCTGCTGGGAGAGAGGCAGTCGGATGTGCCTGAGATGAGCCAAGGGGTTAGCTGAAAATGGAATTAGGATAATTGAAAAATGCAGATGAGTTGAGGGGCCAGCTAGGAATAGAATTGGGATAGTAGAAGATTGCATATTTTAGTTAAGATTTTCAAATGAGGTAAGAAGCTAAGTTAGTAATACAGCTAGCAGAAATCACGTACCTTAGTTAAAGAGTACCAAATATATTAGGATCATAAAGCTAGGAGTGATAGGGATAGAGGAAGCAATTGTGAAGAAGAAGAAACCATAGAAATACCTTGCCTTAAGAATAACTGACCAGTCAGGAGAGGCTTGGACCATGAGCAGCAGGTCCAAAGGTCTTGCCAACTGGCCATGGGAGAAGAGTTCACCATAAGGAAGATGGCTTTTTTCCTCCCATAAAACCACTCCCTCATTTCAAAATCCCACCCACCCAGTTAAGGGAGTACAATTGCACAGCTGTAATAGATATTCAGCTGATAAAAATGCGAAGCAGGCAGGTAAGAATTATGTATTATGGGTCATTAGAAACCTAATGTAATACCTTTTCTGTAGAAATAGAGAGCAGGAGTCTGCAACTCCTTGCAAGTGCCTTTGGAAACTAGTTCACATGTCTCCAGCGCTGCAATAAATACCCTTCTTTTCTACTATAATTAGTTGAAGAGTTGTCTGTCCATGCTTCAAGGATTATGCTGGAGTAGTGAATTGATTTGGATGGGAGCAGAAGAGTTTCAGCAGGCAATTTTTGGAAGAGATGGAAGGCTCTTGTGACTGAAGGGAAAGCCATTTGGAATGGAGTAATGATCCCAAAGTCCATACAGTTGTATCTTTGTGTCTGAATTTAAATCAGAATGATTATAGATAGCTTCATGCAATTTGTCTCAAAGTCTTCATTCTTCTTTGGTAAATTTGTGTAAAAGACTTAGTGTGTAACCCATCTGGAAGTGCAAGAACAGCATTATATGCTAGTTGATGGCTCATCTGTAAGACTTGATCAATGCTCCTAGCCTGGGCAGTGGCAGTAGCCAAGGGCCCTTTGCCAAGTAACTGTTGTGCTGTTAAACCATACAGAGGATCACCCTGCACTCCAGGTCTTGCTGCTTCTTGAGCACACTTTTCCTCCCAGCTTTTATGAAACATCTCCTGCTGATGGGGTGGCATTATAAGTCTTATAAGGGTATGCACATCAGCTGGAATTAATGTGTTAGATGGAAAAATAAACTGCAGAAGTGACTGTGAAGGTTGGGATTTTCAACTAAATTGTGAAATTGCAGCTCTCAATTTTTCTAAAATCTTCCAATTGAAAGGTTCTCTGTGGAGAGTTTAGTTCAGGCATGGCTTAAAAAAAAAAAGGCCATGAAGCCATGCAATTGAGGGAAAAGTAAAAGGTAGTTGTGAAGCAGTTCCAAAAGCATTTCCCAGCCTGATTTCTATAAACAATTAGACTCTCTCAGGCATCACTTTATAAACAATAAGGTTCTCAGGCAGTCTTCCCATAACAAGCGAAACACCCTCTCTGGGAAAAGATGGCACCCTGGGAACAGATATGGAAGTTTGGGAACCTTTCATATCACAGTGGGAACACTGGTTTTATTTTGTGTAAACAATCAACGGTATTGTAAAACAAAAGGAGTGGTTAGAGTTTTCTCTGTTAGCCTATCATGAACCTGGATTTTGGAATATGCATGAATTTCATTAACACTATTATTTAAACTGGCTGATCGATCAATAAAACTATTATTTAAACTGGCTGATTGATCAATAAACCTGAGTTCGATGCATCAAAGGATGGTCGTTCTCCCCTCACTTCAACAGTTCTCAAACTCTACTTGGAGCATTAGTTACTACAGTAAAAGCTTATATATCATTTGATAGAAAAGTCCCTTCTACAATAGCTTCTGGAATAACTTTTTTCTACTGTAGTTTCTGAGCTGCTTCTAGTTCAGAGTCACATTCCGACTCTAATTCCACATTCTTTACAGCGTGAGAGGGAGGATTTTGTTTAACCGGCTCAAATGCTGGCTCAGAGACAGAATGGAGGAGGTTTTGCTAGACAATGGCCATATTCAGCCGATGCACAATCCAGCCTGCTTGTACTAATGGACAATGAACACCTTCACAAAGAATGAATTATGGATATATTCAGAACTGGGCTTGGTATATCCTCAAAAAAGACACAAGAAGAAGAGTCATCAGAACTCAGCAAGTTTGTCAGTAAGCTTGGGAAGGTGAGCCATGGGTGGGCCAGACAACCCCAGCAAGATGCGTGAAAAATTAGTTGATCCAAACAGCATTCTATTTTAGACGTGTGAACAGCTTGGATTAACCAATCATGTATTAGCTAGAGACACGTGGACAGTAGAGATTTATTATAAATAGAGTCTTTTTAGGAATAATAAATTTAGCTTCACTGGATCATATTGGTTATGTTGTGATGTCCCTGAACCTCCACACCACGCACTTAAGGGTGGGTTGGTGTTGCCCATGAAATGTACACATCTGGGGAAGTGCCCTTGGCAGAGAGGGGCTGGATTCCCAAGGAAACTGCTTCCCCATGAGCCCCCAGTGAGACAGGTGCAAGTGTCTCCATTTGACTCCTGTGTTTCCTTCAGTCCTTGAGGCCCCTTGCACTTTGCAGAGGGGCTTGCAAAGGGAGAAGGCTGTGAAGAAATACCAATTATGTTCTCTTGATGCAGAGTGTGATTTTATACACTCTCTCCTATGGTGCAGATGCTCTTCATTTCTACTGTGTTGATTATTCTTATCAATACATATTTTAATTTGCTCTGGCATTCTTCCCATAGAAAAGTTTTCCTTGTGTATTTGACTTACGTGTGCAAATGCTGATACGTAACTTTAGGTACCTGAATTTAGCCCATTTCTCCTCTCACTTTAATTTCAGAAAATGTCGGAATTACAGATGTACGCACTAAAGTATCCAAGATTTCTGTGCAACAGAAAGATGAGTAAGCAGTAGTACAGTTCAATCTGCATTACCTTTAGCAGTTACCAAAGCTAGTAGGTATTTAGAAAAGTGTGCCTTCTTTCGGCAATATTACAAAAAGATTGTTATATAAAAATTATAATACTGGCTTTACAGAAATATTAAAATGGATTCTATATGTGTGATGTTAAAGTTGTGATCTTTATAACTCTGTTATAAAGATATAGTTTTTCTTTCTGTTGTTAATTAAAGCTTAGAGAGCTCCCAAGGCCTTGAACATACTTGAGACTGATTTTGTAATAAACTATCTTTTAAAACTCTGTTTGGAAAGAGAAGGTGGGAACATCAGTCATCTGTTATGTTTGACTTTATTGTTATTTGAGATTGTAGTAAATACTGAGCATGAGCTGGGATGCAGATTTTAATTGCTCATCTTTCCAAAGATAGATATGGATACTATTAACATGTGCCCTGTATATTGTTCCTAACTGACTAATTTACTGCAGTAGTTTTATAGAGCATTTTTATTGTTGTAATGTCTAAATGTAGTGGGACAATATATATTTGACTTGGGGTACTTTGGCTTTTGTTTTTCAAATAATAAAACCACTCTCCTCAGCCTGGTGAAGAAGAGTGAAGAAGAAATCTGCTTCTGTCCTTGTGTACAGCTATGGGTTTGTTTACATAGCTTCTACTTCCCTTTTCTGCCTAGGCTTTCTCACCTGCAGTTTTCAGTAGAAAAGCAACAAACCTTTGAAAGGCTAAACCTCAACATAACTGTGACCTTCAATCAATACTTCCTTCTTCCAATTTCTTAAGATCTCTTTGTCCTGGGCACTCAGTATGGCCTTTTTCCTCAAAGTTCTTTAGCTGTCTTGAATGCTTACAGCGTAAAAGGTAAGCCCTGATCTATTTTCAACTCCCTGCTCAGATGCAGACTGCTGGAAGGGAGCTAGGACTGGTACTGGAGACCTGGCAGCTTGTCCAGGAAGCAAAAGTTTTGAAATAATGAAAATGTGGAGAAGCATGCAAGTCCGGGTGGTGAACTCAAATATGCAAGTACTTGCAGTTTCCTGACAGGACTTTACAGTTCAAGGGTATGGTCTCTTCTTATTTCTGTCCCTTAATGCTTAATCCTTGCCACATTTCTTCAACTTCTTTTGCATTGTCATCTTCTGTGTTTTCTTCCTCTCTTCTTCTCTCTGTGACTTTCTATGCAGGAAGGAAAACCTGTCATACACAGTCAGCTTGCTCAGTGACCGAGTAGTGATATGATGGTGTAGAAATTGTAGGTGCACAGTAGGCAAACGTGTCATGCTTTTGTGTGCCCTCGGCCGGCAGACCCGCTTCCCAAACCTTCAGTCAGACTTGGAAAAAAGGCTTGTCACCACTACTTTGTTGTGATTTATGCATTGATGAAGAAACACTTCCATCTCAGCCCGCTCAAGCCACTGCAGAGCAGGAGTTGTTGCTTTGGTAGCAGATGTGCTGTCAGGGTCCTTACAGCTCCACAAGATGTGCCTCTCCTAGAACAGATTTTTGCATTTTTGTACAATAAAAACTATGCTTTAAATTGCACCAGTGTAAGTCATGCACTCCTGTAGATGTGTTTTCAGACATAGATATTTACATATATATGCCTAGTGAATGGCCTCCTGGGGAGCAGGAACAAATGAGGAAGGAAACTGGGCTGATAAAACATGCTTCTCCTTCAAGAAAACCCCCCCACAGTCTTCCCTTTCCAGAGAAGGCTATAAACTTTTTCTTGATTGGCCTAAATGAGGTAAACAAGTCCCTCCATGTCCTGATCTTTTACTAGTCTCAAATTATTTAGAAAAGTTTTAATTTCTTTTTTTTTTGTGGGGGGGTGGTGGTGTTGGGGTCTGCACTTTAGACCTGTTCTCCCAGCAGCCAAGGACCTACAGCTGCTGTGGGTGGGGCAGGTGCTCAGGTAATTACCAACAGGTGCTTGGTGATTGCTAACAGCAGTTGAGGTGAGAAGTTGGCTGGTGCCTGGCTGAGGGCTTGAGGACTGTGGTGAGAGAAGGGATAGGGAGTGGAGTGGAAAATATCAGTTACACAAGCAAATCTGAGGTGTAGGTGGGATTTAACTGGATTAGGTACTGCATTTCATGGACTTGATCACATGAAGAACTGAACATTTAACTATGAGATAGGACTATTTAGTTGTTATTCTAATTGCTGCATTTACTAATATGTAATGCAGTTTCTTCGTATTTTGCTCAGAAGCTGTCCCAAAAACATTGAAGTCCAACTGAAGTCTTCATAAACACAAGTTAATAGCTTACTTTTTGTTAAAAACAGAAGCTGAAAGGGCCAATGGCTCTTGCATTCAGTAATTCACACATTTTAAAAGAAGTGGCTCTCTCTTGTTCCTGTGGCTAGCTTGCCTCTTCAGGCTAGAAAACATTTCTGGGAGCATTTCCTTGTTGCTCCTATATCTCTATGCCCTTGGAATCTGATGCTAATACTATATTTTTCTAAAATTAGAAAATTTTAAATGTCTGTAGGCCCTTTCATTTTGTAATGCACCTGTCACTCAGGGGGGGAAAAGTCTGATAAGTTTCTTTTTCTTGTAGGCCTCTCAAATTGCAGCCCATTGCATTTAGCTGCAAAATCCTTAGTCATGCTAACAGGATGCCTGAAATGGACACTGGTCTGGTAGAGAGTAAAAAAAATTGCCTGATACAGATGCTATCAACTATTTTTAGTTCCTGACAGTCCAGTATTTTCCTTACCCAAGGACTGTTCATATTTCTTTCTCTTTTTCTTGCAGCTCTCAGTTCTGTGATGACTGAGAAACAAAAATACAAAGTAAGCGTATGCAGAGTAGATGATGGACTTTATGAGGATTAGGGGGCAATTTGACCATACACTGATCTGTATGATTGCCTTCTTCTGTGAGATTGTAGTGGTGTTGTAATATATGTTGGGAAATAATTAATGCTATAAAAGCATGTATTTCATTAAGATTGCAAAATCCAACCAAGTCTCTGATCACAAGCAGCCTGAGAGGCAGGAGTCTCTTCAAATTCCGAAATTCCTGAAGGTGGTCGGATAAGGATCGGAACTTTAGCCCAAGAATAGACACACCCAGCACAATGATCACCATTATCCTGAGTCATCGGAAGACCCCTGAGAGCGATCATTGCCCTGTTGATAACATCGATCAAGATAGCCAAAGTCGCCAGAAAGATACGTGTGAATACGTGACTTCCCTGAATCCGATCAGTGCTGGCTATCAACAAGGAAATGGCAATTGTCCAGCTCTGCACACTGAAAGAACCAACTATGAATATGCAGTTACAAAAGAAACTGGGACTTCTTTGCTCAAGCATAATAAACTATATAAAGCATCCCTACAAGAAGCAGCTCTCGTGAATGGTGGAGGGTCCGATGCAATAGAGGTGGGATCCAGGTTCACCCAGCACCGAACCCGGGCTCGACACTGTCTCTTTGGCTGTGGTGGTTTTGAAGACCATATTTTAGTCGCGGAAAAAGATAAAGAAATCTTTTCGCATTTTTTATAATTTGGCTTTTGACTGATCATTCATAACACTTCCATATAGATGATTCCACATTTGGTGTCTTGCTGCATAAATCAAGAGCACAATCAGTTCATGATAAGCACCAGTACAAGCTGGACTTCCCAGAGTAGCCAAATGGAAGAATCTGAAAAGAAGAAATGCAGGAAATGACTTGGCAACCTTGCCTGAAAGATGAGTGACTTTTTTTTCAGTAATCTATAATCCATTCCCTCGTCTTTTGGCTTTCTTAACAAGGCCAGCTGCATCCCAGATTCCTGATGAAGTGAGAAGCCTGGGCTTGTGCAAGTGCCTGAAAGATGCCCTGTTCCTCTGCAGGGACATTCAGGCTGGAACATGAGCTGAAGCCCTCTCTGGGGCAGACTCCTCCAAGCTGGAATTTGTGCCATGCTGGGAGAGGAGGAGGAGAGGGAGAAGGCTGGCGCTGTGTGGCAGGAGCAGGAGGATTGGCCGCAGGACATTCCGTCTGCACCGCTGCCCCGCAATGGGCGGCTGTGCCTGGGGCTCTGGGCCTGGCCCCGTGTGCGCTGAGCTCCCTGGGCTGGGCTCAGGTTCCCACTGGGACTGGGCAGAGCCTGGGCTCAAACTGGGGGCAGCAGCAGTGCAAAACACCTCTGGTCATCTGCATTTCCTGCTGCTGGGAAGGAGCAATGAAGTGAGTCGAGAAGTTCTGGTTTCTGTTTCTCCTGAAGGATTTTTTAATTTAATTCCACACTGCGGAGGCCATTTCTTTGATGGCCTCTGTCAGTTTATTCTATTTCAACAGTGCCAGCAACAGGGCTCTGTTGGAGCACTGCAAACGTGGCCTGTGTGGCTTTAATTCCCCTCACTTTAGTGCTCAGGGGCTGGTGGACATTCCAGTATCTGCTGATCTTTATGTCCGAGACAAAAATACTGATTTCACTGTCATGAAAGCACTGTAGGTAGCACCAACTGAAAGAGGCACTTGCAGTTTTATGGATAAAATTCAGGTTGCAAGCAGAAGAGGGCCAAGAGTAGCCGTGATCTCTAATTGCCAAGGCAAAGGCACCAGCAGCCTGCTGTTGTCACCTCAGGGTGAGTCAAACAGTGCTGTAAACAGCTCTGGAACCCGGTCCTTTCTTCCTCTGAGGGCTGGCTCAGGGCAGCACAGGCGGGCCCTGAGCAGTCAGGGCTGTGTGTGGGTGCTGGTTGCTCTGCTCCAGAATTGAGCTGGAAAAAGCCCTTGGGAGCCGAGGCAGGAGCAGGCGGGAAGGGGCCGGCGCTGCTGCTGCTCCTGGCCGGGAGCCCCGGCTGGGCCGGGCCGGCGCCCCCTGCGCTGCGGCTGCTGCTGCTGCCAGAGCCGGGCGGGACTCGGGGACAGGGAACGGACACAGGGGGACAGCAAAGGCCTGGCGGCTGCAGGGATGGTGGTGCTGGGGCCAGTGCCAGCACACAGCTTTAGCCCGCAGTTAACCCCGAGGGAAACGCTGGGGAAAGGCTCCATTTCAGCCTTTCTGCACTTGCAGCTGTGAAGGGACTGAAATGAAAGGAGAACAAACAGGACCCGACCCCTTCTCCTTTTGGAGGAGCCCTGCGCCTGGGGCTGTGAGGGACCATGAGGGGCTCTGAGGGGCCATCAGTCATGAGGCGCCATTAAGGGCCTTGAGAGGCCATGAGGGGCCATGGGGAACTCTGAGAGGCCATAGGGGTCTGTGAGGGGCTGTGGGAGCCCAGGCACCTCATGCAACCAAGGGTCCATCATGTCCCAGCAGGGCCTTGTGCAACCAAAGGGACCATGGTGACACTATGGAGCCTCAGGGTATCACAGGTCCATTGTTACACAGCAGCCACGGCAGGACTGCAGAACCAAGGAGATCATTGTGACACTGCACAACTGTCCAAACCTGTGAGCCTACCAGGGAAAAGGCAGTAGTAATGCCCTGGAAAGACACACCACAGGCTCTGGGCACTCCTCACAGCTTAGGGTGAGAAAAAAGGCTTCCCCATGGTGCTCTGCAGCACTATGTTCATTTGTCCCAGGTCTGCCCTCTCCATTGGCCTTCTCTACCCCTTTTACACTTACATGTTCATGTTCTGGCGAGTTGTCCCTTCCCATTGGTGTGTAACCCTGTCCATCTACCCTGGATTTCCCTACTGGTCCCTTCCCACTGTACCACCCCTGAGCCCTCAGGATACCTGGTGCTCTCCATTGCACCCTCTTTCCCTCCATTTATGCCCTGGACAATCCTTTCTCTTTGGCCTCTGGACACTTTCAGCGTTTCTCTCTCTCTCTCTCTGGGTGTGTGTGTATCTGTGTGTCTGTGTGTGTGTCTGTGTGCTGGTGCTCTCGTGGTTCCTACCCATTGGCACAAGACACTCTTGGGGAAGGTTTTGTCCAGACCACCTAAGGCTGCAGCAATAACTAATTTTTTCATTTACTCTGTGGTGTAAATAAACCATTCTTCTAATCATGATCAGAAAAAATCAGAGCAGCATTTATGTAAATTTATCTGGTATTCTATGATTAATCCTGTGGGACAAATAGCATTAAAGTCCAATTCCAATGTCCAATCTTTCACACCTTTCAGAAAGACTGGGAGTGGGCTTGGATCCAGCCACTCCCAGACTCCTCTCTTAGAAGGAATTTTAGAAGTCTAGGGGCCCTGCACAAGTTTGAGGAATCATGGTGGCTTTTGAGTGTCATTTTTCCACCTCACGTCTCAGTAAGAGTTCCTCCAAAAAAGAAATAAAGCTTTTGCCTGAAGCTCCCACTGTGCCCATGATAGGAACCTTTGTGAGTGTCTGGGACATCCTGGCTCTTTGGCAGCCTGGGGATTCCTGGGATGTCACCGTGGAGCCCCCGTGAGTGCCTGTGACAGACCGGTGCCTTTGCAGCACAAGGTGCCCTGGGATGTCACCATGGAATGGCTGAGACTGCCTCTGACCACAGGGCTCTTCACCATCCCCAGAAAGCCCTGGGAGGTCTCCATGGAGCCCCTGTCTGTGCCTGTGACATTCCAGCTCTGAAAGAGCCTGGAGATTCCTGGAAAGTCCCCATGGAACCCCTCTGAGGGCCTGTGACAAACCTGATCTTAAGCAGGCAACCATCACCAGCCCCCTGTTGCTATGCTCAGTTTCCATGGCAACCTTCCCCAGCCCCTTGTTGCTATGGTCAGTCCCTTGGCAGCTCCATGAAGATCCCATGCCAGGGGTGGTTGCCATGGACACCAGCTCAGGCCTGCAGCCACAGCCCGTTGCCATGGCAACCATTGGCAGCCCCATCCCCAGGCTCATGGGATCCCAGAACCACAGAACTGGCTGAGCTGGGAGGGACCCATCAGGATCCTCCAGTCCAACTGCTGACCCTGCACAGGACACCCCAACAATGCCAGCCTGGGCCTGGCAGCGCTGTCCAAACGCTGCTGCAGCTCAGAGAGCCCTGGAGCTGGGACCCTTCCCTGGGGAGCCTGGGCAGGGCCCCAGCAGCCTCTGGGCAAAAACCTTTTCCTGACATCCAACCTGAGCCTGACCCAACTCAGCTGCAGCCGTTCCCTCCACTCCTGTCCCTGGGCACCAGAGGGAAGAGGTTCCCACAGCCCCAGCCAGGGACCCGCTCCCAAGGCTGCTGCCATGGCCACCAGAGCTGGGACCAGCTGGGATGCTCGGTTTCCAGGGGCCGGGGTTCAGGAATGGGATTCCCCAATTTTCTGCTCTTGCTAAAACCGCGCTGTCCTCACTGCCCTCCCGCCTCCCCTGGAAAGCACAAAAGGCAAAGATCCCAGGCTGGGATAAGAACAATTTATTGGGAACAACAATGAGATAAGGAATGAATGGAACAGAAACAATATTGATAACAGAGTGTATAAATAAAACTGTTTACAGGGAAAACTAAAACACAATTTACTGGGTCTGCCTTGCCACGTATTTCCTCCTGCCTGGAAAGGACACCCTTCTCCTCAGGGACAGAGAGAGAGAGAGAGAGAGGCCCTTTTCCTGTCCCTGGCAATGACCTGAGGTGGGAGTGAATGTAATGGCACAGTCATTGCCAGATCTTCATGTTCTTCCATCCCACATCATGTCATTGGCAGCATCGGGAAAAGGGACAGGTATCTTCCCAACATGGATCAGAAGGAAAAATGGATCACCAGGGCTCTTCCCAACATGGATCCTCCAACTATGGATGAAGTTGGGGCAGTGCACAAAAGTCCTCCTGCATTGGGGCATTGGCAGAGCTTCCCTTACAGGTGCCTCCGTTGGTGTCTGGTTAAGACAGAGATCTGGGTGAAGCTTTTCCCACACTGGGGACACTCGTAGGGCCTCTCGCCAGTGTGGATGCACCGGTGGGTGATGAGGGTGAAGTTGCGCTTGAAGCCCTTTCCACAGTCAGAGCATCGGAAGGGCCTCTCATCTGTGTGAATCCGCTTATGCCGGAGGAGACTGGAGCTGCTCTGAAACCTCTTCTGACACTGGGGACACTCGTAGGGCCTCTCCCCCGCGTGGATGCGTTGGTGTATGACAAGGGCAGAGCTGGAGCTGAAGCCCTTCACACATTCCCCACACTCATAGGGCCATTCCCAGTGTGGATCATCTGGTGGCTGATCAGGGTTCTGCTCTGCCTGAAGCTCTTCCCACACTCCAAGCACTTGTGGGGCTACTGCCCATCATGAAGCTGCCCATGGACTACCAGCTCCGAGTTCTGGCTGAAGCTCTGTTCACCTTCCTGGCTCAGGGTGGGTCTTTCCTCCTCAGAGAACCCCGGGTTGGGTTTGGAGCCCCTCCTCCTCATGGGGGATCTCCAGGGCTTTTCCTCCCCATTGGATTCTTTTCCCATGGAGCCACTCAAACCGGCCTCTTCCATGAGGTTGTGCTGTCGGGATTTGTCGTCCCTGATCTTGATCCTCAGCTCCTTCTCTGGTAGAGGACAAGCACAGGATGGGATTTCCCTCCGTGCAAGAGGGAAGGGGAAGGAGATCCCCCCAGTGCATCCCTGGCAGGATGGCATTGGCAGCAGGGATGTCCTGCAGCGAGGGGATTTTCTGGGCTGGGAGATGGAGCAGGAGAGAGGGGGAAAGGGGCACTGACTTCCCCCTCACCTGCCTGGGTGTCCTGGGGCATCCTCATCTTCCTTGAGGTGTCTTCCGCCATCTGGCCAAGTTTTAGGAATGGGATATTCCTAAAACAAGGGAGGAAAACAAGGGTCGAGCACAATGAGCTTTTTACTGGTTTAAAGGCAAACCTAGGGAAGAGTCTAAGCCAGAATTCCAATTCAGTAACAAAATAAGGATCAAGGCAATGATACAGAAACACTGCCTTAAACTGACAGAGTCAGGATATAACCTGACACCCTGTTGTTCAGGGTGGTGGCAGCAGTCCCAGTAAATGGTGGTGCAGTCCTGTTGGAGAGATGAAGGTGATTCTGTCGAAGCAGTGATCGTGCAGAAGGGTCTGGTCTTCCTTTGGAGGTCCAGTGGTGGTTATGGAGCTCTTGTCCTCTGGCAATCCAGTAGGCAAGCTGCTCCTGGTGTAGCAATGTGTTAGCTTATATCCAGGTAGGAATGCTTAGATCCTCCCCCTGGGCGGAGCATCCCACAATGGGAGGATGGAAGTTTATCAGTCCTGCAGTGACACTCAATGGCCCATTCACAGGAGATATCTCCCCTGGAGGGCTTTATCAGGGCTGAGTCATGGAAGAGATAAAGAACACTGCCCCACCTGTTTATAAGATTTGATGAAGATGGGGATTGAAAACATGCATTTGGTTACATCTTGCATGGCAACCTGAAACAGTGGGGTAATCTCTGCTCAGGGGGTGAACACCACCCCCCTTACCCAAACTGGCTCAGCTGTAAAACCCCCACCCTGGCAATGCCACACACACATGGGACACTGTCACACTTGGCCCCGTCTAGGGGAGGTCTGTTTCACAGGCTGGGGGACTTTGCCAAATGTTAGAATAATTTTTCTCTTTGTCCCTGTCACCTTTGTGACAGCTACACATAGCTTCCCCTTCCTTTTCATAATCCGTATTGGGCCTATTTTCCACTTTTCTTCTTTTAGAATGTGCCAGCAGCTGAGCTGGAGCTGTGCAGGACCAATGGAATTTGGATTTGCCAAAAATAGCTTCTATTGTAAGTTTATAAAATTTTGGGATTTATTTGCCTTTCCATCACAAGTGACTTGTGGGAAGAGTAAATTCAATGCATTTTATCTAGGATCAATTTTGTTTTCTGACAAGAAACAACATTACTTTCTCTGGTGCCCAGGGGATGCATGGGGGGGTTTTTCCCTGTCCCTCTCACCACAGGCCATTCCCCAGGGGGTCTCCATCATTCTCACCCCAGAGAATGCCTGGAGGGTCTCCCTCCCTCTCATACCCTGTGCCAGGGGGTGCTCAGGGCAGTCTCTGTCCCTCTCAGCCCAGGGGATGCTCGGGGGTCTCTGTCCCCTCACCCAGGGGATGCTCAGGGGTCTCCATCCCTCTGGCCTCAGGCAATGCCTGTGCAGGGCTGGGCACCAGGGGCTCTGTGTCCCTCTCACCGCTGAGGGTGCTCGGGGCTGGGGGGGCTCTCCCACCTTCTCACACCTGGGGAGGCCGGGGGGGTCTCTGTCCCTCTCAGCCCTGCTGGGACCCCACCCAAACATCATCGGGCTCAGAGGGACAGAGACACCCCCAAACCCCCAGAAGGGCTGAACCTGGGATTTGGTTTGGGGCTGAGGGTTTAGGAAGGGGCTGGAATTGGGGCTGGAGTTGGATTTTGGGCGGAGATTAGGATTAGAGCTGGGATTGGGGTTAAGGCTAGACATGGGATTGGCTTTATGGCTGGGGTTGGGATTGGGTCTTGGGATAGACGAGTCTGGCACTGGAATGAGATTAAATACAGAACTGTGAGTGTGTCTAAACATGGAGTGAGACTGAGACCAGGATCAGGGTTTGGGATTGAGCTCACCCAGAGTAGGACAGGGGGGATGTTACAGTGTGAATGTTTGGGGAAAAACGAGCTTTGAATGCCTATGGTTGGGGATTCCTCCCACCCACGTCCATTTCTATAAGTCACCTGATGTCCCAAAATAAAGAGTAAATAAAAAAAAGCCACCAGGAGTTTCCCATTTCCAGTCTCATCCCTCTTGGGTAATGGTTGGTCCCCCATCTCAGGGCTTCTGGGGATCCCATGGGGCCTGGGGATCCCTCCTCTCCAGGGTCCTGCTTTTGGATTCTGGGAGGTTCTGGGGTCCCAAGGTCCCCCTCTCCAGCCTCCCCTCAATCCAGCCACTTGGGGTTCTCCCTTCTTTCTACCACCCTGTCCTGGATTAGGGCAAATTTGGTCGAAACCCTCCAAAAGGAGTTTCCTCTAGAATGCTGATTCAGCAGCCCCACCCTCAGCCAGTTTGGGAAAATATTTCCGTAGAGGAAAGTGGAAAAAAAATGTTACTTTACAGGCAAAGCATTTACCAGCACAAAAATTGAACAATATTAAGCAATAAAACCTCTTGCTGCTCCAAAATAGATGACAAACTCTGAAAGTTCCTCCTTGGGTTGTAGCTCTGCGCACTCAGTGTCTTATCAGTGTCTTATCAGTGTCTTATCAGTCTCTTTTCAGTCCCTCCAGCACTGGAAATGCCCAGGCTAAGCCAGGTGGGTCACAGGTGCGAGCTGCCGGTGGTGTTCTGGCTGTTCAGTGCAGAGCAGATTTAAACAGCTCCAAAGAAAAAGAAAAACCACAGTCCAGAGAACTTCTCTGCCTCAGCGAGCTAAAAACTAACTAAAAGCAAAGGACAGCTCTGTCCTGCTCTCTGTCCATCCAGCAGCTGGAATGTAGAGGAGTGAGTGCAGTTTGTGAAAACAAACTGCTGCTTCTTCCTCCTCCTCTTCGCTCTCAGAACCAGCCTTAAAGGTGCAGAACTCATTTCTGGGCTAAACAGACCGATGGGGGTACGAGCATCATGAAGTCACCCCAGGACACCCCTGTCAGGGTCAGGGGGTCCCGTCCCTGCCTCATCTCCGGGCTGCCGGGGGTCCCCCAGCTCCGGTATCGCCCCTTCCCCTCTCCCCGCCCCGAGGGTCCCCCGTTCCACAGCCCCGGCTCTCACGGGGATCCCCAAAACCAATGTCCCGCCCTGTCGGTACCGGGCCATCCCCACGTGCACCCCCGGGACCCTCCCGAGGGGCGATCGCGGCTCCTCTCCCCCCGAGAAATCTCCTCTTAGGGAGCCCGGGGATACCCGGGGCTCGAGTCCGGGATCTGCCGGCTCCGAACAATCTCCAAAAAACCCTCCCGGAGACCCCTGGCTGGAGCCGGGGCGAGCTCGGCCTCCGCCCTCCCCTGCGGCTCGGGGCTGGGGGCGATGCTCCCGGGGCAGAGGGTGCTGCAGGCTCGGCGTGCGGGCGCTGCGAGCGCCGCGATTCTCCCGCTCCTGCTCCTCCTCTCCCTCCTCTCCCTCCTCTTCCTCCCGCATTTCCTCCGCTCCCAGCCCGGGCCCCCTTTCCCACCGCTCTGCCCCGCGGCCCCGCAGCACCGGCTGCTGGGTGGGGGAGCCCCCGATCGGCCCCGGGGCGGATCCGTCCCCCCGGCCCGAGCCCCAAATTCCGCTCCGGGGCCGCCGGGCTCTGCGGGCCGGCCTGGCAACCGGTGAGTCATCGGCGAGAAAAGCTCTGGTTGGCTGGAAATTGTTTACCGCGTCCTCTGATTGGCTTGTAAAAGGCGCTACGCCCTGCGGGTGTTCCTGGGAGCTGCGGAGTCCGGGCGGGAGCCTTTTCCTGTTTCTTTGTGTTCTCTGAGACCTCTTTCCTTTTTCTTTCTCTCTTTGAGACCTCTTCCCGCTTTCTTTCTCTCCCTTTCTCCTCCCCATTTCTTGTTCCGTTCCGTCCACGCTCAATAATCGTCGGTTGCTTTCCCACGCTCTCATTCGCTCCTTCAGTGTGGCAGAGGCGTCTCTCCCTCGCGGGGTTGTAATCCGTGGACAGGGTCCCTTCCCACCCCAGTCCCTGGAAAATGTCCATCAAAGCCACCTTTGCTGTGTGCTCTGGAGCCCACAGAGCTGCTGGATCTTCTCCCCTTGGGAGGCACGGCAGGAGCAGCACCCTGGGAGCCTCGGGAATGCCCCTCTGGGATCCACGGCACACACTGCCAGGGTCTGGAATTCCAGTTCTCAGCTATGAAAAGATGTTCCTGCCCTTGAGGGCAAAGCTGTCAAGAAGGAGCCAAAAGCCAAGTGGAGCAAGATCTTACAGTGGCATTTCACTGCGAGCCTTCATAACTTCCCCCATGGTTGTTGTAGCTCCTGAATTGGGAATTAAATCCGGGTATGGTCGTTGGTGTGAGCATCCCTGGGTCAAGGGAGACACTGAGAGAGAAACAGAGCAGACAAAGAGAGGCAGGAGAGAAAAGAGGGCACAAACACAGTCAGCTGAGAAGGTGGCACTCTGAAAACAGACCAGAACTGACTGAAAAGGAATATAACAGAAAGGAATAATTTTGCACCTTTTATTTACTATCAAAATACAATTTCTTCCCCTTCTCACAAACCTCTTGCCAGTGTCAAGCAGGGCTGTCAGAAAGTCCTTCATTCTGGGTGGATGTTCCAGGCTGCAGCCACAAGGAAACAGGGAATGAGGATTTTCCTGCTCCTGGGGAGTTTGACATCCTCATCTGAGGAGAGGAGGAGGCACCAAAAGAAAAGGGCAGCTGGGCTTCACCCTTCCACAGGAAAAACGGGGCGGGGGAATCGCTCATCCTGTCTGCTGCTGCTCCCACAGGGATGTGAGGGCTGATCCCAGAGACCCAGTGATCACAGTCAGGGCTGCCCTCAGGGAATGCTTGCCTGGTACTGAGGGGCAGCGTGGGAGCACCTGGATCTTGGGGCACCCAGCTGCCCCCCATGTTTGGAGGTGCCTGAGGAGGGCTGGGACAACGCCAGGGACATCCTGCAGTGACATCCCCCCTGTTCTGCCCTGGGTGAGCTCAGTCCCAAACCTGACCCTGATCCTGGTCTCAATCTCACTCCATGTTTAGACACACTTAATGTTCTGTATTTAATCTCATCCCAGTGCCAGATTTATCTAGCCCTAGACCCAATCCCTACCCCAGCCTTAAAGCTAATCCCATGTCTAGCCTTAACCCCAATCCCAGCTCTAATCCAAACCTCAGCCCCAACTCCAATCCCAGCCCCAATTCCAGCCCCTTCCTAAACCCTCAGCCCCAAACCAAATCCCAGGTTCAGCCCTTCTGGGGGTTTGGGGGTGTCTCTGTCCCTCTGAGCCCGATGATGTTTGGGTGGGGTCACAGCAGGGCTGAGAGGGACAGAGACCCCCCCGGCCTCCCCAGGTGTGAGAAGGTCGGAGAGCCCCCCCAGGCCCGAGCACCCTCAGCGGTGAGAGGGACACAGAGCCCCTGGTGCCCAGCCCTGCACAGGCATAGCCTGAGACCAGAGGGATGGAGACCCCTGAGCATCCCCCAGGGTCAGAGGACAGAGACTGCCCTGAGTACCTCCTGGCACAGGGTATGAGAGGGAGGGAGACCCCCCCCAGGCATTCCCTGGGGTGAGAATGATGGAGACCCCCTGGGGAATGGCCTGTGGTGAGAGGGACAGGGAAAAACCCCCTGAGGAATGGCCTGGGGTGGCAGGGACAGGGACAAGCCCCCCAAACCCCTGCCAAGCATCCCCCAGGGCGAGAGGCACAGAGACCCCTCGAGCATCCCCTGGGCACTGGACAAAATAATTTGGCAGAAATCAAACTTGACTCTGCATAAATCACTTTGATGAATATTTGATTTTCCCACAAGTCAGATGTGATGAAAATGCAAACATATCCCAAACATTAATAAACTGACAGTACAAGCAATTTTGTGACAATTCCAAGTTCCACTCGTTCCTGCACAGCTCCAGCTCAGCTGCTGGCACATTCTGAAAAAAGTGTAAATTCAGCCCAAGACAGATATCATTGAAAGGAAAGTAAACTCTTTGTAGCTGTCACAAAGGCGACAGGGATGAAGAGAAAAATGATTCTCACATTTCGCAAAGCACTCAAGCCTGGGAATTCAGGAGTTATTTGGGAATTTAGCTACTTGAGCTGAGCTTCTTGTAGGACTTTTAGCAGCCTTGTGTTCCTCACCATGGGGTGAATGAACCTTGTCAGTCTCGCTGGTATCATTTGCTCCCTTTCCTCCTGTGATTTTAAAAAACATTTCAAGGAAGGATGTCGCAGACATTTTTTCATAAAATCCTCTCTTTTAGGATTTGTCCTTTCTAGGAAGCTGGGGCCCCAGAAGAAAAATGCAAACAATAATTATCTGCTGATGTGGAATGTAACAGGAGCATCTGTGATTGGTCTTCTGTGAGTGTTTGGATTTGCTGACCACTCACGGGAGAGTTGGTCCTTGCTTTCTGCTGGACACAGAACTTTGTTATTCATTCAGTTCTTCCTATTCTTAGCTTAGCAAGCCTCTGCAACTTTTCTCTATTCCTTTTAGTATAGTTATAATGCATTATATATCATATATCAATAAATCCAGCCTTCTGATCATGAACCAAGATTCTCGTCCACTTCTCTCACCCTGAAGACCTTCATCAGGTCGCTGTAATAGAAGGACAACAAAATATTTTCTTTACACTCCAGGCCCACAAAGGCGATTTACCTCATCAGTTCTCCCATAAGTCACTCAGAAGAAGCTGCAGCCCAGTTTAAAAGAGTTCCTCCAGAGAGAACCACAACCTCCTCAGAGGAGGGAACCATGGTGTTGTCAAAGGCACTTGGGGTCAGAGAACAGTGCCTAAACTCACTGTGCCAAAATAATTTCACAGTCTGGTGAGTCTGGTTAAGAAAAGTGTTAGATTCCTCTGCCCCAATTAAGGTGATAATGAGACCAAACCCAAAATGAATTTTATTGAACAGTAAATGGGATAGAAAAGGGGGGACAGGAAAAAGAGCCCTCCCCTGGGGCAGGGTAAGTGTGACATTGTCTCGTGTGTGTGTGCCCTTCCCAGGGTGGGGGTTTTACAGCTGAGCCAGTTTGGGTAAGGGGGGTGGTGTTCACCCCCTGAGCAGGGATTACCCCACTGTTTCAGGTTGCCATGCAAGATGTAACCAAATGCATGTTTTCAATCCCCACCTTCAGCAACTGCTATAAACAGGTGGGGCAGTGTTCTTTATCTCTTCCATGACTCAGCCCTGATAACGCCTTCCAGGGGAGATATCTCCTGTGAATGGGCCATTGAGTGTCACTGCAGGACTGATAAACTTCCATCCTCCCATTGTGGGATGCTCCGCCCAGGGGGAGGATCTAAGCATTCCTACCTGGATATAAGCTGAGACTTGCCACACCAGGAGCAGCTTGCCTACTGGATTGCCAGAGGACAAGAGCTCCATAACCACCACTGGACCTCCAAAGGAAGACCAGACCCTTCTACAGGATCACTACTTCGACAGAATCACCTTCTTCTCTCCAACAGGACTGCAGTCACCATTTAATTGGACGGCTGCCACCACCCTGACCAACAGGGTGTCAGGTTATATCCTGACTCTGTCAGTTTAAGGCAGTGTTTCTGTATCATTGCCTTGATCTTAGTTTTCTTTTAAATTGTAATTCTGGTTAAGACCCTCCCCAGGTTTGCCTTCAAACCAGTACAAAAGACAATGTGCACACCCTTTGTTTTCTTCCCAAACAAGGATTTCCCATTTCCAAACCTTGATTGCATGGAGAAGGAGGCTTTGAGGAAGAGGAAGGAGCCCTGGGACACCCAGATAGGTGAGGAGGAAGTCAGTTCCTATTTCCCCCTCTCTCCTGCTCCATCTCCCAGCCCAGCACAGGCCCCGGCTGCAGGACAACTCTGCTGCCAGCCCTGTCCTGCCAGAGATGTACTGGAGGGATCTCCTTCCCCTTCCCTCTGGCATGGAGGCAAATCCCATCCTCTCCTTGTCCTTCCTTCCCCAGGGAAGGAACTGAGGATGGAGACCAGGGAGGAAAAATCTGCATGGCAGAACCTCGTGAAAGAGGCCGTTTTGAGTGATTCTAGCGCACAGGAATCCAACAGGGAAGAAAAACCTCAGGAATCCCCCATGAGGAGGGGCTCCAAACCCAGCCCAGGGTGCTCTGAAGAAGAAAGAGCCACCCTGAGCCAGGAAGGTGGGCAGACCTTCAGCCAGAGTTCAGAGCTGGTGGTCCATAAAAAGCTTCATGATGGGGAGAAGCCCCACAAGTGCTTGCAGTGTGGGAAGAACTTTAGGTGGAGCTCCCACCTGATCAGCCACCAGATGATCCACACTGGGGAATGGCCCTACGAGTGTGGGGAGTGTGGGAAGGGCTTCAGCTACAGATCCAACCTTGTGACTCACCAACGTCTCCACACTGGAGAGAGGCCCTACGAGTGTCCCCAGTGTCAGAAGAGGTTTCAGAGCAGCTCCAATCTCCTCCAGCACCAGCGGATTCACACCGAGGAGAGGCCCTTCCTCTGCCCTGAGTGCGGGAAGGGCTTCAAGCACAACTCCAACCTCATCAAGCACCGGCGCATCCACACTGGGGAGAGGCCCTACCAGTGCGCCACATGTGGGAAGAGGTTTCAGACAAGCTCCCATCTCCTCCTGCATGAGCGGATTCACACGGATGAGAGGCCCTTCCACTGCCCCGACTGTGGGAAGGGCTTCAAGCACAACTCCACCCTCATCACCCACCGACGCATCCACACAGGGGAGAGGCCCTACGAGTGTCCCCAGTGTGAGAAAAGCTTCACCAGTAGCTCTCACTTGACCAGACACCAACGGAGCCACCAGTAAGGGAAGCCCTGCAAATGCCAAAAATGCAGGAACAGCTTCATGCCCCACTCCAGCTTCATCCCCCATTAGAGGGCCCACATTGGGAAAAACCCTGGTGATCCAGTTTCCCTCTAGTCTACGCTGGGAAGACACCTGTCCCTTTTCCTGCCCTTGCCAAAGACATGATGTGGGACGGAAGAACCTGAGGGTCTGGCCATGGCCCTGTCATTACATTCACTCGCACGCCAAAACATTGCCAGGGGCAGGAAAGGGACTCTCTCTCTCTCTCTCCCTGAGGAGACGGGTGAAATTTCCAGACATGGGAAATTGTGGCCAGGAAGAGCCTGTTGTTGATGTATTAGTTTTCCCAGTAAACTGTTTTATTTATCCCTTCTGTTATCAGTATCATTTCTGTTTCTGTTTGTTCCTTATCTCATTGTTGTTCCCAATAAATTGTTCTTATCCCATGCTGGGATCTTTGCCTTTTGTGCTTTCCATGGGAGGTGGGAGGGCAGCGAGGGCAGCACGGTTTAGCAGGGTCAGGAAATTGGGGAATCCCATTCCTGAACCCTGGCCCATGGAAACCGAGCATCCCAGCTGGTCCCAGCTCTGGTGGCCATGGCAGCAGCCTTGGGAGCGGGTCCCTGGCTGGGGCTGTGGGAACCTCTTCCCTCTGGTGCCCAGGGACAGGAGTGGAGGGAACGGCTGCAGCTGATTCAGGGCAGGCTCAGGTTGGATTTCAAGAAAAGGTTTTTGCCCAGAGGCTGCTGGGGCCCTGCCCAGGCTCCCCAGGGAAGGGTCCCAGCTCCAGGGCTCTCTGAGCTGCAGCAGCGTTTGGACAGCGCTGCCAGGCCCAGGCTGGCATTGTTGGGGTGTCCTGTGCAGGGCCAGCAGTTGGACTGGAGGATCCTGATGGGTCCCTCCCAGCTCAGCCAATTCTGTGGTTCTGGGATCCCATGAGCCTGGGGATGGGGCTGCCAATGGTTGCCATGGCAATGGCTCTGGCTGCAGGCCTGAGCTGGTGTCCATGGCAACCACCCCAGCATGGGGTCTCCATGGAGCTGCCAAGGGACTGAGCATAGCAACAGGGGCCTGGTGATGGTTGCCATGGAAACTGACCATAGCAACAGGGGGCTGGTGATGGTTGCCACGGAAACTGACCATAGAAACAGGGGGCTGGTGATGGTTGCCTGCTTAGGATCAGATTTGTCACAGGCCCTCAGAGGGGTTCCTTGGGGACCTTCCAAGAGTCTCCAGAGCTGGAATGTCACAGGCACAGACAGGGGCCCCATGGAGACCTCCTTGGGCTTTCTGGGGATGGTAAAGAGCCCTGTGGTCAGAGGCAGTCTCAGCCATTCCATGGTGACATCCCAGGGGACCTTGTGCCCCAAAGGCACCGATCTGTCACAGGCACTCGCGGGGGTTCCACGGTGATATCCCAGGAGTCCCCAGGCTGCCAAAGACCCAGGATGTCCCAGACACTCACAGGGTTCCTGTCATGGACAGATATATTTATATAAATATGTATTCTCTATTATGGTAATGATTAGACAAAATCGCCTTAATCAGAAATATTTATGCAAGGATGTAAGAGACGTAAAATATATTATACAGAGAACGAGGAAATTTTTTCAAAGCAACTGTATTAAGCAAAACTTGTAATTAAGCAGACATTGATTTCACTCCCGTAGACCAATGACCATGGGCAATTCCCTTTGGCTCAGCCTGGAGCAGTGACCTTGAGGGTGTCCCCACCACTGGGAGGAATCCCCACACCCCTCAAGAAGGGAAATGTCAGGAGATGCTGCCATTAAAATTTGGGACAGGGCTTTTCTCGTCTGAGGTGCTGCCCTGTCAGTCAGATGTGCCCAGGCTGGGCCAGCTCAGCAGCGCTGCAGAAGCTCTCAGTGGTGTCACTTGGTTGTTCTTTTCTCTGGGGATTTTTCCAGCTCTGCCACAGCTTCAGCTCCCTCTGAGGATGTTGAACTTTGAGATGGAGGATTCAGGCTGGTTTCAGCATTATTCACCCCCAAAGCAGTGTGACTCCCCTCCTTCATTTCCCATTGGGGGCTTTGCAAACAGGGCCTTGCTGGAGTTGTTGGAGCCCATTGCAGGCAGAGCCTCCTGCTCCAGCAGGAACTGCCTTTCCTGTGCCATCAGCGGGGCAGGTCCCGCTGCAGGAAAAGCCCCAGGCCAGCCCCAGCACAGGGAAAGGCTCGGGCACAAGGGCAGAGTGCCGTGCTGGGAGCTGTGCCAGGGAGAGCCTGAGGCACCAAAGGCACCTTGGCAGCAGCAGCTGCTTGCAGGCCATGGCCAGAAGCCTCCCTTGGCAGCCCGGCCTGGTGGCCACCACTGCAGAGCTGCTGCCTCAGGGCTCATTCCTGGCTGGGCTCTGAAAAGCTACTTCTGCTCCAGGAGCCTGACTGGGAAGCCATTGGCCCCAGCACCTTGGCGACAAGATATTAATGACAAAACTCTTCATGGCAGCAGAGCCAAGGCAGGGGCAGAGGAAAGGGCAGAGCCAGGCCCAGGGGACAGGGCTGCCATGGTGATGGCTGTGAGGTCACTGCCCCTGCAGCAGCCTGGCTGCCCTCAGCAGACATTCCGGCCAGAAGCTCTGGGAGGGCACCCAGCACATCAGAGAACCCACAATGCAGGAATTCTGTCACTGGAGATGAGAGGATTTCAATGGGCAATGCTGCACAAAGCTCCTGCTCTTGGACAATTCCTGAGATGGGGAATCCACTTCTCTGGAAAAACACTCGCCATTTTTTGCCACTTTTATAAGTGTAAAATATTTCCTTCTCCTAACAAATGTAAATCCACCCTCATTCTGTTTACAAATATTGAAACTTCTGTCACTGCAGGATTTGGGAGAAAATAACTTTGATCACTTTTTTCCATTTCACAGCTCTTGAAGAGGACTCAAAAATCTCCCAGAATGGGGTATGGAGGCCTGATCACAAAACCAGCAGGGAGAGCCTGCGGCCTCTGTGGTCAGTGGTGTAGAGATTGAGGCCTGAAAGGGAATAGCCTGGGAGGGATGGATGGGTGGTTTCAGAGAGGCTGGAGCTTTTCTTCATAGTAGGAATAAGCCTGAAGAAGACCTAATAGCACCAAGTGCTAAAGCAGCTTGGGAGGTCCAGACTGAACATCAGGAGAAAGGAATTTCCCTGTCAGGGCAGGGCTGTGGTGCAGCACGTCCCCAGCAGGAGCCTGGAGCAGCCCAAGGCTCTGTGTGGGCAGGCAGAGGCAGGCAGGAGGCAGAGCTGTCAGCAAAGGAAGGGCCCAGCCAGGTGGGGCAGCCGGGGGATGCCGACAGCCTGCAGGGACAGAGGCGCAGGTTTGCTCAGCAGCAGAAACACCTTTCCCTCGCTTGTCCCCACCTGTCATCACTGCGACCAGTGTTCTGCTCTACCTGGAACCTGGGAACACTTTCTCAGTCCTGTCCCTCACAGGGATCTATTTAAAGTACAAAAACTTCAGTGTTTCACCCTCTTTTTGAGTCCCTGAGAAGGTTTTTTGAGCACACTCCGAGGGACTGAGTCTGATGCAAAGAGCAGCAAAGCCCCAGAGGGTCATTAAGTCCCTGTGCTGTGTCTGTGCTGCTGAGCTGGGCCGGGCTCCTGGCCCAGAGGCAGCTCCTGGCAAGGGCAGCGCTGCAGAGAGACAGCTCTGGCCAGGAGCAGCTCCTGTGCACAGCCCAGCAGGGCTGGGACGCTGCCAGGGCCCCTCAGGGACACCAGCAGGGCACAGACAGAGCTCACAGGGGCTCAGCAATGGCAGGGGCTGTGGGATGGCCCTGAGGGGGCTGTGTCACAGCAGCACCTCTGGGGCTGTGTCACAGAGGCACAGAGCAGCTGGGATGTCAGCAAGGGGCTGTGTGACAGCACAGAGTGGGCTGTGTGAGCTCACAGATTGGGCTCTGACATCACAGAGTTTGTTGTGTGAGGTCACTGAGCAGCTACAGCATCATTGAGGGGACTTTGTGACATCACAGAACAGGCTGTGAGATCATGGCATGGCTGCATGACATCATAGAGCTGGCAGTGAGGTCAAAGTATGTGCTGTGACCTTACAGAGTGTCAGTATGACATCACAGAGGGGGGTTTTACATCACAGAGGGGGGTTTTTACATCACAGAGCTGGCTGTGACATCATAGAGTAGGGTGTGAGGCCATAGAGCAGATCCTGCCATCATAGAAGGTGGCTCTGTGACATCAGGGAGTGGGCTGTGACAACACTGGGTGGCTGTGTAACATCATAGAGCAGGCTGTGACATCACAGTAGAGATTGTGAAATCATAGAGTGACTTTCTGACATCACAGTGACTTCTGTGACATCACAGAGCAGCTGTATCACATCATAGCGTGGCGTCTCAGAGTTGGCTCTGGGACATCACAGGGGCAGTGTGACATCACAGGGGCTGTGTGACATCATAGGGATCGGTGTGACATCATAGGGATCGGTGTGACATCACAGGGGCTGTGGGACATCATGGGGGCAGTGTGACATCACGGGGCACTGTGACATCACAGGGCCTGTGTGACATCACGGGGGCTGTGTGAGGTCACTGGCAAGGTCACTCTGCCCCAGCCCCCCTCACAGCTCCCCCCAGAGCAGTCCAACCCTGCTTGTGCACAGCAGGGTCCCCTGTCCCTCCAGGTCCCCCCGCAGCCTCCCCCAGAGGATGTTCCACGAGATCGACCCCAGAGCCTGACACGGGGACGGGGGGCCGGGGCCCTGGGGGTGGCACAGGGGGACAGGGACCCCCCAGCAGCGTCCCCGTGTCCCCCAGGGCCAGAGCCTGGGCCAGGGCTCCTTCACCCTGTTTACAAACAAGGGCTTGAGAGCGCTGAAGAAATCCCCAGCAAGGGAGCAGCAAAAAAACAGACTGAATATTAAGGGACAGAAGCACAAAGTTCCTTGGCAAGAGTCACTCTGCTCCTGATGGACACTTCAGGCACAACAGGGAAACAAAGCAACAACAAAACCAAACAGAATCCAAACAATCAAACCAGAAATTTACTTAGAACTGGGGCTTTCATTCCTAAGGAAAAGAACTGTCCTTCTTATCTCGGTGCCCATGGCCAGAATTGGGATTTCTCCTCCAGTATTCCCTATTGTGACAGAGTGGAGGAATTTCTTGTCTCAAGACATTTCATGTGTGGGGAGTGTTGCAGTGTGTTGCAATTTCCTGTTTTAAACTTCCCAGCCCCTTCCCAGGTGTGGCAATATCTCTCTTCCCCTTCCCCCTCGCCCCCTGCGGGGCTGTCAATCAGTCTTAACATTCCAGCAAGGCCATCGTGTGGTTGGTCAGGTTCAAAAGATGCCCCTGTGCCCAGAGGTCATTGGTCTGTCTGGGTGTCATCATTGCCTGAGACCCTGCCCCTCCCACCTGGTTGGTGGCTCACCTGTCCCTTCCCTCCCCCTCCCCTCGGAGCTTAAAAAGTCACTCAGGCCATGCGGTCGGGATTCTGTTGGTGCTGTTACCTAAGATTCAGACGTCTGTGACCATGGAATAAACTCTTGATATTAACCCTCCAGCAGAATCTCTCTCCTTTTCCTCCTCACCTTAGCCTGAAGCCTTCTCACCTGAGGCAAACTGAGTTTCCACAAGCCTGGACTTGTTTTGGCGCTCAGCTGCACCATCCAGCCAGCCAAAAGTGTCTCTGAGGTGAAACACCACAGTTGCCGCCTTTGGCCCAGGAGCAGGGGTCAGAGGAGCCCAGGCACAATCTACCTGGTAATATTGGGATCTTATTCCAATAGGGGAGGAAGGGGCAGGTCCAGCCCTCCCCTGCCCTGGAAGCCCAGCCCTGCCCTGCCCTGTGACCCCAATCCCCCCAGAGCCTCTATCCCAGCCCAGCAGTGGCTGCCAGTCCCTGGCACAGCACAGGCAATGCTCCACAGCCACCTCTGCAGCCCCAGCCCAGCTCCTGAGGGACCAAATGACCCACAGTCCAGCCTGGGGGAAGGGACCAGGAAGACCAAGGGGTATTGAAGGCTGACCACAAGGCAAGCACACATCTTGACCCTACCTCCTGCTGGAATTTCCATCTGAACGCTACTGGAATCCAGGAGTTGGTACCTCTGTGTATGCTCCTCTGTATCCTTTTTGCCTCTCTCTCTTTCTGTCCTTTTCTTCTATTTTGATCCTTTTGCAAATTTGAGTAATGTAAAATTCAAATAGCTTAGAGTTTGTGAAGTTGAATGGGCCAAGTCAGTGCTTTAAGAAGCGTTCTGTGTTGATTGAATGTCATATTAAATCTTTTGCCAAAAATTCTCTGATTTTCTAAAGTTACCAGTAAAGACTGTTTTGTTGTTTTGAGCTCCTGAGGATCTCTTGTTGGTATTTCTCCAGGAAGTCCAGTTCAGAATACAGAAACAATTGTAATTCCTTTTAAATATCTCCTTGACAGAGTTTTCTACTGGATGGAACTCAGGGCTTGTCTGTCCTGCTTGGCCCAGCCCAGGCAGGGCTTTCCCAGCCACATTCCACACTCCATTTCCCAGCTGGAGCCGCTGGTGCCTCTGAGTTGTGCTGCCCCAGCCCCAGGGATGCTCTCCTTGCCTGCCCATTCCCCCACAGTCTCTGGGCAGGGATGGCCTCAGTGGGGGCTGCTGACATCCTCAGCACCTTGGAGGCTGCTGCTGAATTTTCCTGCTGCAGAGGCTTGTTCAGCCTTCAGCTCTTCAGTGCAGGAATTCAGTGTCCCAGGGCTCATTAGCATTGAGAACACCTTAACAAGCCAAATCTCTGGGGATAATTTGATTTAGGTGTTCAAATCAAATGTATGGTTAATTAGTATGATTTCAGAAGCCAATTCAATGTGAATACCCTGAATTAAAAAAAAAAAAAAACAAGAAAATATTTTTTTAGGTCCTGTAATTTTTTGTTTTACTAGTAATTAATTGAAATGTGCAATCTCCAATTGACATTGAATCCAAGTACCTCCTCATGCAGTTTTACTGGGTATGAAAATCAGGACCTTTCATGGCTGACAATCAATCAGACTCTGTCCCTACCCCCACCCCACCATTTTCCCCATCCAAGGCTGGCACTCAGAGCAGCCTTGTGCAAATCTGAGCTCCCTCCAGCCCACACTGGACCTAGCCAACAGACCACAGTTGAACAGAATATAACTTAATAAAAATTACACCATTAAAATAACAATCATACAATTACAAACTCTTCCCTGAGCTATGTGCAAAGTCCCAGCATGTCTGATGAGTCCACTGTTCACAACTGATTTGCATACTAAAATTAATTTTTGACTAATGTGGTTCTGTGATAGATATAAACACAATTAAGTTCTTGTATCAGGATTCTTGTCCTGGACTGAGGACAGAACAGCTCAAACAATTCCTGATTTGCAAATCTATCAGTGGTAGATGGAGAAGGGAGGTCAGGCTGCTCTTGGTGTTGAGGAAATGCTGAAAGCAGCCTGACTCATTTCATCTCCTCATGCCCTGGCTGATCTCCCCTCTTTCCCCTTCCACCCATTGGCTTTTCTCTCCCCCCAGCCCCCTGTGAAGAGCCTGGCTCTGTGTTCTCCATCCCCTCCTCGCTGGCACTGCCAGGCTGGCATGAGGAGCCCCTCAGCCTTCCCTGCTCCAGGCTGGACCAGCCCAGCTCCCTCAGCCTCTGCTCACAGCCCAAGGGCTCCAGCCCCACCCTGGAGGCCCTTCCCAGACCCTGCTCCAACTGCCAGACATCTTTCCTGTCCTGGGCAACCCAACCCAGGCCACAGTGACCTGGATAATCCCAGTCCTTGATGTCCTGGTCAAACAGCCCTGGCCCCTTGTCCCCTGTCAGGCTCTGGGGTGGATCCTGTGGAACATCCTTTGGTGGAGGCTGTGGCTCCAGGTGGGCCGGGGGGATCCTGGGGGACAGGGACCCTGCTGGGCATGGACAGCATTGGACTTGTTGGGAGAAACTGTGAGGGGGAGCTGGGGCAGAGTGACCAACCCAGTGACCTGACACAGCCCTGCTGGGATGTCACACAGCCCCTCTGCGATGTCACAGCCTGCTCTGTGATCTCACAGCCCATTCTCTAATGTCACACAGCCCCTCTGGGATGTCACACAGCCCTGCTGGGATGTCACAGCCCATTCTCTAATGTCACACAGCCCCTCTGGGATGTCACAACCTGCTCTGTGATGTCACAGCCCATTCTGCAATGTCACACAGCTGGTCTCCGATGCCACACCAGAGTCTGTGATGCCATAGTCTGCACTGTGATGTCAGACCTGTGCCCTGTGATGTCACAGCTGGATCTCTGATGTCACAGAGGCAGACTATGATGCCATGGCTGCTCGATGACCTCACCTAAACCACTCTGTGGTGTCATAGCCCACTCTGTGACCACATGGTACCAGATGATAAATTGTCTTCACCAGGTGAGCTCACACCGGGAGCTTGTTCTCCACAACCCCAGGCCTGTGGAAACCACACAGTGCCCATTGTGTGAGAAGGGAACTGGAAGTTCAGCAGCCTCAGTGTCCTGCCAGCTCAGCCAGGCCCACGGGAACATTGGGGTCCACGACCACCAGGGACCACCAGGGAGACCCCCAGGACAGGAGAATGCATGGGTAAAGGGGAGGGGAAATATATTAATTATTTTGGGGAAATGATTATCATATGTATTTTTAGTCCAGGACAATCAATGAATATGTATGAAAAATACAGAATATAAACAGAAACTTTCCTGTACTCAGCATGCACAGCTTTGGGAGGAGCTCTCCCCCATGCATCCAGCTGAATAAAGAATGCTGCTTCTTAATGCTACACTGGGGTTAAGAAATTTTCTGTTTTACCAAATTTTTGGTAACACTCCCACTGCCGAGGAAATTTCTGTCTGCTGCTGTTCACAGAGAAGGGCTGGTGGCAGATGTGGGGCTCAGAGGCTGCCTGGGGCACAGTGACCATGAAATAATGAAGTGTTCAATGTTCTGGGAAAGAGGGAGGGGCAGCAACCAAACTTCTGTACTGGAATTAGGAAGGGCAGACTTTGGCCTGTTTAGGCTGCAGATTTGGGGAATACCTAATCAGGTAGTGATTGCTTTAAGGGAAACAGCCCGTAAAAGCAAAGGGGTCCTGGAAGGACGGACACATTTCAAGGAAGTAATCATAAGGGGGAAGAAGCAGCCTGTCCCAGTGCGGCAGAAGATGAGCTAGTGAGGAAAATGACTGGCCTGGCTGCCCATGGAGTTTTTCTGGAGACTCAGGGGTGGAAAAAGGACCAGCAACTCAGGAAGTCTTTAAGGATGTTGCTGGGTCATACAGAAAGAAAAGCTGAGAGTTGAAAACTCTATTAAAACTTAACCTGGAGGGTTCTGCAAAAAGAATAAAAATGTTTTTATAAAAAATAATAGCAAAAAGGAGGAGTAGGAGAACCTCTACTCTTTATTGGTTGCAGAGGAGAATATACTAACACAAGATAAGGAAAAGGCTGAGCTACTTTACCCCTAGTTTGTTTCAATTTTCAATATTAGGGGAGGATATCCTCAGGACAAGTGTTCTCCTGAGCTGGTAGATGGGCACAGGCAGCAGAACAGCCCCTGGAATCCAGGAGGAAGCAGTGGGTGACCTGCTGAGCCACTCAGATGCTCACAGGTGAATGGGATCAGATGGGATCCATCCCAGGGGGATGAGGGAGCTGTGGATGAGCTCCCCAAGCTGCGCTCCATCATTTACCATCAGTGCTGGCTCAGCAGGGAGCTCCCAGAGGACTGGAGGTGCCAGTGTGAGCCCATCCCCAAGAAGGGCTGGAAGGAGGATCTGGGGACCTCCAGGCCTGTCAGCCTGACCTGGGTGCCCAGCAAGGTTATGGAACAGATCACCCTGAGTGCCATCACAGGGCACCCACAGGATGGCACTCACAGGAAACTCCCAGCTGATGGGAACAAACTTTCTGGCTGACTGCAGAGGCCAGGACAAACCTGGGTAGTTTCTCTGCCATCCCCCAGCCCTTGCTGGCCCCAGGGGCTGATGGCATTTGTGCTCCCTCAGGTTCATGTCCCCACAGCAACAGCATGGGGGTGCTTCTCCTGCTCTGTGCAATGCAAACAGGGGCTGCTGAGCCAGTGCTGCCGTGTCTGTGCCTGCAAGGATGGGGCACCTGTGTGAGCTGGGGGAGAGGCCAGGGCTGCAGAGGGGGCATGTTGTTGGCAGCTCCATGAGGACGCTCTGGGATGCTGCCCTGGGCTGTGCAGCACACTGGGGATGGGTCAGCCCCTGCTCTGCTGCTCCTTCCCTTCTGCCCCACGGCCCTTGCAGAGCCCCAGCTGTTGCTGCCCTCAGCTGCCATGGCAACCCTCAGGACAAAGCGGTGCCAGGGCTGTTCCAGGTACAATTGCAGTGACACTCGTTGGTGCCACCAGGTTCCATAGCAACAGCCACGGGAACCCGTTCCTTGGTTTGGTGCCATGGCAACCAATGCCCAGAGCCGTTGTGATGGTTGGTGGCCATGGGAAGCTGCCCTGGACCCTTGCTCAGGGCTGGTGTCAGTGCCCAGAGCCAGAGGGGATCCCTTGCTGGGGGCTGTGCCATGGCCACCTGCCCTGTGCCGCGCTGGCCGCTCTGGCACCAGGAACCAGCAGCCACCGGCACTGCCAGGGCCAAAGGCCAGGTCAGCCAGACAGAAAGGGGCAGGGCTGGGCACTGTTTCCATGGCAACCGGCACTGGGGGGACACCTGGGTCACCTGGCCTGGCAGTTGCCATGGAAACCCCCGGCAGGGACTGAGGGCACAGCCCCTGGCACTGAGACACTGCTGGGCCGGGTGCTGAGCACAGGGCTGAGCACGCAGAGATGGTTTTGTTCTTGCTGAGCTGCAGCACAGCCAAGGCCTGTCCTGCCCCTCGTCCAGCCACGCCGGGGAGGGGCTGGGGCTGCGGGGGAGCTGGGCAGGGACACAGCCAGGACAGGGGACCCCAACTGACCCCCGGCATAGCCCAGACCAGAGCACATCATGCTCAGGGTGTGAAGGGGGGAATTTTGGAGTGAAGGCTTTTGCCTTCCCAGGGAACACTTAGGCAAGAGGGGGCCCTGTTTCTCCAGTGGGCAGGGTCACTACCAAAGACACAGACACCAACTGAAGGAATTGTGTCATTTATATCATGCACAGCTGCAGAGATTTACAAAAGGATAAGCTCAGCAAAGCACATCATCATTAGCAAAGAATTACAAAAGAAGCTCAGCAATAAGCCATCTTTACATTTTGATGACCAATCCCTTAGTGAAACACTAGAGGTGTTTGCGGCAGACAAAGATTCTGGCTGACTATCAAGGTACACCTTACAGACATCAGTAGTACTTTAGTGACACCGTTCTTCGTTCTTCGTTCTTCGTTCTTTTTTCTCAATCCCATTCAAATTAGGAACAAGAATTCTGTTGTCCATGGAGCTGGCGCCTTTTTAATTCCAGAATAATGCCCCCAGGCCCTTTGTGGTTCAGCTTTACCATGCTGTCTGTGGCTAACAAGGCTTGGGGGGCCCTTTCCCCTCTGGCTGGAAGGGGCCGGGTCCCAGTCCCTGAGGGGCACCCAGGCTCCTGGATGGAATTCCTGTGCAAGTCCCTCAGTGTCACAGCAGCCTTCACATGGAGCCCCGTGGATCCGAGCATTGTCCAAAGGGGCCCTTGGGGCAAACAGGGAGATCTGGCCTGGCAGGATGTGTAAAACAGTATCCTGGCAGATCTACTTGTTCTCACACAGAATCCTTGGCTGCAGGGACACATTCCCATTGTTCCTGCCCAGGTTTCAGGACTCAGAGTTGTCTTTCTTAGGAGCTGCTCCTTCAGCTGCCTTGGGAGGGCCTTTTGGCCTCGGGACCCACACTCTGGCTCCATTATTAGGGCTGCTGCACCCAAGCCCTTTATTTGCACAAACAGTGGTGATTGGAGGTGGATCTCCTTTTTTCACAATCATTCCGAAAAATGCAGTATCAATAATTGTGCTACCCTGTCACAGGGCTGACTAATCCAATCCTGGTCACTATTGTTTACAGAATTACTGCAATTTCTCCTGGATATTCTGCATCAATTCCTCCTGCCATGACAGAAACACTTTGCAAGGCCAAGCTCCAAGGGCGCAGTTACCAAAGCAAAGTGTCCTGGAGGAATCTGAATTCCTGTTTCAGTATTGACAGCTCTCATTGGCTTTGAATTTCTCCTAATGAATTCCAATGCATGAAGGCCCAGCCCTGCAGCCTCTGGGCTGGCCCTGCCAGGGTCATCACAGCCAGAACAATTTCCCAGGCAGCCCAAGTCTCACTGCCCATGGTTGGATTTGCAAATTGGGGGCAGCCGTGCACAGCCAGGGGGTTTCCATTTCCCCAGTGGGCCATTGTGAAGGGCATGGAGCACATCTGGGAGATGGGTTCTCCATGGGCAAAGGTTCCCATCTCCTCATTTTTTACACTGCTCTTTTAACAACCCCTTCACCCTTTCAACCAATTCTTGCAGCTTGTGCATAATCTGGTACATAAAAAACCCTGCAGGCAAAATCACTGTATTTTTCACAGGAACAGACAAAGCACTCTGCATCACAGTATCAGCAACCCCTGCAAAAATAGCCAATTTCCTCCTTTTCTCCCTTTTTCATTGTATACAATCATAAAAAGTTGACCACTGACATTAGGGTCCTGGCCAATCCTGTTCTGTAGGGTATTTAGTGTTACATCCCTGAGCAGCCAAAGATACCAAATTACTACTTTCAGCACTATTTCACATTATTATATAATTTTATAGATAGATAGTGATATAGAAATATAGATAGATACAGACATAAATAAATTGATATAAATAGACATATTGAGGTCTTATTATACTATAAATACATATATAATTATTATGTTTATAGATATTTCATTTGCACAAATGCATATCAGCTCAAGATTAAAACCTTCTTCTCTTGCTCCATGTGGGAGCATTCCAACAATAACTTTCTTCTGAAGGTGCTGTTTCCTATGAACTCTCAACAAATTCATCTTTGTCTGCCCAAACCCACAAGGTCTTTTCCTTTTCCATGTGCAATTTTTGGATGCATTTAAAGCCATCCAGGGGTGCAGCTTCTTTTACCCAACTGCCCCACTGCTCCCATGGGGCTCTGACCTCAGCCCACTCCAGAGCCAGGGAACTCCAGGGAAGGGCTTCCCAGCTGGGAATTTCTGATGGGACTGATTCCTCACATTGACACTGAACAAGTGACATTTTGTTGGCATCTGGCCAGACTGTGCCAGTTTTGTTTTACCAGTGGGCAGGGTCAGCACCAAAGACACAGACTCCAGCTGAAGGAATCAGTGTCATTTCCTGCAGTTCAGAGCAGCAAAGAATCACAAAAGGAGCAGCTCACCAATGCACCCAACCATCCCCACCAAAGATTGCCTGCAGAGGTTAACAAAGATCCAGCAGCATTTACCCTCAGCCTTTACCATCCCCCAGACCCACACAGCAGCTGGGGAAGCTGTCACAGCCAAGGGCTGCAGAGCCACTCCTGGGCACTGGGAATTCCTGCAGGTGCCTCCAGCCACAGGTGAGGCTCCAACCCCGCTGGGAGAGGGCCCAGCTCTGACAGTGCTGAATGAACAAACTGACAGCATTTCTAGTGCAGGAACATCTGGTTTCATTCTCCTCCTGGTTCTACCCAAAGCCTGGCCAGGGCTCAAGGAGGAACCAAGGGAGCGGACTTTGACCATACAGCCCCAAACAAAGCCAGATGTCAGATTTCATGGCCTTGTCTGGCTTCTAAATACACAAAGGTCAATACATGTCTCACTAATGAGTGGCTACATCTATTACAGGGCCTAATGACCATGCATATTTCATCAGGGAGCAGATACAAAGATAACCTTTGCTTGGAAGGTTCATCCAGAGGCCACCTTTGGCTCAGGACCTGCTGTCCAGGCCTCACTCAGGGCTCGTGTCCAGGCCTTGGCACTTCAGGGACGTGGTTTAGTGCTGGGCTTGGCACTGATGGGTGAGCGGCTGCACTGGGTGAGCTCAGAGGGCTTTTCCAACAGAAAGGATTCTGTGATTCCATGATTCTATCCACATCATCCAGCTGAGGCTATTTTAGCAGCATTACTTTGCTCCAGAAGTTCCCCCTTGTCCAGCTCCTGTGGCCTGAGGCTTCAGCTCCTTCAGCTCCTGGTGCTGAGCTGCTCATGCTGAACGAGACGGCTCAGAGAGAAGAACACAGTCCATGCAATTCCTTCTGGGACACGGAGAGGGGAGGCTGTGCAAACAGGAGCATTGTTTGCTGTGGCCTCCTCTCTGCCCTTCACGCCTTTCAGTGCTTTGAACCAGCCAAGAGCTTTCTCCAACTGCAATGGAGCAGCTGTTCCTGCTCCCGGGCCTGGCTCTCTCCAGTTTCTGCCCTTGCCTGGTTCTGTCCCTCTTGCTGTGCCCTCTGTTCCCCCAGGGCTCGCTGGCTGCTGCCCAGGACTGTGGCACTGGCACAGATCCAGTGCTCCAGAGCCTCCTTTCTGTGCCCTTGGAGCTGCCTGGGCACAGCAGCCTTTTCCATCTGGAAGCTCCCCATGCACAGGGAGTGCCCAGCTCCGTTCCTTGCACAGCCTCCAGGAGCCCAGGGCTGCCATCTCCAGTCCCTGCTGGCACTGGGGGCTCCCAGGTGCCTCAGACTGCTGTGACACCGCTGCACACGGGAGGGAAGAGGGGCAGGGGCTGTGCTCAAAGTCAGCTCCATGTGCTGCTGCTGCTGCTGTGGGGTCATTTGTGCAGCCCTGGCCCAGAGTCAGGGATCAGATCCTGCCAGTCTCTTCCAGCCCTGGCTGCTCAGAGTTTGGGCCTGGGAGCCTCAGGTGGCCAAAGGCAGCTGCTGCTGGTGCCTCTTTGTGCCCGAGTTCAGCAGTGCTGCTCCATCAGTCTGTGCCCAGCAACGGGGAAAAGCCTCAGCCCTGCAGGGCCAGGAGCTGCCGGGCTCTGCCTGAGCAGCTCAGCCAGCAGGAAGGGAGCTGCTCCACACGGGAACAAGGAGCAAACGACACTCATTTTATAGCACATGTTTTCTATTGAAAGGAAAAAAAAGGAAAAGGTAAGAAAAAACTATATAAAATGTGAAAGATAAAAACAAAACCCAAGTGTGCAGTTAAAAATCTTCTCTAACTTTGAATTAAGAGGCAAATGATCTTTTGAAACAGAACTCAGTAATTTTCTTTGTAAATGTGCTGATGGCATGGATCCTTCTTACTAAACTCAGCAGTCTTTTTAAAAAGTTTTTGGTGATTGTTTCCAATGTTTTGATTTTAAATTGTGGTCAAAGCAAGAGGAAATTGCTTTGTGCCCTTCCAGCTCCAAGCAGGACTGGAAATGGAAACTCTGTCAAAACCCAAATCCTTTAGATGATGACATTCCTTCTCAGCCTGGGAATGAGCTGCACATTCCCTTTGAAACTGCCAGGAGTTTCTTAGAGACACAAAGTCCCACTTACGGCTTTTTGCTCTGGTTTGGAAGTGCAGAAGGGCAATTCTCCATCCACCAGCTCCAGACTGCACTGCCTCAGGAGCACGGCCCACTCGCCAGCTTTGGCCCACTCGTGGCACTGCCAGAGGAGGAAGAAAGTGCAGTTGCACAATTCCAGCCAATCAAGAAGGAAGAATGGGACAGACAAAACACCCTGTACAGATCCAGGCATTCAGCTGGACTGTGGAGAGTTCGGGTCCTTGCCAGTTGGATGTGTGTCCCCAGCTGCAATCTCTGGGCCTGCAGCAGAGTCTCACTCACCTGCCAAAGCAGAAAGCTCAGGCGCTGTGCTCACAACGGGCTCGTCTGATGCAGAGCTGTCAGAGCAATGTGAGGGCAGAGCCAGCCCAGCTGGGCCCAGGGCTGAGCCCAGCAGAGCCCTGGCAGAGCCCAGAGCAGCCTCAGCACCCGCAGAGCCCGGCTGCAAGGAGAGAAAGCAGAAACCGCCCGTCAGCTGAGGGCTCCTGTGCCCTTGTGCCAAGGCCTGCGGTGCCCAGGCCATGCTGGCTGTGCCCAGAGCTGTGCCCAGAGCTGCCCATCCCTGCTGCCTTTGGCAGCACAGCAGGAGGGCAGCACATGTGCCCAGCCTGCAGCCAGCCAGGGCACATCCAGCCCTCAGCAGCTGCCCAGAGCAGGATGCTCCTGTGCTCGCTGCCAGCTCCCAAAAGCTCTGATCCCACCCTGCCAAGCACACAGGGACCCACCTCACGCCAGCCACGGCTGCAAGAAAAGCTGCTCCCAAACCATGGCCTCAGCCTTCTCCAAGGGCATGGCCCATCCACGCCACAGCTGCTCCCCAGCACTTCCCCATCCACACTGGACCATCTGGAATGCTTCCTCTGGAAAAACAAACAACACATTATTGAAAAGAGGTTAGATGCAAAAAGGGAAAACAAGACAAATGGTAAAAACTCTTATCTCTGTCAGGGCCTTGAGGAAGGCCCAACCCCTGCGTGCCAGGGAAAAACCCAGCCATGGCTAAGGGAAGCCCACACTTTCTGTCTTCCCCCCTGCACTGGCCCCCAAAATCAGGGTGACCCCAAAGCAAACAAGGGCAGTGGAGCAGCCCAAGCCCTTCCTTGCCTGCACAGCAAAGCAGCTGTGCACAGGTTCTGGAGTCCCACCTCTGCTCCCACCATGGGGTTGGTTTGTGTTGGGCTGGCTGCCCCAGCCCCAGCCCCAGCCCGGGGCACGGTGGGTGCTGGGGGCTGTTGGCAGGGCCAGGAGCCCACTCCCATTTCGTACCCACCCCAGCCCATGCCCCAGCCCTGCCAAAAGCAGCTGGGCAGCGACTGAAGAATGAGTTGCATCTGCCCCAGCAAAGGGGGAGCCTTTGGTTCCCCGCCACGCTGGGCAATGCCCAAATCTGGCAGAGTTTCCCCAGGTGGAGACTCATCTGCAAATTCCCTGTGGAGTTTGGCTTTGAAGAAGGTGCCAGAATCAAAGTGCATCACCTTCAGCCTCCCGTGCCCAGGCTGAGGAAGAGCTTGTCATCCTTGATGTCACCCTCACTGTCTCCAGCAGCAGCAGCAGCAGCAGCATCCCCACCCGGTACAGCTTCTCCAGGGGCTCCTTCTCCTTCCCTGGGGGCAGACCAGGCTCTCAGGGCTCTGCCCAGGGCCCAAGCTGTCAGGGAACCAGGACAAGCAAAACCAGCTGGGATGGCGGCCACCAGCGCTGGGCAGAGCAGCTCAGCTCCAGCACAAGGGCTGTGTGTTCCCATCCCATGGCCCCGGTGCAGTGACACAGGCAGCACAAAAAGGGCTGGGTTCCTTTGCTTCTCATTGCCAAGGCATGTGTGCAGCTGGAACTTACCACGGCCCTGGATACTCCAGGGACCTGTAGAACCATTCCCAGCAATTGGGAAAATCCTAGGTGCTCCATCCACCCATAGATGAGGTCTCCAAAATTGCCCTGAAATTGGGTCCAGTTTTAGAGGCCAAAAAGAGCAAGTCCAAGTAACTTGATGATAGTTTTAGCCCAGAAAGCCCTGCAGCTGATGGCACACTTCACAATCAGCAGGGGACACAGCTAGGCCAACGCCCAGACCTCTGCTGGGAGCCTTTCTCCTCAAATACCCTTCAGACAAACCTCCATGCAAGTCACTTGGGAAAGTTTCTTCAAATGATCCATTTCTGGCACATAACTACACAGGGTTATGGGAAGGATTCTAAAGCAGCGTCTCTGGAGTCAAGGAGCCAGCACTAAGAGTCCTTGTCATCTCTTTGTAGCTAAATTCCACTTTGGGGGAGTTGAAGGACTTTGGAACAAGCTAGAGAGTGGACCTCTGAGTTTTTTAGATGATGCCATTGCTTTTTCTTCTCTTCTACATTGACAGGAAGGGTGAGTTTGGCTTACATCTCCACCGCATGGCTCACAAGGGTGCAAGACTTGTAGTTACAAGAGCTTTGAAGGATTTCTTGGCCAAGAAGACACTGCCAACAAGGATATTTGTTTTGGAGCCAAGCCTTCAGTATTTCATCTTATGGACTCATGCTACAGTGTAAGCTTCCTTAGCCAATATCATGTTATGACACACAAACCTACAGCACTGCATCCTAAGCTTCTTGTTTACCATTGTAACAACTTTGATTTTTTCTAGATCTTGAACTCTAAAACTCTGAACTTTCCTCCACTTCAACTCTCCTCCCCTTGTCTCTGCTAGAAACTAGAAATCCTCATTCTTGCTTCTAGCACCTAAGTTTGGAAGCCCTTTCCAAGGTCTCAGATCAAATCCTGTGCTTAATTCTAAGCTTTGCTGACAAGACCAAAGGTCTGAGATTTCCCTGCATTTGGGTTTCCAACAACACTGATGCTGTTGGTTCCAGAGTGCCCAGGATCCCTCTTGCAAGTCAACTCTGGCAGGATCAAGGTGGCTGCCAGGGGGCTGCTTGTGGCCTCTGAGAGCCCATTGCCCAGGGCTTGCCAGCGCCCCAGCCCCTCAGGGGCTGCCCCAGCCCGGCCAAGCTGCGCGGCAGCAGCGCCGCAGCCCCACAGCCGCTCCAGAGCAGCCCCATCCAGAGGCACCTGGGAGCCCTCAGCAAGGCAGCCAGCAGCACACGGGCAGGAGGACACGGATGGCGCTTCCTGCCTGGCACAGGGCTTGTGGCCATTGCCAGGCACTGCTCTGGCAGGGATCCCCGCAGCTCCGGCCCCTGCCCAGCCGCTCTGTGGGCAGCACAAAGGCTTCAGCAGAACCACCAAAGGCCAGGGGGCTTCTGGCCGTTTTCCCTGCATGCCTGGGCAGCTGGCTGAGCACAAGCACCCTTTTCCTCCTTCATTGTTCCTTCTGAACAATTGTTCCTACAGGGCCTCACCACCCCTCAGCCTGCTGTGCTGCTGAACACAAGCTTCCTTTTCACCCTTTCCTGCCTCTTGCCCTGCAGACCTTGGGCAGCAAAGAAAAGCTCCTGGCAGTCTGTGTGTCATAACACATTCTAGAATTATTTATAGTAATCTATAATCTATAATAATATATATAATTCTATATACTCTATAATTTATTTATTTACAATATAGATAAAAAATGGAAAAGAAGAAAAGAAAAATCTTAAAGAAAAGGAAAATTACCCCTGGCTCAGGTTGCCCCAGCAAAGACAGCCTCCCAGAGCAGCTCTCCTCCTCAGTCATCTGGCAGAGCAGCAGCCGAGCCCCGGCAGGTGAGGCCGAGTGATCCATGCCCTGCGCAGCTGATCGTGCAGCCTCTGGATGGTGGAATATCGCTGACGCTGTAATGCCCGGAGGACATGCAGTGTTTCAAGCGCCAGCTGTGACACGGCACTGCTCGTATCCTCCGTCAGGCGTTCCAGGGCTGCAAGAGAGAGGAACAGAGGCACGGTCAGAGCCAGATCTGCGGGGACACCAGGAGAGCCCCCTGCAAGGGCCATCCCAGCCGGCTCTTGCCATGGCCCGGAGGGAGCAGGGAGCAAGGGGATCAGCCAGAAGCTGCTGGCTACCAGTGGCCCACATGGGCCTGAAAGCTCTGTGTGCTCTGCCCACAGGAGCAGAGCCCCCCGCAGCTGGGGCAGGGCTTGCAGCTCCCCCCGGCAGCCCCCGCTGCCAGCCCGCTGCCCTCACTCACTCACCAGTGCACATCAGCTGCAGCTCCTGCTGCTGCCCCCTCAGGTGCCGCCCGGCCATGCCTGTGAACACAGAGCCTGTCACGGCGCCAGCGGCACAGCTCCCTGCCAGCGGCGCTGCGGGCGCTGCGGCCACACGGGCTGCTGGCCTGGCAGGGCTCAGTCCGGCCCTTGCCGCACGCTGCTGCCCCAGGGCACGGCTGCCAGAGGGCGGCAGCAGCAATGCCCAGGCCAGGCGGGGCTCCACGGTGCCCCAGGGCACGGCTGGCGCTGCCGGGGCAGCAGGCGGGGCTGGGGCCGAGCTGCGGCAAACCGGGGAGGGAGCCCGGGCTCGGGACTCACCCATGAACCTGACGGCCGCCTCTCGCAGGGGCTCCTGTGGGCTCTCCAGGTAGCTCAGGGCCTGGCGCAGGTGCTCGGCCGCTCGGCTCCTGTCCTCTGCCAGCTGCAGAGAGCGGCAGGAGGGAAGGGTTGGCGCGGGCTCAGCCCCTGGGCCGGGCGCTGCCTGCGCCCAGCCCCGGCCTCCCCTGCCCGCACAGCCCTGAGGCGCGGCCAGCAGCCGCTGGCCAAGGGCTCCCGAGGGGAGGGGCAGAGGGCCGGCTGCTGCCTGGGGAGCCGCGGTGCCGCCCTGCAGCTGCGCCGGGCCGGGGCTCCATGAGCACCCGGCTCGGGCCCACGGGAGCCTGGAGCAGAGCCCGCGCGGCCTCCGGCTGCAGCAGCGGGCAGGAGCACAGCTGCCAGTCCCGCACACTGAGCACCGTCCTCAGGGGCCTTCTCCAGGCTGAGGCTGGGGCTTGCAGGCCCTCCTTACCAGGAACTCAGTGAACTTCCACAGCTTCTTGTTCTTCAGCAGTCTTTCAAGATCCCCCCTCTTCAGGAATTCAGCAACACAAAGCAGCGTTTCCTGAGAAGCCTGGAGAGCAGCAGAGACATAAAGATGGCCCCACAGCCCAGGGCACAGGACCCACGTTCCTGTGCTAAGGCCTTGAGGAGGCTGCAGTCCAGCAGGCGCCAGGGCAGGAGGCAGCCGAGCCCCCTGCCAGGGGGACAGCAGCAGCCCACGAGTCCTCACCTCTGCCACAAGCTGATTCTCGTCATGGCAGTGGAAGAAGAGTGGCAGCAGGCTCTGGCGCAGGGGTGTCTTCAGGTCCTTTTTTGCCTTTTTCTCTGGATGAGTCACCAAGGTTTGGAAGAGCAGTATGGAGATCAGCCGCACCTGGCTATTGTCCTGTATGAAAGGAAGAAAAAAAGACCTCAGCATCAGCTGCACGGGACTCAGCCTGGCACAAATTCACAGGGCATGAAGTGTCTGGGTGGCACCCAGTGGCTGTGGCTGGGAGCAGTGAGCCTTACATGGTCAAAGAGTGGCAGCAGTGCCTCAAGCAGCTGAAGTGTGATGGGGCTGGGCAGCAGCCTGTCACTGTCCAAGATGATAGAGTTGAGTAGCATGACTGTCATCATAACTATCTCTCCATCCCACAGGAGCTCCACAAGACTTTCAGTCAGGCTCTGCATGTTTTTGGTCTGTGCAGAACACAAGTTTATGAAATGCCATCCTGCTGCCGCAGGGCCTGGAGGCCAAAGGCCTGTCCTAAAGCACTTGGGCAGCTGAACCAGGAGGCAGGAGAGCTGGGAGCAGCTGCCCCAGCACCCAAAGCCCTGCCAAGCCCAAGTGACTGCATTCCCCAGCTCAGCCTCAGCTGCTGCCCCCTTCTCACCATGCAGGGATCATCAGTGAGCTTGAGATGGGCTCTGAGCGCCAGGCGACGCCTCTCCCTGCATTCACTCTGCAGCTGCCTTGACAGAATTTGCAGGACTATGTTAGCATCACGTTCACTCAAGTCCAGCCACTTCAGGACCTGAAAGACACAGGGCAGTGACAGGGAGCCGGCCGGCAGGAGCCCGGAGCCGCACAGGGCTGGGCCCAGGCAGCAGCACAGGCCGCGGGCACCGTGCCAGGCAGCTGCAGCTCCGAGAGGGCAGAGAGCTGGGAGGCAGCTCAGCCAGGCAGCGCTGGCCATCAGGCTCACCTCCACAAGGAACGCCAGGGCGGGCAGCTCCCAGCGTGGCTCCTGTGTGTTGAGCAGCTGGAGCAGGTAGCGAGCGATCCGGGAACACAAGGGGATGGAGACACAGCACATCCTCCTGGCAGGAGATAAAGTAACCAAGACTGTGGGACAGGGGGACAAACCTCTGCCAGGACTGACACACACAGGTCTGGTCTTTCCCCAGCATCCTGCAAGGGGCCCTGGGCTATTTGGGAGGCAGCTCCTGGTGGGCACCCTCCTCTCCCAGCCTTTTCCAATCTACTTGGCCATCCCTCGGTGACAAGGCCTTCTGGGCCACAACCTCGGGGACTGTGTGGAGCTCCCTGGGCACAGAGCACAAATGTCAGAGGCAGTGGGGAGAAGGAGGTCTCACCTGGCCAGCAGACCAACAGCATAGTGGTGGGTGTCAGCACACAGCAGCGTGTCCCAGCCACACCTGCGTTCCATTGCCACCACCACATCCTCGTGCTGCATTCGGCAGAGCAGGGACTTCAGGGTCCTCACTGCAAACCTGCGTGCACAGCAAAGCCCAGCTCATGCTGGGAGAACTGGCTCCTGCCCAGGGATGTGGCAGGGACAGGAGGAGTGGGATGGAGCACCTGTTGGGGCTGGTGGCAAGGCCGGGCTCTTCCTGGCATCGCTTCCAGGTGTCGACCTCCTCTGGCATATCCAGAGTGCTGAAGAGCACTTGGAAGAGCAGATGCACAAAGAAGTGGGGGAAATATGGCTCTACTACAGGTAGGACAGGGGGCTCCTGGAGGATCTTCCACATCACCACAGTTGCCTGCAAAGGACAAAGCCCCCCGAGACAGTGCAGGTGTCTGTGTAGCAGGGCCCGAGTGTGGCAGGGAGTGGCCCGGAGAGACCTTGGCAGGGGGAGCACGAGGCCTGGTGGGCCTGAAGCTGCCCCTGGGGCAGGTTTCAGGCAAGCGCCTGAGGCAGGGAGGTGCAGTGGGGGAAGGAGGACGGAGAGCTGCTGGAGAGGCGGCCTTGGGGCTAGCAAAGGCCAGTTGCAGAAACTCACAGCCAGGACAAAGACACCCATTCTGTCCCCATCGGAGGTGCACATGCTGCACTCTGGCCAGCTCCCCAGGACATCCAGGAGTATCAGCAGCGCCGGCTCTGCAGTCCTGGGCGAGCACATGATGGTCTTCCACATGGTGAAAGCAGCTCTGTAGGGTTAGAGCTCTGTCTCAGGGGGGGTCTCAGACATGGCACTGTGGTCTGGGCATCCCTAGGGGCCCGGGCTGACCACCGGCTCTGCCTCTGCCCACTGGCCCTGGCCAGCAGCAGCCAGGCAGCCCAGGCCTGTGAGGACAGAGCCCTGAGGGGCAGCAAGGCAGCATGGCAGCAGGCTTGGGGGCTGATGTGCCAGGGCTGGGAAAGGGAGCAGCCAGAGGGCCCTGGAACTCTGTTGGTGAGACACCTGGGACAGGTGGTACAGGGTGATGGGCTGGAGAGGCCTGAGCCCTCTGGGCAGGTGGGCCCCATACCTGTCACAGGACGGGGCCACACGCAGGAGCGTCACAACTGCGTCGTTTGGCTGTGCTGCGGTGAGATCCAGCAGGGCCTTGTCCAGCCTGTGCTCGGCAGAATCATTGGCCATGAGCCAGCAGTGAATGTACCTCACCATGGCGGGCACCTGGAGAAGGCACGGGGAGACTTGGAAAGCTGCCAGAGGGAACAATGTCCCCAGGGTCCCCAGAGAAGTCCTTCCCTTCCCAGCGCACTGCCATGGCCTCAAAGGCTCCCAGGGATCAGCAGGCGTGGTTGGAGAAGCCACGGGACTCATGGGGGAATTGAAGCCTGGCCCCAGCTTCTCACTTGTTCTGGCCTGGCAACACCTTTCTCCAGGAGCAAATCCAGCAGGGCGGCACTGGTCTCATGATGGAGGAGCTCTGAGTGTGCTCTGAGCCCAGTGCCCATGGTGCGGGTCTCTTCCTGCCGAATGCTCCGGATGAAGTCACAAAGGAGCTGTAGGAGAAGGGCAAGAAGCCGGGGATGTTGCATGGAGTGCTGCGCACACGGTGCTGGGCTGAGCAGGGACAGCAGTCCCAGGTGGGGGTGGCTGCAGGTACCTGCGCTGTTCTTCGGAAGCGGCCACGGCTGGATTCCTGCTTCTGTGTGTGCTCCAGGGCTGCATCTGGCAAAGAGTGAGCACAGCCAGAGATGAGGGGCTGCAGGAGAGGCCGGAGAACACAGCCCAGCTCTGCGCTCCCCAGGCAGGGAGAGCCCTGGGATGCTCCAGAGGGAGGGGGCACGGCCCCTGCGGGGTGTCTGCCCAGCCCCTCTTCCATCCTGTCCATGGGCATTTCCCCTGGGGATGGGATGGCATGGCATGGCATGGCATGGCATGGCATGGCATGGCATGGCATGGCATGGCATGGCATGGCATGGGGCCAAGCTGGTTGCAGCCTCCAGCCCTGCAGCCCAGCTCAGCCACTCACCCTCCTGCGGTGGTTGGAACGGCACCACCTCTTCCATGTCCTGTGCTGGGGCAGCTCCAGGGCCTTCTTCCTCCTCCTGCTCCACCCAGGCAAGCTTGGGTGCTCTCGGGGCTCTCTGCTCCATGGCTGTGCCTGGAGCGCGTCCCAGCAGCGAGCCCAGCCGGTGCCGCTTCTGCCGGGCCTCCTGCGCCTCACCTGCGGGCGGGACGCGGCTGTCAGCGCTCGGCCCGGGGCCAGCCACGGCCCCCGAGCGCCCCTCACCCGCCCCGGGCCGGCCATGCCCAGGCGTTCGCTCCCGGGAACGGGACACGAGAGGCTCGGGGCCGGCGGCCGCGCTGCCGAGCGGCGCAGCTCGGGCCGGGGAAGCCGCAGCGGAGGCGGCGGGAGCGGCCGCGCCGCCTGTGTCCTCCGCGGGCCCCGGGAGGAGCACGGGCCGGGGCCGGGGCCGGGCTCGGGCCAGGCGGAGCCGAAGGGCGGCGGTGCCGCCCCGGCCCCCGGCACCGATGCCCGCCCGGCAGCGCCACCGCCAGCACGGCCAGAGCCGGGCGGAGGCGAGACCGCGGCGGGACGGTCGGGGCCGGGCACGGGACAGCCCCGCCCGGGGCCGGGGGCGGGCCGGGGGCATGGCCCGGCCCGGAAGGGGAGAGGGAGGCGGGGAGAGGAAAGGGACGTCGGGCAAGGGACCGCGAGAGAAGGGTGCCCGACAGCGGGAAAGGGAGAGAAAAAAAAAGAAGAAGAGGAAGAGGAAGAAAAACAAAAAGAGAAAGAGCATTCTGATTTATCTGTTTTTCGCTGCCGCTGCAACCGCCGCTGCTGCTGTCGCCGCTGCCGCCGCTGCAACTGAAGCACCGGGGCCGTTCGTCCCCGTGTCCGTTCCCCGCTCGCCCCACGAGCCCCACGTTCGAGCCCCGCGCGCCCCGGGGACAGCCCCTCCGTCTGCCCAAACACGGGAACTTTGCAGCCTTGAGCCCGGATGCAGAGCCCTGACTCCTGCACACTGGCACAGCGATCCCCTCGCTCGCTGCTGTGCATTGTCCTTGCTGAGGGTCAAACACTGTCGGGGCACCTTCCCTTGGGGTAGCATTCCTACCTGAGCCCAGCACTGCACTTACAACTCCAGTGTTGCTTTCCAGTAAAAACAGGGGAAGGAAAACTGTGTGTGGCTCATGGTATTTTAGAGTGTCTAAAAATCACTAAGTCATCGATGCTAGAGGTGAGGTGCATCTGGAATTACTGGGATGCCACATGGAAAAGGAGAGCATAGAAACAAATAGAGGGAAATATCTTGGATTGTTTCTTTCATTTTCATTTCACTTCTGGAAAGCTGTTTCAGTTTTCTAGGAATCTTCTCCTGTCTGCTCTTCCCAAGAATCTCTCATGGAGAACGAGGTCAAGCTTCTGTCACAAGATTTGCCACCAGGAAATTATGCCACTGGTGCAATTTTCATGATGTCTGTTAGTGCTGGCTTAGGGCAAATTTTGGGAGGAAACCTCCAAAAGGGGTTCATCTAGAAAGCAAGTTCAAGCAGCCCGTACCCCTACTAGTTCAGGAAAAGACTTCCCTGGAGAAAAGTGAAAAAACCCCCAGTTTATTTAACAAGTAAAGTATTCACAAGCATGAAAAATGAATAATACTAAATAAAACCTTGGACAGTGCTGAAGAGATGGCAAATTCAGAAAGTCCTTTTTGTGGGTTGTCATTGGCTCCCTCGGTCTCTTCTAAGTCCCTCTGGTTCTGGAATGCAGTGTCCCAGAGCTTAGTGGGCCACAGGTGTAAGCTGCTGCCAGTGTTTTTCTGGGTTTTCAGTCCAGAGCAGGTTTAAACAGTTCCAAGAAAAAGGAAAGTCACAGACTTCTCTGCCTAAGCTAGCTAAAAACAAATTGCTGGACCTGGGCTGTGAAGGCATCAGGAAATTTCCAAATCTGGGCACTGGCGGTCCCAGCAAACACCAGAGCTGGATAGTGCTGCTGCCAGAACCTGCAGATTTCCAAACTTTGGCTTTCTGTGCCAGCAAATCACTGGACTTGGGCTGTGCCAGCACCAGGAAGTTTTCAGATCTGGGCGCTGGTGCTGCCAGCAAACACCAGATCTGGGTGGTGTTATTGCCGGCAACAGAAATCTGCCAGATTTGGGCTCTGCTGGCACTGGGAAATTTCCAAATCTGGGTTCTGGTTACATGAAACACAAGATGTGGGTGGTGCCGGACCCAGTAGCAGGAAGCTGCCACAGGTTTTGGATTTCTGTGCCAGCAAATTACTGCACTTGGGCTGTGCCAGAATAGGGAAATTTCCAGATCTGGGCACTGGCAGTGGCAGCAAACAGCCCATTTCAGGCTCCAGGCTCCAGGAAGGACTGGACCTGGATGCCTTCCTCTTTGTCTTCCTTCTTTCCTTCCTTATTTCTTGGGATCCTGCTGCCAGCAAAGTCCAGATTTTGCAGTGCTGGCAAGGGGAAATTGACAGGTTTTAGCTTTCTTTGCCAGCAAATTCTGGACATGGGTGGTGCCAGCACCGGGAAATTGCCAGATGTGGGCACTGGCAGTGCCAGCGCACACCAGATCTGGGTGGGGAATGTGCCAGCACCAGGAAATTGCCAAATGCTAGCTTTCAGTGCCAGCATATTGCTGGAATTATGCTGTGCAGGAACCTGAAAAATTCTGGATCTGGGCACTTGTGGTGTCAGCAAACACAAGATTGGGTTGCTGTGGGTACCAGCTATTTGCAAGGTTTTGGCTTTCTTTGCCAGAAAATTACTAGACTTGGGCTGTGCTGGCACTGGGAAATTCCCGCATCTGGGCACTGGTGGTGCCAGCAAACACCGGATCTTGGCATTGCCAATGACGGTAGCAGGGAATTGCCAGGTTGTGGCTTTCTTGACCAGAAAATTGCTGGATTTGGCTCTGCCAGAACAGGGAAATATCCAGATCTGAGCACTGGCACTAGCAGCAAACACCAGTTCTGGGCACCTGTATTGGCATCAGGAAATTGCCGGATTTTGGCTTTCTGTGCCAGCAAATTGCTGGACTTGGGCTGTGCCAGCACTGAGAAATTTCCAGATCTGGGCACTTGTGCAGCAAACACCAGACCTGGATGGTGCTGGTGGCAGCACTGGGAAGCTGATGGGTTCTGGCTTTCTTTGCCAGAAAATTGCTGCATTTACATTTTGCTGGCACTGAGAAATTTCCAGATGCTAATTTTCTGTGTCAGAAAACTGCTGGAATTAGGCTGTGCAAGCAGTTTAAACATTCCCAATCTGGATACTAGTGGTGTCAGCAAACCCGAGATCGAGTTGCTGTAGGTATCAGGTCTTTGCTTGGTTTTGGCTTTCTTTGCCAGCAAGTTGCTGCACTTGGGCTGTGCCAGAATAGGGAAATTTCAAGATCTGGGAACTGGCAGTGCCAGCAAACACCACATTTCAGGAAGGATTGGATCTGGACCCATTCCCTCTGTGCCTCCCTCCCTCAACAAGGTGCCAGAGTGGCTGGAGAGCAGCCAGGCAGAAAGGGACCTGCAGGGACTGATGGACAGCAGGCTGGACGTGAGCCAGCAGTGTGCCCAGGTGGCCAAGGAGGCCAATGGCTCCGGGCCTGGATCAGGAATGGTGTGGCCAGCAGGAGCAGGGCAGGGATTCTTCCCCTGTGCTCAGCACTGCTTGGGCAGCACCTCGAGTGCTGTTTGCAGTTCTGGGGCCCCAATTCAGGAAGGACATGGAGGGGCTGGAGTGTGTCCAGAGAAGGGCAACAAGGCTGGAGAGGGGTCTGAAACACAAGTCCTGTGAGGAGCAACTGAGGGAGCTGGGGTTGTTTATCCTGGAGAAGAGGAGGTTCAGGGGAGACAAGGCAGTGTCAGGGCACAAGTTGGACTTGATGATCTCCATGGCCTGTTCCACCCTTGCTGATTCTGGGATTCTCTGAAACCTCCCTTGGAGCAGTTGCAGGAGGAGCCCTGGGCCTCCTCTTCAGTAGCTCCAGCAGCCCAGGTCCCTCAGCTTCTCCTGCCAGCCCCAAAGCCCATCCTGTCAGTCCTGCAGAGCCTCTGCAGCTCCTCCTCACTGCCCGAACAGGGAGCCCCAGAGCCAGACACAGCAGCCCAGATGTGCCCCCCTGGCCTGGGGTGCCTCTGGCAAGGGAGCAGCACCAGGCACTGCAGGAGCCTGCAGACAATTGATCTGAAGGCCAAAGCTCCTTAGCTCCTTCTGAAAGAGCAGGAACAGTTCCTCATTGCAGTGTGGTGGAATGCTGGGCACCACTGCTCCAGGTGAGGACTGGACACAAGTTTGCTCCCACTGAGTGCTGTGATGGGTTCTGCAGGAGCTCTGGGCTCCTGTGCTTGCCAGGCACAATGAGGAGAGAAGGAGCCAAGTGCACTGATGTGGGAAATGGATTTGTAGAAAGATTTTAGGGCCTAATAGAAGGCCCACAAAGTATGAATCTGTATATAAATCTTGAGACAAGAAATGCTAACTTAAAAGTGCCATGGAATAGGACAGATATTTTTGAGAGAGAAATGGAGCTGGAAAAAAGTTTCAAAAGATGGCCTTGCAAATAAGATTTTGGAAAAACAGAGCTATGAAAGATGCGTTGTAGTGGGGCCCATGAGGGGTAGTTTTAAATAATTGGCTTTAAGGCATCTACAACATGACATGGCAAAAGGCTGATAGACCAAGAAATGGTTATAATGTATTACAATTAGGAAGTAGTTGGCTTCTGATTGTGATGGCGTGAATTATGACATCTGTATTGTCTCACCTTCTCCTGAGACTGAAAATGGAATAAAAGTTTTTAAAACACCTCTCAGTTGCCCCATCTCTAGGTCAAGAAAAGAGTATTATTCAACACACTGACACACCTTTGCCTCAAGCATAGCCCAGCCTGGACCAAACACACTGAAAGGTTTCCCCTGTGGCCCATGTCTCGAAACATCAGGTCTGCTGTTTTACAACTCAAGTTGGTTTGGTGTCAAGGAGTCTCCCTCAGAAATACTGGGTTTGTCTTCCTCTGTGCCTTCCCCTCAGCAGCCTTGGGGATGCTCCCGTGTGAAGCCATCTGTCTCACACAGTTTGAGACAACTTCAAACAGGATATTGTGCAAGAAGTCGTCTCCTCTAAAGGGTTCCAACAACCCCTTTCCAGCAATAGGGAATTATTACTGATATATGAAAGTGGAAAACCCCCAACAGTTTATTATCAAACAGAATCCCCCCATGACACGCATTCCAAGAAGGCGCCGGGGTCTCTCTCGGAAGAACAGAAGCTGTCACGGGGCAGTTCCAGCAGCTGATGGAAGCTCGGGGACTCATCCGGTGTCGGCTTTCTCCCACGGCAGAGCTCCATGGGGCGGGCAGGGCAGTGAAGCAGCTGGGCTGGAGCCCCTCGCTGCCTTGTCTCCCCGGCGTGGCTCAGCTCACAGACTCTCGGGCTGGGAGTGGGGCCGCTCCGCTGCTGCCGGCACCGTGTCCCTGGGCTTGGACAAACAGTTTCCTGCCAGGAGAGCCCTGCACACTGCTCCACAGATCTTTCATACAAGCCCAAACCAACTCCAAACACTCTGTCTGCAGCAGCTTTGCACAAAGGGCTGCAGCAATCCAGGACAGCTGCAAGTGAGTGTCGGAAGGCTCGTCTTGTTCCTGACAGCAGAATTCTGGATGATTGTGTGCAATTTTCTTCAGATGTAACATGAAAGCTGAGGTTTTTTTGTTAAAATATTTCATGATGAATAACAAGCCTTGGGACCATGAGGTGCAGGACTGACATGCGAAAGCATGAGCATATCCTCCAAAGTGACCAGTCTAATTGTCCATTCTGTAACTCTTGTATTTACTCCAATCATACTTATTTAATGAGGAAAACCAAGCTCTGCCTGGAGGCAAAACAGGCATGGGATACACTACGGTCCCTCACAGGCTCACCAGGGCTGGCAGTGGCACAGCAGGCAGTCTGCTTCATTGTGAACCACTACAGAGCTACATCCCAATCTGCTTTAAGTAGCGTGGTATTATTAAGAGCTCCTTTTCTACATGAGACACAAAAAGGGGATCCCAAATGATCTTCATGCAAGCATGCAGTAAAGAACTGCTCCTGCTATCCTAACAAAGCGTTTGCTTTGGCAATTACACTCTTCCCATTCATCTTTTGATGCAGACACTTCAGGTTTTCCCCCACATTCCTGCAAGGCTGGCAGTCGCTGTTTCCCATTTCCTGTTCTTCCCTAGAGATGGTGCAGTGGCTGCTTTGAAACAAAAAGCCCTGGGATCTGGGCAGCTTGAAGGAGCATGAAATGCTAATTAAGTGCTCATATTGGTAACACCCAGGTCTGCACGTCCCAGTCCTCTGCAGCAGCAGCAGCAGCAGGACCATGCATCATTCCTGTTGGTAGATGTTCATGTTTCTGGTGTGCAAGAGCAATGACTTTGAGAAAGGACAAAATGCCCCTCTTCAAACAGTGGGTGTGTAAGGAGATGTGAAGTTTCACAGCCTTTTCTAGGATATTTCAGAAAGATCTAAGAGAATATTGTGGCATGGAGCAGGTCCCTAATTTTGTCTCCAGAGAAATCCCCAAAGGGCACATTGACTCTGCTGCTGATGGCAACCCCATAAGCTCATGGACCAGTTTTCCCTGCAACGTGCCACCCTGCCTGGCTTCACTAGGCCGGGACTAGACCCAGAGCTAAGCAAACACATGCAGCCAGGTGACATTGTGTGACATCAGAAGCTGGCAACCACGAGGACTTGGCTGCCAAAAGGTTACAGCTTGCACTGGGTCCAGGAGTGTTTTTCCCTAAGGCAAAGCAAATTGAAATGTGAAGTTTCAAAGCTTCAAATTACTATAAAAAGAAACTGCAGAATAATTTCTGGAAGGGCAGCATTGTCAATGATCATGCAGCCCACCAACAGCTGGAGCTGAACCTGGAATTGCTTCTTCCAGCTGTGCAGGAATTCATTCCACTGGTAAGCACTGGTCCACGGGAACAAATGATCTCCTAGCTCTGGGCTGAATGGCACCCAGGCTGCAGTGCAGATTTGAGGAGCCCTTGTCACTTGTTATTGGCCTCCCAGTGCACTCATCCTTCTGCAAACAAGGTGCAAACAACACAGCTGCACTGCTGTCCCGGGTAAATATACATACAGGTGACTTTGCCAAGGCAGTGCATCTTTTCCCGGTGAAATACATGACCTCTTCTTACCTATGGAATTGTGATTGAAGACACCTGTGAGCCAGATCTGTGGGAGATTGCAAAGGAGCAAAGCTTTGGGATTTGGGCACACTTCTCTTGGTTTCTTTGCTCAGGCCTTTGGTGAGCACAGAACACACCTAGGTAGAAAACCTTTGACTATACAGGATCTTTTGGATCCATTGTCCCCCACACAGGTCAACAGGTGACTCTATTGTAATGGCAAGTAACAAAGAGCAGCACAAATGACACAAAGAAAACATGGCCAAAGAGGAACAGGAGAGGCCCAATGAGGAAAGGATGTGGTGAGACACTGGCACATCGAGTGAGCTGCACTCGCGTAATCTCTAGGCTAGCAGGTCCTGGTCTCACATTCTCCTATTGGTTTTTTCAATTTTGTGTATTTATTTACTTTTTTTCATCATCAAAATAAAATATATAGAATTAAAAATACGTAATCAAAACTTAAAGACAGAATCAAAACACATTAATTCAAAACTACATCTAAAGATTAGAACATATGTACAGCTGTAACTATCAAGCCTAACACATCAATCCTATTCTTCAAACACTCTCCATACAGGTGGCAGCTTCTTCCTGAGCTTGGAGGACAGAGAGCTCTTCTGGATGGGAGGCGAGGACTTTGTGGGTGAGGGAACATTGGAAGTGTCCCGAGAAAACTTCTCGGTAAGACTGTAACCAGTCAGATCTGCAAAATGGAGACACAAAGTTTAACAGAGGCCTCCATGCAAACCTAAAGCATCTGAAGCTCTGTATTTCATGGGACACATTTCCTGGAGATGTGTAAACAGCTGCACAGGGAAACATGCTCCTGCTGGCAGACACTGAGGCAGGCCGGGGCAAAACCCTGAGCCACTTGCCCAGAGCTGGCACAGGCACAGCCTGGCCTCTGGGCTGCCCTGGGACAGCAGGGAGCCCAGAGCCCTGTGCTCCCCAGGAATGGCTCAGCTGCACATGCACCCTCCTGCTCCTCTGCCTGCCCCACAGCTCAGCAGCCCCACAGCTCCAGGGGCACTGGCAGCAGCAAGCTCATTGCAGGGGCACATGCAGGGCACAGCTGTTCCCTGGCAATGTGCACAGCCTCTCTGGGCTGCCACAAGACCCGTCCTCCCAGCAGAGATTGGCCCAGCTCCCCCCTCACCTCTGTGTGAGGCTGAGCCATGACTGCCCTTCATCTTGTCCTCCATCTGGAGCTGCTTCAGGCTCCCCATACCATGACTAGGAAGGGCAATGGAGAGAGCGGGGCCAGATGCACACCCTTCCTTAGGATTTCATCATTTTTGGCGCAGCTCAAAAGGCAAATCCAGAGGTTTCCAACTCAGTGCTTCCTCAGCTTTCTGGAGAACATCTCGCCTTCACCAGCCCGGCATTCTGGAGAGGTTTTCCCGCACATGTGGAGGCTTGCTGGCAGCACATTCCTTCAGCTGGGTGCCCATCACCTTGCAGAGGGCAGAGGCCAGCTTGGTGGCCACGGTGCGGACGTTGGCGCTCCACACAGGCAGCGCCTTGTTCTCCAGGCAGGGCCAGAGCACGGGCAGGGCGTCGCGCTGGGCGACTTCAGGGCTCCTGGCATGAACCCCCTGCACAAGCACTGCCGGGACAGAGACACAGCTCCTTACCCACCAGCCTCATTGCAAACAGGGATCCACCTCTGCTTCTGCTTCTTGCCAGCCTCTCTGGCCAAGAGCAGCAAAACAGCACCCAGAGCCCCTTGGTCCAGAAACGGGCAAAGCAGCTGAGCATCCTCGAAACAGAACCACCAACCCCTCAGCACTAATTGCTCCAACCAGAGCCTTGTCCCTGTGGCAGACTTCCTACCTTTACTAAATTATTTCACAATTTCTTTCTGCATGATCAATGAATGAAATGTCCAATTTCCTTTTATTTCCATTAAGAAGTTGTCTAAACCCACACTGAATATTTGGAAATACACCATAAAGAGGAAATTGAGAGATTGCTAATAAAAGAAATTATTCCATTTTTGTAACTTTGATGGCAAGTGCCAAATGTCTAATCTGGCTCTTCCCTGTGCTCAGTGGCACGCAGCAAAGGGCAGGGTTAGAACACACCTCAAAACTCCAGCCCACCAGAGATGGCTGCTGCCTGACAGCTGGATGAGAAGCATCAGTGACCAGCTGGGGTCTTTGGCAGAATGCTTTTGGGGCTTCCAGCAAAGACCTGGTTCAAACCTCAGGGTGTCTTAGATAATTACTCAGACCCCATTACCATGGCATTTGGGCATCTCCACATTTTAATGGCACTTCCCCTCCCAATGTTAATGGCATTTTTCTTATAATGTCCACTCAAATAGGGGCACAGAGAAAGAAAAATGCTACACAGGGGACTGAAATGTAACCAAAACACAAATGTTTTCTCATATTGTCTCTGAAATCTCTCTGCCCATTTTCTGAACTGAACTATATCAAACACAGACAAATATTTACTACCAACAGGCTTCTTGCATGGCAGATTTGGCTGAGAGAACAAAAAACTGAAATGCTCTGTAGACCATTCTTGTTTTCTGATCAGACAAAATGTTTTCTGATCAGACAAAATCTAGCAGCCATTTAATATTCTGTGGTGGAAGAGGCTTCATTTTCTCTATGCTGTTAATCCATCAGCAGTCATAAAAATTGAAACAGCTCCTGCAAGTACCCAAAACCAATTCTGCTAAGCAGGAAAGGGTTATGGTGCCCATTTTAAACTGGGAATTCATTTGAGTTTAAATGTAATTAAAGACATCGGTGACTACTGAACAGGAGGAACAGCTGTCTGTTCCTACTAAATCTCAGAGGGAACATCTGCTTTTTCTAAAGTAGTCCTAATTTATGGCTAATTCCTTTATTTGCAAAAGAGATCAAAAGAACTGCTAAACTAAATTCCCTATTGCTGGAGATCTACTTTATTCAAATGCTCTTTAAAAGGCCTTTGACATTCCGAATTGCTGAACATGCCTTTTAGAGATTCCTAATGAAGACACAAAGTGTATTAAACCTTTCATTCAAAGATGTTGGCATAATAAGCAGTGCTTTTAGCCCCAGTTAAAGCAAGGCTATCAATCGTCTTCTCTGCTATATATTGAGATTATCCTTTTTCCATTCCTTGGCTATTGCTGGCATAGCAAGCTCCGCTGAGGAATAAGTTATCAGCTGCATTTGTAGCATTTTGGGCAGCGCTGACACAGGCAGACACTGTTTGCACACCCTGAAAGGCTCAGTCCAAGGCCCCTCTGACAGCACAGGCAGGAGCCTCAGCACTCTGCTTCTGTCCCTGTGCCCCAGAGGCTGCCTTGCACTAAACCCGTGCCTCTGGTACCTCTGTTGAGTTCTGACCTAAGCTGTGACCCCCAGGCTCTGCACGGTTCAGCCTCAAAACTTTCCGAGAGAAAAACAAGAATTCTGTGAGGACAAAACAAACTGATGCCCTGAAACAGCATTTGCCACCATTTCCCCTCAAAGATCACAGATGTCCCTGAGCTCCCCAGAGAGGAGCCAGCTGGGGCATTTTTAGCCCTCCCTTTGCTGGAGGTGGTTCTGAGATGTCCCAGTGAGAGCTCAGCCCCAGGCTGAGCGCCGCCCCCATCTCAGGTGCTGCCCAGCTCTGCAGCAGCCAGGGAAAACCTGCCAAACCCACCTGCCTTGGCCATGGGGCAGCAGGGACACGCTCAGCACCTCCTGGTTTGGAGGAGCTGTTCTGCTGTCTGCTCACAGGCATTCCCTGTAAATGCTCCCTGGGAAGAGCTCTGGGCTCAGAAGGGGAGGCCAAACCTGTGATACGCTCGGTGACATCCAGCAGGGCTTGGCCACTCAGGTGATTCCATTGGTAGCTGAACTCTTTCAGCAGTGACACTTTATCTACAAGGGAAACACACGTTTCTGCTCACTTTTCTCAGGTCATAGGAGAAAGGGCAGGGGGGAGGGAAAGGGCAACCCCATTTTATAAAATAAAGTACATTTCTGAAGATTTTTGAATCCTTTTCTTCTTTCCTTCCAGCCTGCTTGACAGGGTTTTAAATTCCAAAAGAAAAGCTCTCCTTTCACATTTGTAAATCCCAACTTGTCTGCTGTAGCAGGAGCTGTGTTACAACATTTCACAACAGGGACCTCAGGAGTTCAGTCACATGGAAGCAGTGAAAAGGTTTTGCATCCCAGAGCACAAAGGAAGAGCCCCATACTTGGGTCACAGAAAGGCACTGAGTCAGGCAGTTCCTGAGTTCACAAAGGAGCTGGGGAGGAGAAAGTGGAAGCTCCCCTTGAAGACCTGCCTCTTCAACACTCCTTTTTTCAGGCATATTTCCCCAGTGCAGCATTCTCAGAGCTGACATAAATCTGTCTGGCAAAGGAATTTAGAGCAGCCCTTGCCTATGTAGTTAATTGCTGTGGCCATCTTGCCCCATGCAAAACAACATGTGGAACAAGGCATCATTGACAGCTGGGTTTATACCTGTTTCTTTTAAAGAAATGAACTTGGTGAATCACAAGTTCCCCTTTGAACATAGAAGACAAAGAAGAAAAGTGGAAAATAGGCAGCTAATGCCTCTAATGTAGAGCCTTCCAGGTGGCTGCCCTGCAGAAGCTCTGGTGGGTCAGTGTCCCTTCATGCCAACAGCAAAGCTGTTCATTTGGGAAGTCAGACGGGGCCCAAGTAAACTCCAAACCCCCTTTGCCTCTGAACTGTAGCAGAGCTGCAGCCCAGGACTTGCTCTTCAGACAAGCAGCACAGAGCCAAGGGCTCCTGGGATTGTTGGGAAATGCTGATCCCATTCCAGCCAGTTGGGGATGGTGCATTAGGACTGCACCTGCACAGCCTCTGGTGGGTGTCAGCTGCAGTGTTCCACAGACAAGAGCAGCTGCCAAGGCACTCAGCGCTCTCTTGTGCAGGAGAGACAGAGACGAAGCTGAGGAGAGTCCCTGCCAGGGCTCAGCCTTACCCAAAAGAGCAATGGATTCTCCCAGTGCTTTCACAGCTGCCCCACGAACCCTGGGATCCTTTGAGTTCAGGTTCTTTGTTATTCATTCCACCAAACCAATGATCACAGGGTTCAAGGCATCTTTCAAGGCTCCTGTGATTTCAGCCATCACGTCCAGCGCCCTCTGCTTCCCTTTCTTGTGGCTGTCAGATATTCTCAGGACAAAATAATCAAAAATCTGTGAAGAGAACAAGCAACGTGAAAGCTGGATTTAAATGTCCTCGTTTGAAGAGTGGGTGTAGCAGTCAGCAATGTCAAAGATGAAAGTGATCCTTTCTGTCAGGTCAGCACTCGCACAATTTCACTGTTTTCCCGTGGGCCACTCACTGGAATGGTGGCGCAACCTCATGCTGGTTGAAAGATTTTCTTCTGTTTTTAGGAGGTTTGGCTGGGGACTGAATAGTTCCTATGGTATTCTCTCCATCTATAAACCATTAAAACAATTCCATTTATTAATGTTAAAGAGTACCTTTGCTTTGAATGGAAGCAGATGCTTAAAATGCCTGGTTTTCTATACAGTTGTCTCAAGTACTGAGGGCAATTATGATTTGGCCAAAACTATGGCTGGAGGAGATCTAAGTTTTCTTTTGTTTGTCTCAGAGGCAGCGTCTGGAGAAGTGCGGGGCTCTGATCAACTCTTCCAGGATCCAGACAATTTCTCTAAGTAACAGGTGGACTTCTGAAATGTCACGTGCTGTACAGCTCTCATTAGAGCAGGTTCAGTCCCTTGACAGTTACATTATCAGGCACCTTTCCCTGGAAAAAGGGAAAAAGCAGATACTGGGAGGAGAAGGCAGAGGTGAGTCCTTAGCTGTTTTCCTCCTTTTCCAAAGAGAAAAAAAGATCCACCAAGAAGGGTGAGCACTGTCTTTACCAAGAGGAATAGGAACAAGGATGGAAATGAGTAGCCAGAGCTGTGCCTGTGTAAGACAAGATGGAGTATATAGAAGTATCCTTAAATAAAACAACTGGGTTTAAACCAACCCAGCCTGATACTTCTCTTCCCTGTGCAAACCCATTTTTGGTCTAGAGAACAATTGCCATGCTTTCAGGGGCTGGATTCCCTTCACTTCGCCCAACTGGGAGTAGGAGACAGCAGCAGTTATACCAGCAGAAAATTCTGCCATCATCTGATGAACAGCATCAATAGGCACCTGCCAGACAAATACAGCTGGACTGAAATAACTTGTCCTGAAGCCTGGACCTGAATTACATTTGTCTGGGTGAGAGGGACCAGCGTGTCACAAACAGCCAGGACAGAGTGCCAAGACACACTGAATTAACTTTGTTGCTACAGGCTTAGGAAAGGAGCTGAAGGACAGGAGCAGCGAAGATACCCTACATACTTGGGCAATGTTAGTGGAGATGAGCTGGGGGCTGTTTTTGAACAGGTCTTGGAGGAGTTCCACTCCTTCCATCCTTATCTGAAACCCCTTGGCTTCCAGGAGATGGTAAAGCTTCTGGAGCAGCTCCGTTTCTTCCACAGCTGGAGGTGACGTGACCTGGGCTTTTGCACAGTGTAGGAGGTGTCCATCAGAGGGAGATTTCACCCTGGAAAATAAAACCAAATGAGGACCTGGTGGTGATAATTATCATAGCATGGCATCCCCATAGTGGAAATAATTAGCATTGACTCCATGATTCCAGAAGGCTGATCAATCACTCTATTATACTGTACTATACTATACTATACTATACTATACTATACTATACTATACTATACTATACTGAAACTCATCGCCCTTACAGACAGTCTGATACAGACAGACCAGATTGGTCAATCGAATTCAAAACACCATCACCAGTGTCCAATTAAGAAATCACCCTTTGGTAAACAAATCTCCATAACACATTCCACGTGTTCACAGCAACAGGTGCAGCAAGTGAGGATAAGAATTGTTTCTCATTCTTTTCTCTGATCTTCTCACAGCCTTCCCCAGGACAATGCCTGGGAAAATTGTGCCTGCTGCTCTCTATGGAGAGAGCTGAAGCCACAGACAATACCTTCAGTTAATTGTGAGCAAAACATCTTGAGCAGCTTTCCTAATTATGTGATTTCAAGCTGCAAAGTCATGGGGCTCTGAAGAACAACATGGACCTCATGACAATCATTACAGGAGACAATCTGCAAGTGACATTCTCACCACTGCTCACTCAGGAAAGCCAAGGATGAGATGCATCTGATCTATCTTCAGATGGCTGCCAGGGCACACAGGTCACTTTGCTTTGTGCAGAAAGAGAGACACTACTGCCAAGTTTAAATGCCTCCTCATATGGGATGTGTGTGTCTTAGAATAAGGAAACTCATCACTCTGGAGAAGTTCCTCTTCAACCAGGCATGACAATCTGGAAAAGTAGCTCAGATGCATCTGAACAGATGAACAGGGCCATATTTGAAGGATTCAGAAAATCAGTAACAGAGATAAAAACAGAAGCCAGACATCCCAGAACTATGCTCACATTTCATTTGCTTCCCTGGAGACCAGATGCACAGCTTCACAACCCCACTGGGAACAATTCTCCTGATCAACCTGTCTCTTCCATGAGCACAGGAAGATGCCAGCTGTACTACTGAGGCATGTGGTCACTTTCCTGCCACTGCTGAGCAGGACAGAGCTAAATAAATCCCCTCTGCTATCAGAGGAGAACAGGTACAAGCAGCTCTGCAGCTGCCATGAAGAGACAGCAAGGAGCAAATTCCTGTCTTAAATGCTGATTGCAGCACAGGGGGAAATAAACCAAACATGCTGTCCATCAAGCAGATTACATGAAGGACAGGAATATCAAGGCAAAAAGTCCAGACTGAGACACCTGTTGACTGAAGTTGTTCAGGAATTGCCTTGCTCCTTACTACTCAAACTTGGCACTGTTTGAGGGTAAGGAAACCATGATTCCACCAGGCCAAACCACACAGATGAGAACTGCATCTTTGTGGAACGGCATCTTGCTTCCAGACTGAGATTTCTCATCAAAACACCCACCTGAAAACGACTCCACTCAGATGAAAAAAAAAAAGCCCTGTTTGAATTTACTTGTCCCAAGTCAGGCAGCAGAAACTTGGCCCTCTCACAGCCTCCACAACACTGCCCTTGCCACTGCACTGGATCGTCTGAGCTGCCACCAATGGATGTCTGTTTGTCTCTCCATTTTTGTGGAAATCCCTCCAGAGAAGTTGTGTTCAGGACAATGCAGAAGTAGACATTTTTTATTCTAGAGCATTTGTAGGGAAAGGAAACAATCTGTGGCATTGGTCATCTCTGCCAGACAGTTTTTCCTGAGGAAGAGGCATGTAAAGCTTGGCATGTGCTTTGTCACATCTGACAAAAGTGCTCAGTACCGTTTGCCAGCAGACAATGTGGCCTGGGGCTCCTTTGAGCCATCGTTCCTCTCCTTCACTGGCTCCTTGACAGATGGGCCTTCAGCCTTCTGGTTTTCCATCCCCGACAAAGACATAGAGAAACCCCATCAATCTTTAGAGTATAAACCAGGAAATTCCCTGTTGAAAACACAAGTTAGAACCAGGATCACTGCTACCAAGGCTTAGGGAAACATTTCCTAACTTACAGATGGAAACAGACCAGAGATTCAGTGATGCAACTCTTTTTTCAAGAGCCCAAGGCAGGTTATGGGTGCTACCACACTGAGCAGTGGTCTAAAATCCCAAATTCCTTAGTCCTGGTCAGAAATGGGAATAATGCAAACTGGCAGGTAACGAGTGTTTGTGAAGGAAGCAGCAGAACAAATTGGACTCTTTGGGGGTTGGCCATTGTGTTGAAGTTGATTTGGTTCAACACTCACTCTCCCTGTGCCTGCACAAAGGCAGGCTCCCTTCTGTAATGTCGATTAAAAAAAAAAATCCCCCCCCAAACAAACAAAGGATTTTTCACTGGATGCTGCTGAATTCACCAAGCTTCTTCCAGCCCCACATGGCTGGACAGCAGTGCAGTATTCCCAAAAGACAGACAGTCATTGTAGTAACTAGGATTGCCTTGGACATCTTTTGTAAATTTGGAAATTTTCTTGGCACTACTACTTCCAGTGGCCTTTGCAAAGACTCTATTATCTTCAGAAGCACAATTCTCACCTAATTGCTTTACAGGGGGCAGGGTAGGGAGAGCATGGTGGGGGCTTATGCTTAAATGTAAATCCATTTTCTCCTCTTTCCCTTTCCTCTTTGTGACTGATATTGAAAATATTCAAAACCCCACTTTTTCCCTAATAATATCAGTTCCTTTGTGGTCTGCAGATGAACAGGCTGAGGATTAACAGCTCATTCCCAGGAGCAAAATTATTCAGCAGAAGAGGAATGAGCTAAAGACAGATTGGGTATGTTTGATCTCATATTAGCAGTGGCAATACTTGCACAAAGGAGACATTTCTCCTGCCAAGCACTTACTTTCTTCTTAATTCTTGTCAGAATATCTTCCAGGTCACAGGGGGAAAGAGATTGTTCCAGAAGCATTTTAAATTGTTGATGATTGAGCAACATCTTCACCATCTCCTGTCCATAATGCCTAAGGAAGGAAGGAAGGAAGGAAGGGAACAATAGAAAATGAACAATGGAAGAGTGTTAACAGAAGGGGCTGATCCCTTAAACTCATCAGGTGCAATCCCTGCATGAGAAGGCATTGCCTACTCAGCAAAGAGGGAGATTTACCTCACTTGACACTGCACAGTGCTGTCAGCTGAACACAAGAGGCAAGGGGAGAATGTGGGGCAACAGAAAAACACCATTTCTCTTTGAAACTGGGGGTGTGCTTATGTGGCATCAAAGCATCCCAGGAAACAAGCAAAACACATCTGCTTTGTTGTCAGAGCCTATTAGCAGTGTCTTGCTGCCATTGCACAATAATTTGCCTTTCTTTAACTGGCAGGGAAGCCAGAACAAAACACCTCATGCATCCTATTGATTATTCTATATTATGTGTATGCACAGGGACAGCTAGTTGCTCTGCTAGTTGCTCTTGGCAGCTATTAATTGGAATTTCATCACCGAAGGAAGGGGATTTTGGTGGTTTGGGTTGATTTTGCCTGTAGGAAAGCACAGTTTTCTTCAAGAAGAAATATGGAGCTCACTGAGCCACAGATAAGAGCATTCTAGAAATCTGCAGAACAGGTTTAGAAAGACTGAATATGTTGGCTAAAGACCCCTGAAATATTTCTAGGCAAGTCTGAAGTTAATGAGAAATGGATGTTTGGGATCCTTCAGTGATGAACATTAGCCAACACTTTGTCTTTTTCTTGTGCACCTAAGGCCAAACAAAAGTGTTGGACTGGCTGATCTGAGCTCTTTTGATCTCAGTAAAGAATCCTTCAAGCCACAGGAAAAAGGTGGCAATGCTCCTTTTTGCTGGCCAACCTCAGGTTTCCCAGCACAGCCATTTGCCCAGGCAGCCCAGAGCAGTGGTCACAGTGCCAAGGCTGACAGAGCTCAAGAAGAGTTTGGACAATGCTCTCAAGCACATGGAGTGACTCTTGGGGTCACTGCACATGGCCAGGAGATGGACTCGATGATCCTGATGGGCCCTTCCAACTCAGCATATTCCATGATTCTATGGCCCTTATTCACACGATGAGGTAACTTCATATTCCCTTTAGTTTCCACTCTTGTATGTTTTCACCTTTATAGCCAGACACAAAGCGGTTTTCCTGTTGTGGGAGGTGAAATGCAGATCATTACCTTGTGTCCTTGTGGCAGTCCTGAGCAAGCTTCCCTGCCACGTGTGGCAGCCTCTCAGCCCTGGGGGTGCCTGCGAGCTGGGTGACTCCAATTCTCTCCACCAGGGACAGGAGGAGTTGGGCCGCACACTCGCGCACCGGGGCGGGGCGGCTGCTGGGGAGGAGAGAGCAAACCCTGGGCACAGGGACAAGGAGCAGCGGCAGCGCCGGCCTTGGCCAGAGCTGCTCCCTGCCCTTGCTGGGGGAAGGAGCCCGGGCTCTCCCTGCGCCTTCAGACACCTGCACAAGGCTCTGTCCTCAGCTAAACACAAAGGTAGCATTGCACACTAGGCCTGCCTGCACGGAAGAGGGGGAATTCAGTCTCCCTGCACTGTCTGATACTCAGTTTCTTTCACAGTATTTACTCAGAGAAATATTAAAGAAGTAGATGACAGATGAATAATTTAGAAATTTGGAACAATTGATGCTGACCCATCAGAGGGCACCCACTGCACAGAGCTACAGCAGGACTGAGGCTCTTTCCACCCTTTTATCCCCAAATCTGCACAACTTTGGAAAACAACAAATGCAGGGAAAACACGTTGTGGGCCGTGAAGTTGCAGAATATCCAGCAATGCAGCCTATTTCTTCTGTGGGGCTTGGCAATGGATCCATCTGAATGTTTTACCCTATTGCAAAGCTGAGGAAAGGGTGGCAGGCAGTTTAGCCAGGCTGTCCTGCTCTAGAGAGTGTCTCTTGGGAACTATCAGGCCCAGCACCAACATTTAAGGCAGCATTTGCTCCAACTGTCCCATGGCTGTCAGCCTGTGGAGGTGCCTGTAAAGTGATTCATCATCTCAAGGCTAACATGAAACATCAGTTTGCATAGAAAGTAGAGCTCTAAGGCCGGAACACTCATACAAGAGTCCTTTGGCAGGAGCTGCACCTGCTGTGCAGGCTGTGCCACACCCAGCAGATTGTCCCCCATGTGCTCCACACCCCAGCAAGGACCCTCCTCATTTCTCAAGTTAATGGCATCATGAGGAGACATGGTTTTCCCAGGGCCTCTGTGGTTAGCACTGTGAAATACCAAACATTGCTCACAGCTGCAATTGCAATTGCCCCTCTGCCCACAAAAGCACAAGGCTCTATCCTTGGCCTTTGCAGGCTCTTTCCCTTCCCCACTGATCACCACATCTAGGAAAATCTGACAGACTGGGAGAACTCCAGGAAGCAGCAGGAAGCTGAGTCAGAGGAGCTTTAGTTTGGACATCAGGAAAAAGGGTTTTTCACCCAGAGGGTGGTTGGGCACTGGAACAGGCTCCCCAGGGCAGTGGTCACAGCACCAAGCCTGACAGGGCTGAAGGAGCATTTGGACAGCAATCTCAGGCACTTGGTGTGACCCTTGGGCTGTTCTGGGCAAGGCCAGGAGCTGGACACAATGGTCCTGATGGGCCCATCCAACTCCCCATATTCTACAGTTCTGTGATTCTGAGAACTAATGGGCTGCAGGAGGGCAGAAATAGGTGACAAAAAGTGAGGTTGGTTGGAGAATCAAGTCACTGAGTTCACAGAAGATGCAGGATACAGGACCCTTCCCTCCAACAATTCCCATTCTCTTTCTCATCCCTTCTCCCTCCCACACACACGAAGGTGAAGAATATCACTAAAAGAAGAAGAACCTGCTTGACTCCCATGTCCATGAGAGCAGTCATTGCTCATGCAGGAGTCACATTCTGCACCATGATCCCCAGGCTCTGACTGCCTGCTTTCTGAAAAAATTCTGGGGAGCTGGACACCATCTGGAGAAGGACCTGAGCAACCTCATCCACCTCAGAGTCCATGTCCTTCTTCAAGGTCACAGAGAGCTCTCCCAGAGTGATAATGGCAGAGCAGGACACCTTGGAATGGAGGTTGGTCACCTGGGGAAGCCATGAGGGGAAACATAAGAATCACCTTGAAAAGAAAACCAGTTGCCTTCAACAGAAGTCCCAGGAAATGACAACACATCCCACTGTGTCCAGAGAAACATAAAATTACAAGAAGAGCAGGAGAGCACAAGCACAGAAAGGCACTTAGTCTGGCACCAATTTCTGGCCTCAGACCTGCTCACTGCAGGCCTAAAATAAAAATTTCATTCAGTGTTCTACTTAACCCTTCTCAAATGTCCACAGCTTTGATTTTAGGCCCTTAAACTAGATAATTAAAGCAAGGGCTGCTTTCAAATCATAAATGCACAAGTGATAAAGATAAAAGAGTCAGGTGCTCCTGTTCAAAAAACCAACACCAGTAGTTGAAGCACTCAGCCAGGAAACAGAAAACACAGGCTCAGGTCTACAGAATAATTTGCAGTGTTGAATTACAGCTTGGGCAGAGATTGGGACTCTGGCAAATAACGTCATTAGTGTCTCAGTTTTTGCATTTGCACATTGCATTATAAAGGCTCCACACTCAAAGATGAGTGTCAGATACCCGACCTGCCAGTCAATACAGCTGCATGTGCCCACAGATCCTACAGATAGCTGACAGACACTAGAAATCTCAGGCAGAAATGAAGGCAGACCCTGAGCACACATGGAGATGAACAAGCACATACCTACTCTACACACTGTGTATGAAGTATGGGGGACAATTCAGAACAATGTTCTCAGCTCACTGGTAACTGCCAAGCAAACCTCACCAAGTCTACAAAGCAGGACCTCTGAATGGGACCCAGCCAGGTGTTGGATGGTGAAGAGTCCCTTCTCCTTCAGCTCCCTGGAAGGCAGAAGATTGATTTTTCTCTCCACCAAGGCAGCACCCTCTGAAATGTTGATAAAGAAAAATTCTCTCTGTTTGGGTTGACTTCTCTTCTGTGGGATTCAGCAGCCCAGGCAGTTTTCTCACAGCACTTGTTCATTTTCCCTTGCCCACTCCAGGTCACCTGAAGCATGTATTCAGAGGTGCTGATCCTGAGGTGAGTGAGAAAGGAACATTTCATGTTCCTGGTGCTTAGGAATTGTAGACCAAGCTGTGAGCTTGGCCTGTGGCAGTAGAGTGTAGAGGGCCAGCTGGGTAGGCTGAAAGAAAATCCATATCCATGTCTGCAACAGCAATAACAAAGGCATCACTGGCTATTTCCTAACTTTCCATTTCAGAAGTTTCAAGGAATGAAAAGCTCATTTTGCAGAGAGAATGTTGCTTCTTGATAGTAGCCAGGGCGGAATGTCTAATTCAGAACTATTAGCAATTCTGTTGAATTAGCCCATTTATATTTAGTTGCAGTGACTCAGAATCCCATTGTTATCAAAGTTTCTGATTTTTCCTTAGCAGAGCTGGTTGTAGAAATAGAGCTGAATAAATTAAAGTGCTGAATAGAAATAAAGTTATAAATTATAGGTAACTTTCTGTCCCTCACACTGCTGTCTGTCCACAGATCACAGAACCAACAGCAGTCTCTCCTCTGGCTCCCTCTGCTCATGGAGAGGAGGCCGAAGAGGAGGCAAATGAGGTGGATGAGCGCCAGCCTCCAGCTGTGCTCACACCACAGCCTGAACATTCTGAGCCAGTAAGTGCCAGCTGTGTATGCTGCTGTCTTTAGTGCAGGCCAGAGCTGCAAGTTTCTGACCAGCCAGCACTTGCTGTTGCTGGCTGAGGATGCTGAGTGCTGGAGTCCTGCCAGGGCCTGGTGATTGCCCCCAGCCTGTGACAGCTGGACAATGGGCTTTGGTCTGTCATGTTTAGGCACCAGCTTCCTGGCATTTTGATAGGGGCCAGCCTGAAGCACGAAGGCTCCCTGTTCCCAGAGCAGGGAGCGTGTCAAAGACATTGTGCTCAGCCTTGTTGGATACACAGGGGACACTGTGGCGTGGAGAGACCTGTCCCCCTGCACAGACTGGCCAAGTTGCTGCAGGCACAAAAAAATGTTGATCTGACCCCACAAGTTGTTTGTGGTGCTTTGTCCCCACAAACATCTTGGGTATGTTTACTTGGGAGTATTTCAGAGACACACTGGGGATGTAGAGTTGCTGCTTGAAGTCAGGGATTTTGGTGCCTTCGTTGCCAGGTTGCTCTTTTGCCTCTTCAGGCAGAGCAGCCGGTAGCAGAGCAGATAGGTGCTCTGAGTCTGCCTGTTTCTTGGTCTTTGATAAGCTGTGAGGAGATGACTGTGTTGTCCATGAAGCTGTGGGGCGGCATTCTTGTCAGGCGTGGCAAAAGAAACAAAGGGAGTAGTTCTGAACCCTTCTTCTGAGGCAAAAACCAGACACTGCATGTGTCTGTCGATACCTTCTATTGTGTAGTCTGCTTTGAAAACTGCATTTGAAAACTGCATTGGAGCCTAGAATGGGAGCAAAGCTGCAAGTCCTTGAGTGCTGTCTTGTAATGCTAAACCCAGGATGTATACCTTGCAATGATGCCTGCAGTATCTGAAGTGCAATGGGCACCTTTGTGGCTGGGGAGCTGCGTGGGCCCAAAGGACGCAGGGCTGGCGGCCGTGAGCAGCTGAAGATGAGGCAGCGTGGGGCCAGGGGGCCAAGAAGGCCAAGGGCACGGTGGCTGTGCCAGCAGCAGTGGGGCAGCAGGAGCAGGGCAGGGAGCGTGGCCCTGTGCTGGGCAGCGCTGCGGCCACAGCTGGAGTGCTGTGTGCAGCTGTGGGCCCTGGGAAGCAGAAAGTCATGGAGGGGCTGCAGCGTGGGCACAGAGGGACAGGGGAGCTGGGCAAGGGGTGCAGCACAAGGCCAGGGAGGAGGTGCTGAGGGAGCTTTAGCCTGGACAATGGGGGCTCATGAGGGACCTTCAGGCAGACTTCCATAGATCCCTGCCTTGGATCCATAGAGCCAACGCTCAGCACAGGGGCTGATTCCCTGCCAAACATCCCTTCACTGCATCCAAGTGCTTTAGACACTGGAGTAGGTAACACTTTCACATTTTGTTTATTTGTTTGTTTGCTAGAAGGAGAAGCCTTGTGCAATTTCTCCTTCTCCAGGGAGCAAGGGAGCTTTTTTCTCAATCTTTCCTACCCTTTTCCAGCACTGGCAGAAATTCTGCTAGAATTTTAGTGTTCAAGGAGGCAGTTCTGGATAATGCAGTATTTTTGCACAAGAACACATAGTTTGGGGCAGGGATGTTGGTGCAGAACGAGCTGTTCTGGTGCCAGACCAGCCAGTAGGGCTTGCCCATCCTTTTCAAGTTAACGGCTCCCGTGTCTTTTGGCTGCCCAGGGAATCAGTGTGTGTTGTGTTTGGGAACTGAGTAGGAAATCAATGCCCTTGCATTCCAGCTGGTGCTCAGAGATTAGAGGAGCTGGGAGGAGCTGGGCTGCATTTCTGATTCCAGCCACTTCAGCACCATCAGTGTGGCCGAGTCCAAGCGAAGAACTTGCCCGAGCACAGATGCACAAAGAGAGCCGTTCCCAGTGCAATTCTCTGGGTCTGGTTGCATTCCATAAGGACCTACATGCTCCAGATTCCCCAAGAGTGTGGGTTACTGAAGCAACAGGAGAGCAAGTTCAGGATGGCTGCTGGTTGGGGCACTGCTGCCGAGTGCTGATGTGTGTAGCGACAGAAAGGACAGGATTGATTCAGGGTGACCCCCACGTGGCAAAAAATGTGCTTTCACTCTATGATTTAGAAGTTTTAACAAATGCTTTATTAAGCTATGTTCTATTACACTAGTACTATATTAAAACTATACTAAAGAGATATTATACTAAAAACATACGAAAGAAAAACTCGTGACTGTCTGCACACAGCCTTTTATCTAATTATCTAATCAGTCTAAACAACTATCACTAAAATCCAATTAACAAATCACTTTCAGTAAACAATCACTATAACACATTCTTCATGTACTAAAAAACAAGAACAGCAAGTAGAGATAATAATTGTTTTCTCTCCTTCTATGAGTTTCTCACTACCTTCCCTTAAAAAAAACCTAGGAGAGAGAATTATATCTCTCTCCATTCAAAGAATGTAAATACTAGAGCACAGTAAAGAGAGATTATAAAAGTGAGATCTGTCTATCTATTTTAATCTTCCTGGCTCTGCTCCAAAGCAGTGGAAGATGCAAAGCTCACCTAAAGGCATCCCTTCAGGAGAGAAGTAGAGATAAGTTCCATTGACTGATGCTGAGCAGGCAGAGATGTTTCCCCCTCCAGAGATGGTTGTTTTTTCCCCTCATGTTTTCCTACTCCAGCCTCTTAAGCCCTGAACCCTTCATTTGTCCTTTAAATTTTTGCATGTCTTAAGGGAGTGGAACTATCCCATGCTGTAGCTGGGGTCTGGTGACTCTGGTCATACATGCCATGCCATACATGACACATGGTTTCCTTCACTGGCATCCCCAGGGCTGTGTAAGTGCATTAGTTAGTGGGGCCTTATGAGAAACTCTGTTACTGCTGGTCAGAATTCTCCGTTGACAAAAGAGGGAGAAGAAACACCTTGGTCCTCCTCCATATACTGAGGTGGCCATAGAGGTTCTCTGACTTCCATCAGAGATCTTTGCATGCATCCTCATCTCCTGAATGACCCGGTTTTCTAACAAGAGTGTGGATGTCAGGAAGGAGGAATGCTGGTGCAGGCCTGAAGAGAAGGTGAACTCCAGAAGTGTCTCTCACAAGGAGTGAGCTCACCCAGGAAGCCCCTGCAGAGCCAGGATGGAGCTGTGGGACAGGGCGGGGAGTCAGTCACTACTGAAAGACAAACAGGACACGGCAGAAGCAGAGGGAGGCCCTCATCAGACCCCTGAGAAATGCCACCCCTTCCCTGTCAGCTGCCTGAGAGGCTGCTGGAGCTTCAGTCCCAGATGGCCCCTGATTGTAGGGCCAGGGTCACTTTGGAATCTGTGCCTCCCCTCGGGCAGAGAATGACCCAGCAGAGCAGCAGCACAGTGCTTTGGGAACGTGTGAGCCCAGCAGCCTGTGAGTCTTGGCCCACAAAGGGCATATGGGAAGTTGAAACCCATCTTCTCTTGCTTTCTGTGCAGGTGCTTCTAGAGAAAGAGCAGGAGCACACTGCCTCATCTGAGCTGCCACGCCAGACTCAGGGAGAGCTGTTCCCTGCCCGAGGGCAGGAAGAGCAGCTCAGGCAGCAGGTGGAAGAGCCACAGGAGAATGGCCAGGTAAGTCTGACTGGCCAGGGCACAGAGGGAAGGGCAGGGAGAGGGGCATAAACCAGAGCTCTTGGCACTGAGGAGGCCAGGAGTGCCACAGGCAATGGAGGCACAGAGCCTTGCAATCTGCAGAGATCAGCCCTGGGACAGGAGGTTTGCAATGGAGGCAGATGTGGGGAGGGAAGCAGAAAGAAGGGGCTGAATAAATGTGATTTGGAGGCTGCAAGAGGAAAAAAGCTGAGCCTGATGGCAGCTCTCAGTCCCTTGCTCTGCTTTTGTGTGTACAGAACATCAAGGCAGAGCCACAAGCAGAGCTGCCCGAAGCTCAGAGTGACATCATGGCAGTGAAGAGAAAGAACAAGGAAGACATGGGAAGAATTCAAGAGGAGAATCTCCATCAGCAGAGGGGCGATCAACAAAACCAGGTGAATGAAAGAGTGGCAGCCACTCCACTCATGAAATGTCCTCTCTTTTGTTTATTAGAGAACATGAAGGAACAGCTGGATGCAGAGCTTCAGACAGCTCACAGTATGATCAAGGCAAGGCATAAGCGGCTGGAGGAAGAAATGAAAATCATCAGAGAGAAACTTAATCGCTTCCGTCAGTCTCTGCAAAACCAAGTGAGTGAAAGAGGGATGCAGCCACTGCAGTCACCAATCTGGTGGTTTCTGCCCTTCTTGCCTTTCCAGTGCAGAGCAGCAGGGAGTGGGGCCATGCCTCTGAGTGCCATGCTGCTGTAGTGTGTGTATCACAGTCACTCTGAAGGACATTTCCTGGTGTGCTGAATCTCAACATCTGCCCTGGACAGTGAAACTTGTCCTTTGGCCTTTTGGCCAGCAGTCATCCAAATTGATTCCTGCTGGCCTGTTCCTGCTCTCCTTTTTTCTTGAGGTGTTTTTACAGTGGAACTTGGTGACCCAGGATGGAGGATTGAAACAAGCTGTTGTATCCCCTGTCAATCTGTTCTTTGCCTTTCCTCACAGTCGATGACTCCTGGCTGACAGGGACAAGCTGTAGTGTCTGACTGCTTTGTTCTGTTTGACTTGAGGTGCAAGTGTTGACATCTCACCGGGCAGCCTGCAAAGACTTGCAGGGAATGTGTGGCAATGAAGGACCCCAAGTTAGGAGTGAGGCACAGGAGCAGTGCCCACCAGAAATGCTCCAGGTCCAGCACATCATGGGCTCTGAACCTGCTGCCGCAGCAGCATCACCTCGAGGAAGCCCTTCTGTGAAACCTGGGAACTCAGGCTCGGGCACATCCCGGGAACAGAAGACTGAGGAGGAGTACCTGGAGCTGCTGGGTACGTCTGGGGTGTTAATAATTGAGGCAGCAACTGACTGCATCCATAATTGTGCCTGGATACAGCTGAGAGCCAAAGAAACATTGTTTTGTGTAGCACAAAGTGCATCAATTATCAATTTCTGATCATTTAATATGTTTGATAGCAGCCACTGGTGTGTTCACAAAAGCCAATAAGAATGACTGCAGTGGTTGCTGTACTTTGATCAAATCTCTAATTGTTACAGCCAATTTATTCAAGTTCAATTAATTTACATGTTATGTGTAATATCATCACCTGGTGTTACCATAAAGGAAGGGAAAACATTATTTCTGTTGTCCATCATTAGTGTTATCATGGTTTATCAGGTCTTCATGTCCCTTGGAGTTCTTCTGAAAAAGCAAACACAACAGACTCTGCCACTAATAGGCAGAAAAAGTGAGAATAATGGAATTGTCAGAGAGGTTTTGAACAGCAGTGGTACTTCCCCTACAGCAGCAGGGCGTCCACCAAAACCAGGTTGTCCAGGGTAATGTGCTGGGTTCTTGAAATCATCTGGTCCCTGTAGTGAAGGAATTGTGCTTGGAGCTGTTGGGCAAAAAGCAGTGATTTTGGAACACTCATTTACCCCCCATCTATAGTAAGAGGTATGAGAAGTCCATTTAATCTTTTCACCTTCTGCCCAATCCTGCACACTTTTGACAGTAAAGTGAGAAACATTACCAGATTGAATTTCCTGTGGGTTTAGGAAAATCCCAAACCATCCCTGCATTGCTTTAACAGTATTATCTCCTGTAGTTCTTTTAAAAGCATCAGCCTGGAGCAACCCAAATATAAACATAGCATAGGACTTGGTGTTAATATAGACAAGAAAGTAATTCTGTCCCTCACTTTGGAAAATACTCCAAACAGTTAACAGTTCCCCAACCTGGGCATTGTCCTGTTCCTCTCTGTTAGCAGAAGTGGGGGAGAGAGGAGGGGTTGCTTTAGTCACAGGGGCAGGTTTATTTTGGCTGCTACCCAAGCTGCCAGTTTCTTGGATTGCCCAGTTCTCCTCCATCTCCCTGGGAGCCAAGCCAACCACAAACACTCCCCCTTCCCAGGCAGTGTACCTTTTCTCAGCATCTTTGAAACCACAGGAATAAAAACCAACAGGCTTTTTCAGACCCTCAGGACCCTGCTGCCAAATGTGTACTGAAAGTTGTGAGGAGGCAAATCCCCACTCCACCTGAAAGGGGTCTGTAGGATGGATAGGGTCCAGTGCTTGGTGAGCTGTCACTTCAAGAATCAGCAATTGCAATGTTTCCTTCTGAGAAGAAGTCCAATCCCATTTTATTCTTTTTCTCAGCAAGTCATAAAGGAGAACAAAAGGGTCATTCTGGTTACTAAGAAGTTTATCTGGTCTTTCTATACGAGACAGAGCTACTATGGTTTTCTGGAGGAGAATTGCTGTAGGTTTAAGTGTTCCCGGAAGCCTTTGAGTTAAAGAGGTCATAATTTCAGGCTTTACAGGTGATTGGATTGGAGATTCAAAACCAGGAATTAATTTCTTTTCATGAATCAATTGCAGGCAGTCGGATTTGTGAACGTTTTCCAGGAGTTGGTCGGGGGTACCGACCAAAGGGTCTCTTTTTCCCAAGGGGTTAAGTCCCTCAGCCCAATGAGCTGTGTGCTGAGTTAGGGACCATGGGATGTGTCTGTCTGCTGTTGTTAGGAATGCCCTATGTCCCCAGCACCCACCGGCTTCTTGTTCTGACAAAAGAATATGATCTCCCCCAGTGAGAGACACTTGACAAATGTGTTCTGTTTCAGATTTCTGGGGGAGAAGCCCGTACTGCTTTGCAAGTTTTGTTAATTCAGTAGCAGTGTATGGGATTTCTTTAGTGGTTTTGTGTGGGTTAAGATCTTCATTATTGATATAGTTGCATTCTGTTTCAATTAGAGGTTTTATGTTGTTACAGCAGTGTTTCCCGCAATTTTTCATCAGGGTTAATTCTGTTTGAGAACAATTTTGACTAGTGTGAGGAGTTTCTTTCTCCTCTGTTTCTTTTGAGGAATCAGAGTTCTGTGAATTTTTAACATGTTCCTCTCTCAGGGCAGTCCGTAACAAGATATTTACATTTCTTTCTTCATCCAATTGTTTTTGCAAAACTTCAACTAGGTTTTGGAGGGAGTCTATGATAGCATTTTCCTCACTTTTTCGCTTAAAGCGAGTTTCTATGGCTGCTGTGAGACAGGCACCCAAGACTGAGCAGAAGATGGTTTTATTTGTGCCCAGTTTAAATTTTGTTTCATGTTGCAAAGAAGATATGCTATCAATAACATTTTCTAAGTTAAACCAATTGCAGTTTGCCCATTCTTCTCCCCCTGGAGAAGGTGTGGCATTGTATTTAGCAAGCAGAGCATAAAATTCAGCTTTACCTTTTGCACTGAAGTTTTTAGTCATTTTGTGAGGGGACCAAAGCTACACCAGGGAGTTAACTTAAGTTACACAAATAACACAGCCTTTTCACTGTCCCCTTGCTTCCCTGGGTAGTTGAAGAGACAGAATCAGTCTGGGAGGCTCTGTGAGGTTGCTTCCAATTTGTCTCTTCCTTCCCAGACAGTACAGATACGCAGTCACATGAACACACACACACACAAATGTTTTCTTTGTGAGGGGACCAGAACCTAGAACAGGGGGAAAGCCACTCAGCCTTCACTGGGCTGCCCCTCACTCCCCTGTGTAGGTGAAGGGACAATATCTGTCTAAAAGGTACAGCTTAATTTCCTCAGGTCTGTCCCTTCCCTTTTAGACAGTCCAGGTACACAAATACAGCAGTAACAACAGTAACGGGTTCAGATTCAGCTCAAGTACAACAGTAACAGGTTCGGATTCAACTCAAATACAACAACAACAACAACAGTATCAATATCAATATAAATATCAGTATCAATATCAATATCAATATCAATATCAGTAACAGCATCAATATCAGGATCAGGAGAAGTATCAGTGTCAGTGTCCGTGCCGGTAAGATCAGTAACAGAAGTGACAGTAACAATTTCCCCTGCTTTTGCACCAAAAAATCTTTTGTGTCAATTCCGGAGCCTGTGTGCTCAATCGAGGGTGAGATTTGGCTTTGGTGTGTGCAGTCTGCGAGAGGTTACAGACTACACAAAACCTGCAAAATCTCACTGGCTACTGGAAATCCTGTCTGTGATGCCAATTATGTGAAGGTCCGCCCAAAATGAACGGCTGACGAATGATTTTTGGGTGCAAAAATAACCAACAAAAGGCACAGGGGTTTTGCAGTAACAAATCAACAAGGTGCAATTTTATTGATTATAACCACAGCTAAATATGCGTTTGGTTAAGGGATCTGGGGAAGAGAAGGGTAGGACAAGGGAAAAAGGGAGGAAAGAAGGTCAGGGAATGGGGTATAGCTACCAAAACGTGATGTCTTCAGGGTCCCGCCGCCGAAACTCGCTGGTACACACACTGGGGAGATCTCAGAGGACAGTCAAAACCGAACCCCAATATATATACTGTTCTTGGTTGGGGGAAGGGTGGCTGAAATTAGGTTTCCATGGAGGGGAGAAGAATAGGAACAGGAGGAGGGGGTGAGACAGTTCCGTTGTTTTCATGGTCGAATGCTCACAGGTACGTTCGGTTTTTCCCCCTCCCTGAGTTGGGAGGGAGTACAGTCCCAGTCTCTGGAAGGAGGTTGCCAGGGGGGTGCCATGGGGGTGCCATGAGGGTACCAATAGGGTGCCAGAGGGGTTCTTGGTTCCTTGATGAGGGGATTTGCATCTCGGTTGGTCCATCACGGTGGTTGAAGACAGGCAAGAGGGGTCTTCTCATGGAGCGGGGGGGAGCCACCCCAGAGCTCAGTCCAGCCAGGTCAGAAGTTTGGAAGAAAGTCCAGTTCAATTGTCCAGAAAAGGGCAGCATGCCCCCTTCGAGTACAGCATGGCGTGTTCTGCAAACATCACTTGTGAACACACTAGATAAGCAGGAGACTTTCTTTCCCAACTGGCTCAGCAGTTTTAACCCTTCGGCAGTCTTTTCTCATGATGATCGTGAGGCAAAAAATGAAGGATTTTCAGATGGACTTCTACAGTGTGTCTGTGTGCTGGTGCTCTCGTGGTTCCTACCCATTGGCACAAGACACTCTCGACTGCAGCAATAACTCATTTTTTTCATTTACTCTGTGGTGCAAATAAACCATTCTGTCTAATCATGATCAGAAAAAATCAGAGCAGTATTTATGTAAATTTATCTGGTATTCTATGAATAATCCTGTGGGACAAATAGCATTAAAGTCCAATTCCAATGTCCAATCTTGTACACCTTTGAGAAAGACTGGGGGTGGGCTTGGATCCAGCCACTCCCAGACTCCTCTCTTAGAAGGAATTTTAGAAGTCTAGGGGCCCTGCACAAGTTTGAGGAATCATGGTGGCTGTTGAGTGTCATTTTTCCACCTCACGTCTCGGCAAGAGTTTCTCCAAAAAAGAAATAAAGCTTTTGCCTGAAGCTCCCACTGGGCCCATGACAGAAACCCCCGTGAGTGTCTGGGACATTCTGGCTCTTTGGCAGCCTGGGGACTCCTGGGATGTCACCGTGGAGCCCCCATGAGTGCCTGTGACAGATCAGTGCCTGTGCAGCCCAAGGTCCCCTGGGATGTTACCATGGAATGGCTGAGACTGCCTCTGACCACAGGGCTCTTTACCATCCCCAGAAAGCCCAAGGAGGTCTCCATGGAGCCCCTCTCTCGGCCTGCGACATTCCAGCTCTGGAAGAGCCCGGAGATTCCTGGAAAGTCCCCATGGAACCCCTCTGAGGGCCTGTGACAAACCTGATCCTTAGCAGGCAACCATCAGCAGCCCCCTGTTGCTATGGTCAGTTTCCATGGCAACCATCAGCAGCCCCCTGTTGCTATGGTCAGTTTCCATGGCAACCATCACCAGGCCCCTGTTGCTATGGTCAGTCCCTCGGCAGCTCCATGGAGACCCCATGCCAGGGGTGGTTGCCATGGACACCAGCTCAGGCCTGCAGCCAGAGTCCGTTGCCATGGCAACCATTGCAGCCCCATCCCCAGGCTCATGGGATCCCAGAACCACAGAATTGGCTGAGCTGGGAGGGACCCATCAGGATCCTCCAGTCCAACTGCTGGCCCTGCACAGGACACCCCAACAATGCCAGCCTGGGCCTGGCAGCGCTGTCCAAACGCTGCTGCAGCTCAGAGAGCCCTGGAGCTGGGACCCTTCCCTGGGGAGCCTGGGCAGGGCCCCAGCAGCCTCTGGGCAAAAACCTTTTCCTGACATCCAACCTGAGCCTGACCCAACTCAGCTGCAGCCGTTCCCTCCACTCCTGTCCCTGGGCACCAGAGGGAAGAGGTTCCCACAGCCCCAGCCAGGGACCCGCTCCCAAGGCTGTTGCCATGGCCACCAGAGCTGGGACCAGCTGGGATGCTCGGTTTCCAGGGGCCGGGGTTCAGGAATGGGATTCCCAAGTTTTCTGCTCTTGCTAAAACTGCGCTGTCCTCGCTGCCCTCCCGCCTCCCATGGAAAGCACAAAAGGCAAAGATCCCAGGCTGGCATAAGAACAATTTATTGGGAACAACAATGAGATAAGGAACGAATGGAACAGAAACAATAATGATAACAGAGTGTATAAATAAAACTGTTTACAGGGAAAACTAAAACACAACTTACTGGGTCTGCCTTGCCACGTATTTCCTCCTGCCTGGAAAGCACACCCTTCTCCTCAGGGACAGAGTGAGAGAGAGAGAGTCCCTTTCCTGTCCCTGGCAATGTCCTGAGGTGGGAGGGAATGTAATGACACAGCCATGGCAAGACCCTCATGTTTTTCCATGCCACATCATGACACTGGTAGGGGCAGGGAAAGGGACAGGTGTCTTCCTAGCATGGATCAGAAGGAAAAATGGATCACCAGGGCTCTTCCCAACATGGATCCTCCAACTATGAAGTTGGGGCAGTGCACAAAAGTCCTCCTGCATTGGGGCATTGGCAGAGCTTCCCTTACAGGTGCCTCCATTTGTGTCTGGTTAGGACAGAGATCTGGGTGAAGCTTTTCCCACTCTGGGGACACTCGTAGGGCCTCTCCCTCTCCCCAGTGTGGATGCGCCAGTGCCTGATGAGGTTGGAGTTGTGCTTGAAGCCCTTCCCGCACTCAGGGCAGCGCAAGGGCCTCTCATCCGTGTGAATCCGCTTATGCCGGAGGAGACTGGAGCTGCTCTGAAACCTCTTCTGACACTGGGGACACTCATAGGGCTTCTCCCCCGTGTGGATGCGTTGGTGTATGACAAGGGCAGAGCTGGAGCTGAAGCCCTTCCCACATTCCTCACACTCATAGGGCCATTCCCCAGCGTGGATCCTCTGGCTGATCAGAGTGCTGCTCTGCCTGAAGCTCTTCCCACACTCCAAGTACTTGTGGGGCTTCTGCCCATCATGGTGCTGCCCATGGACTACCAGCTCCAAGTTCTGGCTGAAGCTCTGTCCACCTTCCTGGCTCAGGGTGGGTCTTTCCTCCTCAGAGAACCCTGGGTTGGGTTTGGAGCCCCTCCTCCTCATGGGGGATCTCCAGGGCTTTTCCTCCCCATTGGATTCTTTTCCCATGGAGCCACTCGAACCGGCCTCTTCCATGAGGTTGTGCTGTGGGGATTTGTTGTCCCTGATCTTGATCCTCAGCTCCTTCTCTGGTAGAGGAAGGACAAGCACAGGATGGGATTTCCCTCCGTGCAAGAGGGAAGGGGAAGGAGATCCCCCCAGTGCATCCCCAGCAGGATGGCGTTGGCAGCGGGGATGTCCTGCAGCGAGGGGATTTTCTGGGCTGGGAGATGGAGCAGGAGAGAGGGGGAAAGGGGCACTGACTTCCTCCTCACCTGCCTGGGTGTCCTGAGGCATTCTCATCTTCCTTGAGGTGTCTTCCGCCATGTGGCCAGGTTTTAGGAATGGGATATTCCTAAAACAAGGGAGGAAAACAAGGGTTGAGCACAATGAGCTTTGTACTGGTTTAAAGGCAAACCTGGGGAAGAGTCTAAGCCAGAATTCTAATTCAGTAACAAAATAAGGATCAAGGCAATGATACAGAAACACTGCCTTAAACTGACAGAGTCAGGATATAACCTGACACCCTGTTGGTCAGGGTGGTGGCAGCAGTCCCAGTAAATGGTGGCTGCAGTCCTGTTGGAGAGATGAACACAACTCTGTCGAAGCAGTGATCCTGTAGAAGGGTCTGGTCTTCCTCTGGATGTCCAGTGGTGGATATGGAGTTCTTGTCGTCTGGGAATCCAGTAGGCAAACTGCTCCTGGTGTAGCAAAGTGTCAGCTTATATCCAGGTAGGAATGCTTGGATCCTCCCCCTGGGCGGAGCATCCCACAATGGGAGGATGGAATTTTATCAGTCCTGCAGTGACACTCAATGGCCCATTCACAGGAGATATCTCCCCTGGAGGGCGTTATCAGGGGTGAGTCATGGAAGAGATAAAGAACACTGTCCCACCTGTTTATAGCAATTGATGAAGATGGGGATTGAAAACATGCATTTGGTTACATCTTGCATGGCAACCTGAAACAGTGGGGTAATCCCTGCTCGGTGGGTGAACACCACCCCCCTTACCCAAACTGGCTCAGCTGTAAAACCCCCACCCTGAAAAGGCCACACACACAGGGGACAATGTCACACTTGGCCCCCTCCAGGGGAAGTCTGTTTCACAGGCTGGGGGACTTTGCCAAATGTTAGAATAATTTTTCTCTTTGTCCCTGTCACCTTTGTGACAGCTACACATAGCTTCCCCTTTCTTTTCATAATCTGTATTGGGCCTATTTTCCACTTTTCTTTTTTTAGAATGTGCCAGCAGCTGAGCTGGAGCTGTGCAGGACCAAAGGAATTTGGATTTGCCACAAAATAGCTTCTATTGTAAGTTTATAAAATTTTGGGATTTATTTGCCTTTCCATCACAAGTGACTTATTGGAAGAGTAAATTCAAGGCATTTTATCTAGGGTCAATTTTGATTTCTGACAAGGAACAACATTACTTCTTCTGGTGCCCAGAGTATGCTTGTGAAGCCTCTGTTCCTCTTGCCCTGGGAGATGCCTGGGGGGGGTTTTCCCTGTCCCTGTCACTCCAGGCCATTCCCCAGGGGGTCTCCATCATTCTCACCCCAGAGAATGCCTGGGGGGTTCTCCCTCCCTCTCACCCCTGTGCCAGGGGGTGCTCAGGGCAGTCTCTGTCGCTCTCAGCCCAGGGGATGCTCAGGGGGTCTCTGTCCCCTCACCCTGGGGGATGCTCGGGGGGTCTCCATCCCTCTGGCCTCAGGCAATGCCTGTGCAGGGCTGGGCACCAGGGGCTCTGTGTCCCTCTCACCGCTGAGGGTGCTCGGGGCTGGGGGGGCTCTCCGACCCTCTCACACCTGGGGGAGGCCGGGGGGGTCTCTGTCCCTCTCAGCCCTGCTGTGACCCCACCCAAACATCATCGGGGTCAGAGGGACAGAGACACCCCCAAACCCCCAGAAGGGCTGAACCTGGGATTTGGTTTGGGGCTTAGGGTTTAGGAAGGGGCTGGAATTGGGGCTGGGATTGGAGTTAGGGCTGAGATTTGGATTAGCGCTGGGATTGGGGTTAAGGCTGGACATGGGATTAACTATCGGGCTGGGGTTGGATTGGGTCTTGGAATAGACGAGTCTGAAACTAGGATGAGAATAAATACAGAACTGAGTGTGTCTAAACGTGGAGTGAGATTGAGACTAGGATCACTGTCAGGTTTGGGACTGAGCTCACCCAGAGTGAGACAGAGGGGATGTTACGGTGGGAAGGTTTGGGGAAAATCCTGGTTTGGGGAAAAACAAGGTGTGAATTCTGAAAAAAGTGTAAATTCTGCCCAAGACAGATATCATTAAAAGGAAAGTAAACTCTTTGTAGCTGTCACAAAGGTGACAGGGATGAAGAGAAAAATGATTCTCACATTTCGCAAAGCACTCAAGCCTGGGAATTCAGGAGTTATTTGGGAATTTAGCTACTTGAGCTGAGCTTCTTGTAGGACTTTTAGCAGCCTTGTGTTCCTCACCATGGGGTGAATGAACCTTGTCAGTCTCGCTGGTATCATTTGCTCCCTTTCCTCCTGTGATTTTAAAAAACATTTCAAGGAAGGGTGTCGCAGACATTTTTTCATAAAATCCTCTCTTTTAGGATTTGTCCTTTCTGGGAAGCTGGGGCCCCAGAAGAAAAATGCAAACAATAATTATCTGCTGATGTGGAATGTAACAGGAGCATCTGTGATTGGTCTTCTGTGAGTGTTTGGATTTGCTGACCACTCATGGGAGAGTTGGTCCTTGCTTTCTGCTGGACACAGAACTTTGTTATTCATTCTCTTCTTTCTATTCTTAGCTTAGCAAGCCTCTGCAACTTTTCTCTTTATTCCTTTTAGTATAGTTATAATGTATTATATATCATATATCAATAAATCCAGCCTTCTGATCATGAACCAAGATTCTCGTCCACTTCTCTCACCCTGAAGACCTTCATCAGGTCACTGTAATAGAAGGACAACAAAATATTTTCTTTACACTCCAGGCCCACAAAGGCGATTTACCTCATCAATTCTCCCATAAGTCACTCAGAGGAAGCTGCAGCCCGATTTCAAAGAGTTCCTCCAGAGAGAACCACAACCTCCTCAGAGGAGGGAACCATGGTGTTGTCAAAGGCACTTGGGGTCAGAGAACAGGGCCTAAACTCACTGTGCCAAAATAATTTCACAGTCTGGTGAGTCTGGTTAAGAAAAGTGTTAGAGAGATTCCTCTGCCCCAATTAAGGTGATAATGAGACCAAACCCAAAATGAATTTTATTGAACAGTAAATGGGATAGAAAAGGGGGGACAGGAAGGGAATGACAGGAAAAAGAGCCCTCCCCTGGGGCAGGGCAAATGTGACATTGTCCCCTGTGTGTGTGGCATTCCCAGGGTGGGGGTTTTACAGCTGAGCCAGTTTGGGTAAGGGGGGTGGTGTTCACCCCCTGAGCAGGGATTACCCCACTGTTTCAGGTTGCCATGCAAGATGTAACTAAATGCATGTTTTCAATCCCCATCTTCATCAACTGCTATAAACAGGTGGGGCAATGTTCTTTATCTCTTCCATGACTCACCCCTGATAGCGCCCTCCAGGGGAGATATCTCCTGCTAATGGGCCATTGAGTGTCACTGCAGAACTGATAAAATTCCATCCTCCCATTGTGGGATGCTCCGCCCAGGGGGAGGATCCAAGCATTCCTACCTGGATATAAGCTGACACTTTGCTACACCAGCAGCACCTTGCCTACTGGATTGCCAGAGGACGAGAACTCCCTAGCAATCACTGGACATCCAGAGGAAGATCAGACCCTTCTACAGGATCACTGCTTCGACAGAATCGTGTTCATCTCTCCAACAGGACTGCACCACCATCTACGGGGACAGCTGCCACCACTCTGACCAACAGGGTGTCAGGTTAAGGCATTGTTTCTGTATCATTGCCTTGATCTTCATTTTCTTTTAAATTGTAATTCTGGTTTAGACCCTCCCCAGGTTTGCCTTCAAACCAGTACAAAAGACAATGTGCACACCCTTTGTTTTCTTCCCAGAACAGGATTTCCCTTTCCCAAACCTTGATTGGATGGAGAAGGAGGCTGTGAGGAAGAAGAAGGATCCCCGGGACACCCAGATAGGTGAGGAGGAAGTCAGTTCCTATTTCCCCCTCTCTCCTGCTCCATCTCCCAGCCCAGCACAGCCCCTGGCTGGAGGAAAACTCTGCTGCCAACACCATCCTGCCGGGGATGCACTGGGGGAATCTCCTTCCCCTTCCCTCTGGCATGGAGCCAAATCCCATCCTGTCCTTGTCCTTCCTTCCCCAGGGAAGGAACTGAGGATGGAGACCAGGGAGGAAAAATCTGCATGGCAGAACCTCGTGAAAGAGGCCGTTTTGAGTGATTCTAGCGCACAGGAATCCAACAGGGAAGAAAACACTCAGGAATCCCCCATGAGGAGGGGCTCCAAACCCAGCCCAGGGTGCTCTGAAGAAGAAAGAGCCACCCTGAGCCAGGAAGGTGGGCAGACCTTCAGCCAGAGTTCCAAGCTGGTGGTCCATAAGAAGCTTCATGATGGGGAGAAGCCCCAAAAGTGCTTGCAGTGTGGGAAGAACTTTAGGTGGAGCTCCCACCTGATCAGCCACCAGATGATCCACACCGGGGAATGGCCCTATGAGTGTGGGGAGTGTGGGAAGGGCTTCAGCTACAGATCCAACCTTGTGACCCACCAACGTCTCCACACTGGGGAGAAGCCCTACGAGTGTCCCCAGTGTCAGAAGAGGTTTCAGAGCAGCTCCAATCTCCTCCAGCACCAGCGGATTCACACCGAGGAGAGGCCCTTCCTCTGCCCTGAGTGCGGGAAGGGCTTCAAGCACAACTCCAACCTCATCAAGCACCGGCGCATCCACACTGGGGAGAGGCCCTACCAGTGCGCCACATGTGGGAAGAGGTTTCAGACAAGCTCCCATCTCCTCCTGCATGAGCGGATTCACATGGATGAGAGGCCCTTCCACTGCCCCGACTGTGGGAAGGGTTTCAAGCACAACTCCACCCTCATCACCCACCGACGCATCCACACAGGGGAGAGGCCCTACGAGTGTCCCCAGTGTGAGAAAAGCTTCACCAGTAGCTCTCACTTGACCAGACACCAACGGAGCCACCAGTAAGGGTAGCCCTGCAAATGCCAAAAATGCAGGAACAGCTTCATGCCCCACTCCAGCTTCATCCCCCATTACAGGGCCCACATTGGGAAGAGCCCTGGTGATCCAGTTTCCCTCTAGTCTATGCTGGGAAGACACCTGTCCCTTTTCCTGCCCTTGCCAAAGACATGATGTGGGACGGAAGAACATGAGGGTCTGGCCATGGCCGTGTCATTACATTCACTCGCACCTCAGAACGTTGCCAGGGGCAGGAAAGGGACACTCCCTCTCTCCCTGAGGAGACGAGTGAAATTTCCAGACAGGGGAAATTGTGGCCAGGAAGAGCCTGTTGTTGATGTATTAGTTTTCCCAGTAAACTGTTTTATTTATCCCTTCTGTTATCAGTATCATTTCTGTTTCTGTTTGTTCCTTATCTCATTGTTGTTCCCAATAAATTGTTCTTATCCCAGCCTGGGACCTTTGCCTTTTGTGCTTTCCATGGGAGGCGGGAGGGCAGCAAGGGCAGCGCGGTTTTAGCGTGGGCAGGAAATTGGGGAATCCCATTCATGAACCCCGGCGCCTGGAAACCGAGAATCCCAGCTGGTCCCAGCCCTGGTGGCCATGGCAGCAGCCTTGGGAGCGGGTCCCTGGCTGGGGCTGTGGGAACCTCTTCCCTCTGGTGCCCAGGGACAGGAGTGGAGGGAACGGCTGCAGCTGAGTCGGGGCAGGATCAGGGTGGATGTCAGGAAAAGGTTTTTGCCCAGAGGCTGCTGGGGCCCTGCCCAGGCTCCCCAGGGAAGGGTCCCAGCTCCAGGGCTCTCTGAGCTGCAGCAGCGTTTGGACAGCGCTGCCAGGCCCAGGCTGGCATTGTTGGGGTGTCCTGTGCAGGGCCGCCAGCAGTTGGACTGGAGGATCCTGATGGGTCCCTCCCAGCTCAGCCAATTCTGTGGTTCTGGGATCCCATGAGCCTGGGGATGGGGCTGCCAATGGTTGCCATGGCAACGGACTCTGGCTGCAGGCCTGAGCTGGTGTCCATAGCAACCACCTCGGGCATGGGGTCTCCATGGAGCTGCCAAGGGACTGGCCATAGCAACAGGGGGCTGGTGATGGTTGCCATGGAAACTGGCCATAGCAACAGGGGGCTGGTGATGGTTGCCATGGAAACCGACCATAGCAACAAGGGCTTGGTGATGGTTGCCATGGAAACTGACCATAGCAACAGGGGGCTGGTGATGGTTGCCTGCTAAGGATCAGGTTTCTCACCGGCCCTCAGAGGGGTTCCATGGGGACTTTCCAAGAGTCTTCAGGCTGTTCCAGAGCTGGAATGTCACAGGCACAGACAGGGGCTCCATGGAGACCTCCCTGGGCTTTCTGGGGATGGTAAAGAGCCCTGTGGTCAGAGGCAGTCACAGCCATTCCATGGTGACATCCCAGGGCACCTTGGGCTGCAAAGGCACCGATCTGTCACAGGCACTCACGGAGGCTCCACGGTGACATCCCAGGAGTCCCCAGGCTGCCAAAGAGCCGGGATGTCCCAGACACTCACAGGGTTCCTGTCATGGGCAGATATATTTATATAAATATGTATTCTCTATTATGGTAATGATTAGATAAAACTGCCTTAATCAGAAATATTTATGCCAGGATGTAAGAGACATAAAATATATTATACAAAGCACTAGGAAGTTATTTCAAAGCAACTGTATTAAGCAAAACCTGTAATTTAGCAGAGATTGATGTCACTCCCCCAGACCAATGACCATGGGCAATTCCCTTTGGCTCAGCCTGGAGCAGTGACCTTGAGGGTGTCCCCACCACTGGGAGGAATCCCCACACCCCTCAAGAAGGGAAATGTCAGGAGATGCTGCCATTAAAATTTGGGACAGGGCTTTTCTCGTCTGAGGTGCTGCCCTGTCAGTCAGGTGTGCCCAGGCTGGGCCAGCTCAGCAGCTCTGCAGAAGCTCTCAGTGGTGTCACTTGGTTGTTCCTTTCTCTGGGGATTTTTCCCGCTCTGCCACAGCTTCAGCTCCCTCTGAGGATGTTGAACTTTGAGATGGAGGATTCAGGCTGGTTTCAGCATTATTCACCCCCAAAGCAGTGTGACACCCCTCCTTCATTTCCCACTGGGGGCTTTGCAAACAGGACCTTGTTGGAGTTGTTGGAGCCCATTGCAGGCAGAGCCTCCTGCTCCAGCAGGAACTGCCTTTCCTGTGCCATCAGCAGGGCAGGTCCCGCTGCAGGAAAAGCCCCAGGCCAGCCCCAGCACAGGGAAGGACTCGGGCACAAGGGCAGTTTAAAGATACTGACCCGTTTTTTGTCACTGTAGGATTGAGGAGAAAATAACTTCGAATGCTATTTTTCCCTTTTCACAGACCTTGAAGAGGACTCAAAAATCTCCCAGAATGGGGTTTGGAGGCCTCATCACAAAACCAGCAGGGAGAGTCTGTGGCCTCTGTGATCAGTGGTGTAGAGGCTGAGGACTGAAAGGGAATAGCCTGGGAGGGATGGATGGGTGGTTTCAGAGAGGCTGGAGCTTTTCTTCTTAGTAGGAATAAGCCTGAAGAAGACCTAATAGCAGCAAGTGCAGCTTGGGAGTTCCAGACTGAACACCAGCAGAAAGGAATTTCCCTGTCAGAGCAGGGCTGTGGTGCAGCACGTCCCCAGCAGGAGCCTGGAGCAGCCCAAGGCTCTGTGTGGGCAGGCAGAGGCAGGCAGGAGGCAGAGCTGTCAGCAAAGGAAGGGCCCAGCCACGTGGGGCAGCCGGGGATGCTGACAGCCTGCAGGGACAGAGGCGCAGGTTTGCTCAGCAGCAGAAACACCTTTCCCTCGCTTGTCCCCAGCTGTCATCAGTGCCACCAGTGTTCTGCTCTACCTGGAACCTGGGGACATTTTCTCAGTCCTGTCCCTCAGATGGATCTATTTAAAGTATGAGAAACTTCAGTGTTTCACCCTCTTTTTGAGTCCCTGAGAAGGTTTTTTGAGCACACTCTGAGGGACTGAGTCTGATGCAAAGAGCACCAAAGCCCTAGAGGGTGATTAAAGTCCCTGTGCTGTGTCTGTGCTTCTGAGCTGGGCCGGGCTCCTGGCCCAGAGGCAGCTCCTGGCAAGGGCAGCGCTGCAGAGAGACAGCTCTGGCCAGGAGCAGCTCCTGTGCACAGCCCAGCAGGGCTGGGACGCTGCCAGGGCCCCTCAGGGACACCAGCAGGGCACAGACAGAGCTCACAGGGGCTCAGCACTGGCAGGGGCTGTGGGATGGCCCAGAGGGGGCTGTGTCACAGCAGCACCTCTGGGGCTGTGTCACAGAGTCACAGAGCAGCTGGGATGTCAGCAAGGGGCTGTGTGACAGCACAGAGTGGGCTGTGTGAGCTCACAGATTGGGCTGTGACATCACAAAATTTGTTGTGTGAGGTCACTGAGCAGCTACAGCGTCATAGAGGGGACTTTGTGACATCACAGAACAGGCTGTGAGATCATGGCATGGCTGCATGACATCATAGAGCTGGCAGTGAGGTCAAAGTATGTGCTGTGACCTTACAGAGTGTCAGTATGACATCACAGAGAGGGTTTTGTGACATCACTGAGGGGGGTTGTTACATCACAGAGCTGGCTGTGACATCATAGAGTAGGGTGTTGGGCCATAGAGCAGATCCTGACATCATAGAAGGTGGCTCTGTGACATCAGGGAGTGGGCTGTGACAACACTGGGTGGCTGTGTAACATCATAGAGCAGGCTGTGACATCACAGTAGAGATTGTGAAATCATAGAGTGACTTTCTGACATCACAGTGACTTCTGTGACATCACAGAGCAGCTGCATCACATCATAGCATGGCATCTCAGAGTTGGCTCTGGGACATCACAGGGGCAGTGTGACATCACAGGGGCTGTGTGACATCATAGGGATCGGTGTGACATCATAGGGATCGGTGTGGGGCTGTGGGACATCATGGGGGCAGTGTGACATCACGGGGCACTGTGACATCACAGGGCCTGTGTGACATCACGGGGCTGTGTGAGGTCACTGGCGAGGTCACTCTGCCCCAGCCCCCCTCACAGCTCCCCCCAGAGCAGTCCAACCCTGCTTGTGCACAGCAGGGTCCCCTGTCCCTCCAGGTCCCCCCGCAGCCTCCCCCAGAGGATGTTCCACGAGATCAACCCCAGAGCCTGACACGGGGATGGGGGGACAGGGCCCTGGGGGTGGCACAGGGGGACAGGGACCCCCCGGCAGCGTCCCCGTGTCCCCCAGGGCCAGAGCCTGGGCCAGGGCTCCTTCACCCTGTTTACAAACAAGGGCTTGAGAGCGCTGAAGAAATCCCCAGCAAGGGAGCAGCAAAAAAACAGACTGAATATTAAGGGACAGAAGCACAAAGTTCCTTGGCAAGAGTCACTCTGCTCCTGACTGGACACTTCAGGCACAACAGGGAAACAAAGCAACAACAAAACCAAACAGAATCCAAACAATCAAACCAGAAATTTACTTAGAACTGGGGCTTTCATTCCTAAGGAAAAGAACCTTCCTTCTTATCTCGGTGCCCATGGCCAGAATTGGGATTTCACCTCCAGTATTCCCTATTGTGACAGAGTGGAGGAATTTCTTGTCTCAAGACATTTCATGTGTGGGGAGTGTTGCAGTGTGTTGCAATTTCCTGTTTTAAACTTCCCAGCCCCTTCCCAGGTGTGGCAATATCTCTCTTCCCCTTCCCCCTCGCCCCCTGCGGGACTGTCAATCAGTCTTAACATTCCAGCAAGGCCATCGTGTGGTTGGTCAGGTTCAAAAGATGCCCCTGTGCCCAGAGGTCATTGGTCTGTCTGGGTGTCATCGTTGCCTGAGACCCTGCCCCTCCCACCTGGTTGGTGGCTCACCTGTCCCTTCCCTCCCCCTCCCCCCGGAGCTTAAAAAGTCACTCAGGCCATGCGGTCGGGATTCTGTTGGTGCTGTTACCTAAGATTCAGACGTCTGTGACCATGGAATAAACTCTTGATATTAACCCTCCAGCAGAATCTCTCTCCTTTTCCTCCTCACCTTAGCCTGAAGCCTTCTCACCTGAGGCAAACTGAGTTTCCACAAACCTGGACTTGTTTTGGCGCTCAGCTGCACCATCCAGCCAGCCAAAAGTGTCTCTGAGGTGAAACACCACAGTTGCCGCCTTTGGCCCAGGAGCAGGGGTCAGAGGAGCCATGGCACAATCTACCTGGTAATATTGGGATCTTATTCCAATAGGGGAGGAAGGGGCAGGTCCAGCCCTCCCCTGCCCTGGAAGCCCAGCCCTGCCCTGCCCTGTGACCCCAGTCCCCCCAGAGCCTCTATCCCAGCCCAGCAGTGGCTGCCAGTCCCTGGCACAGCACAGGCAATGCTCCACAGCCACCTCTGCAGCCCCAGCCCAGCTCCTGAGGGACCAAATGAGTCCAGTCCCAGCTGGGGGAAGGGACCAGGAAGACCCAGGGGTATTGAAGGCTGACCACAAGGCAAGCACATATCTTGACCCTACCTCCTCTTGGAATTTCCATCTGAACGCTACTGGAATCCAGGAGTTGGTACCTCTGTGTATGCTCCTCTGTATCCTTTTTGCCTCTCTCTCTTTCTGTCCTTTTCTTCTATTTTGATCCTTTTGCAAATTTGAGTAATGTAAAATTCAAATAGCTTAGAGTTTGTGAAGTTGAATGGGCCAAGTCAGTGCTTTAAGAAGCGTTCTGTGTTGATTGAATGTCATATTAAATCTTTTGCCAAAAATTCTCTGATTTTCTAAAGTTACCAGTAAAGACTGTTTTGTTGTTTTGAGCTCCTGAGGATCTCTTGTTGGTATTTCTCCAGGAAGTCCAGTTCAGAATACAGAAACAATTGTAATTCCTTTTAAATATCTCCTTGACAGAGTTTTCTACTGGATGGAAGTCAGGGCTTGTGTGTCCTGCTTGGCACAGCCCAGGCAGGGCTTTCCCAGCCACATTCCACACTCCATTTCCCAGCTGGAGCCGCTGGTGCCTATGAGTTGTGCTGCCCCAGCCCCAGGGACGCTCTCCTTGTCTGCCCATTCCCCCACAGTCTCTGGGCAGGGATGGCCTCAGTGGGGGCTGCTGACATCCTCAGCACCTTGGAGGCTGCTGCTGAATTTTCCTGCTGCAGAGGCTTGTTCAGCCTTCAGCTCTTCAGTGCAGGAATTCAGTGTCCCAGGGCTCATTAGCATTGAGAACACCTTAACAAGCCAAATCTCTGGGGATAATTTGATTTAGGTGTTCAAATCAAATGTATGGTTAATTAGTATGATTTCAGAAGCCAATTCAATGTGAATACCCTGATTTAAAAAAAAAAAAGCAAGAAAATATTTTTTAAGTCCTGTAATTTTTTTTTACTAGTAATTCATTGAAATGTGCAATCTCCAATTGACATTGAATCCAAGTACCTCCTCATGCAGTTTTACTGGGTATGAAAATCAGGACCTTTCATGGCTGACAATCAATCAGACTCTGTCCCTACCCCCACCCCACCATTTTCCCCATCCAAGGCTGGCACTCAGAGCAGCCTTGTGCAAATCTGAGCTCCCTCCAGCCCACACTGGACCTAGCTAACAGAGCACAGTTGAACAGGATATAACTTAATAAAAATTACACCATTAAAATAACAATCATACAATTACAAACTCTTCCCTGAGCTATGTGCAAAGTCCCAGCATGTCTGATGAGTCCACTGTTCACAACTGATTTGCATACTAAAATTAATTTTTGACTAATGTGTTTCTGTGATAGATATAAACACAATTAAGTTCTTGTATCAGGATTCTTGTCCTGGACTGAGGACAGAACAGCTCAAACAATTCCTGATTTGCAAATCTGTCAGTGGTGGATGGAGAAGGGAGGTCAGGCTGCTCTTGGTGTTGAGGAAATGCTGAAAGCAGCCTGACTCATTTCATCTCCTCATGCCCTGATCTCCCCTCTTTCCCCTTCCACCCATCGGCTTTTGTCTCCCCCCAGCCCCCTGTGAAGAGCCTGGCTCTGTGTTCTCCATCCCGTCCTGGCTGGCACTGCCAGGCTGGGATGAGGAGCCCCTCAGCCTTCCCTGCTCCAGACTGGACCAGCCCAGCTCCCTCAGCCTCTGCTCACAGCCCAAGGGCTCCAGCCCCACCTTGGAGGCCCTTCCCAGACCCTGCTCCAGCTGCCAGACATCTTTCCTGCCCTGGGGAACCCAAACCAGGCCAAGTGACCTGGATAATCCCTGTCCTTGGTGTCCTGGTCACACAGCCTTGGCCCCTTGTCCCCGTGTCAGGCTCTGGGGTGGATCCTGTGGAACATCCTTTGGTGGAGGCTGTGGCTCCAGATGGGCTGGGGGGATCCCGGGGGACAGGGACCCTGCTGGGCATGAACAGCATTGGACTTGTTGGGAGAAACTGTGAGGGGGAGCTGGGGCGGAGTGACCAACCCAGTGACCTGACACAGCCCTGCTGGGATGTCACACAGCCCCTCTGCGATGTCACACAGCCGCTCTGGGATGTCACAACCTGCTCTGTGATGTCACAGCCCATTCTGCAATGTCACACAGCTGGTCTCCGATGTCACACCAGAGTCTGTGATGCCATAGTCTGCACTGTGATGTCAGACCTCTGCCCTGTGATGTCACAGCTGGATCTCTGATGTCACAGAGGCAGACTATGATGCCATGGCTGCTCGATGACCTCACCTAAACCACTCTGTGATGTCATAGCCCACTCTGTGACCACATGGTACCAGATGATAAATTGTCTTCACCAGGTGAGCTCACACCGGGAGCTTGTTCTCCACAACCCCAGGCCTGTGGAAACCACACAATGCCCATTGTGTGAGAAGGGAACTGGAAGTTCAGCAGCCTCAGTGTCCTGCCAGCTCAGCCAGGCCCATGGGAACATTGGGGTCCACGACCACCAGGGACCACCAGGGAGACCCCCAGGACAGGAGAATGCATGGGTAAAGGGGAGGGGAAATATATTAATGATTTTGGGGAAATGATTATCATATGTATTTTTAGTCCAGGACAATCAATGAATATGTATGAAAAATACAGAATATAAACAGAAACTTTCCAGTACTCAGCATGCACAGTTTTGGGAGGAGCTCTCCCCCATGCATCCAGCTGAATAAAGAATGCTGCTTCTTAATGCTACACTGGGGTTAAGGAATTTTCTGTTTTACCAAATTTTTGGTAGCACTCCCACTGCCAAGGAAAGCTCTGTCTGCTGCTGTTCACAGAGAAGGGCTGGTGGCAGATGTGGGGCTCAGAGGCTGCCTGGGGCGCAGTGACCATGAAATAATGAAGTGTTCAATGTTCTGGGAAAGAGGGAGGGGCAGCAACCAAACTTCTGTACTGGAATTAGGAAGGGCAGACTTTGGCCTGTTTAGGCTGCAGATTTGGGGAATACCTAATCAGGTAGTGATTGCTTTAAGGGAAACAGCCCGTGAAAGCAAAGGGGTCCTGGAAGGATGGAGACATTTCAAGGAAGTAATCATAAGGGGGAAGAAGCAGCCTGTCCCAGTGCGGCAGAAGATGAGCTAGTGAGGAAAATGACTGGCCTGGCTGCCCATGGAGCTTTTCTGGAGACTCAGGGGTGGAAAAAGGACCAGCAACTCAGGAAGTCTTTAAGGATGTTGCTGGGTCATACAGAAAGAAAAGCTGAGAGTTGAAAACTCTATTAAAACTTAACCTGGAGGGTTCTGCAAAAAGAATAAAAATGTTTTCATAAAAAGAATAATAGCAAAAAGGAGGGGTAGGAGAACCTCTACTCTTTATTGGATGCAGTGGAGAATATAGTAACAAAAGATAAGGAAAGGCTGAGCTACTTTACCCCTAGTTTGTTTCAATTTTCAATATTAGGAGAGGATATCCTCAGGACAAGTGTTCTCCAAAGCTGGTAGATGGGCACAGGGAGCAGAACAGCCCCTGGAATCCAGGAGGAAGCAGTGGGTGACCTGCTGAGCCACTCAGATGCTCACAGGTGAATGGGATCAGATGGGATCCATCCCAGGGGGATGAGGGAGCTGTGGATGAGCTCCCCAGGCTGCGCTCCATCATTTACCATCAGTGCTGGCTCAGCAGGGAGCTCCCAGAGGACTGGAGGTGCCAAGGTGAGCCCATCCCCAAGAAGGGCTGGAAGGAGGATCTGGGGACCTCCAGGCCTGTCAGCCTGACCTGGGTGCCCAGCAAGGTTATGGAACAGATCACCCTGAGTGCCATCACAGGGCACCCACAGGATGGCACTCACAGGAAACTCCCAGCTGATGGGAACAAACTTTCTGGCTGACTGCAGAGGCCAGGACAAACCCGGGTGGTTTCTGTGCCATCCCCCAGCCCTTGCTGGCCCCAGGGGCTGATGGCATTTGTGCTCCCTCAGGTTCATGTCCCCACACCAACAGCATGGGGGTGCTCCCGCCTGCTCTGTGCAATGCAAACAGGGGGTGCTGAGCCAGTGCTGCCGTGTCTGTGCCTGCAAGGATGGGGCACCTGTGTGAGCTCGGGGAGAGGCCAGGGCTGCAGAGGGGGCATGTTGTTGGCAGCTCCATGAGGACGCTCTGGGATGCTGCCCTGGGCTGTGCAGCACACTGGGGATGGATCAGTCCCTACTCTGCTGCTCCTTCCCGTCTGCCCCAGGGCCCTTGCAGAGCACCAGCTGTTGCTGCCCTCAGCTGCCATGGCAACCCTCAGGACAAAGCGGTGCCAGGGCTGTTCCAGGTACAATTGCAGTGACACTCGTTGGTGCCACCAGGTTCCATGGCAACAGCCACGGGGACCCGTTCCTTGGTTTGGTGCCATGGCAACCAATGCCCGGAGCCGTTGTGATGGTTGGTGGCCATGGAAAGCTGCCCTGGGCCCTTGCTCAGGGCTGGTGTCAGTGCCCAGAGCCAGAGGGGATCCCTTGCTGGAGGCTGTGCCATGGCCACCTGCCCTGTGCCGCGCTGGCCGCTCAGGCACCAGGAACCAGCAGCCACCGGCACTGCCAGGGCCAAAGGCCAGGTCAGCCAGACAGAAAGGGGCAGGGCTGGGCACTGTTTCCATGGCAACTGGCACTGGGGGGACACCTGGGTCACCTGGCCTGGCAGTTGCCATGGAAACCCCTGGCAGGGACTGAGGGCACAGCCCCTGGCCCTGAGACCCTGCTGGGCTGGGTGCTGAGCACAGGGCTGGGCACGCAGAGATGGTTTTGTTCTTGCTGAGCTGCAGCACAGCCAAGGCCTGTCCTGCCCCTCGTCCAGCCACGCTGGGGAGGGGCTGGGGCTGCGGGGGAGCTGGGCAGGGACACAGCCAGGACAGGGGACCCCAACTGAGCCCGGGCATAGCCCAGACCAGAGCACATCATGCTCAGGGTATGAAGGGGGGAACAAGGAGGAAGGGGGGAATTTTGGAGTGAAGGCTTTTGCCTTCCCAGGGAACAGTTAGGCAAGAGGGGGTCCTGTTTCTCCAGTGAGCAGAGTCACTATCAAAGACACAGACACCAACTGAAGGAATTGTGTCATGTACATCATGCACAGCTGCAGAGATTTACAAAAGGATGAGCTCAGCAAAGCACATCATCATTAGCAAAGAATTACAAAAGAAGCTCAGCAATCCATCATAAGCCATCATTACATTTTGATGACTAACCCCTTGGTGAAACACTGGAGGTGTTTGTGGCAGACAAAGATTCTGGCTGACTATCAAGGTACACTTTACAGACATCAGTAGTACTTTAGTGACACCGTTCTTCATTCTTTTTTCTCAATCTCATTCCAATTAGGAACAAGAAATCTGTTGTGCATGGAGCTGGCACCTTTTTAATTCCAGAATAATGCCCCCAGGCCCTTTGCTGTTCAGCTTTACCATGCTGTCTGTGGCTCACAAGGCTTGGGGGGCCCTTTCCCCTCTGGCTGGAAGGGGCCGGGTCCCAGTCCCTGAGGGGCACCCAGGCTCCTGGATGGAATTCCTGTGCAAGTCCCTCAGTGTCACAGCAGCCTTCACATGAAGCCCCGTGGATCAGAGCATTTTCCAAAGGGGCCCTTGGGGCAAACAGGGAGATCTGGTCTGGCAGGATGTGTAAAACAGTATCCTGGCAGATCTACTTGTTCTCACACAGAATCCTTGGCTGCAGGGACACATTCCCATTGTTCCTGCCCAGGTTTCAGGACTCAGAGTTGTCTTTCCTAGGAGCTGCTCCTTCAGCTGCCTTGGGAGGCCTTTTGGCCTCGGGACCCACACTCTGGCTCCATTATTAGGGCTGCTGCACCCAAACCCTTTATTTGCACAAACAGTGGTGATTGGAGCTGGATCTCCTTTTTTCACAATCATTCCGAAAAATGCAGTATCAATAATTGTGCTACCCTGTCACAGGGTTGACTAATCCAATCCTGGTCACTATTGTTTACAGAATTACTGCAATTTCTCCTGGATATTCTGCATCAATTCCTCCTGCCATGACAGGAACACTTTGCAAGGCCAAGCTCCAAGGGCGCAGTTACCAAAGCAAAGTGTCCTGGAGGAATCTGAATTCCTGTTTCAGTACTGATAGCTCTTATTTGCTTTGAATTTCTCCTAATGAATTCCAATGCATGAAGGCCCAGCCCTGCAGCCTCTGGGCTGGCCCTGCCAGGGGCTATCACAACCAGAACAATTTCCCAGGCAGCCCAAGTCTCACTGCCCAGGGCTGGATTTGCAAATTGGGGGCAGCCGTGCACAGCCAGGGGGTTTCCATTTCCCCAGTGGGCCATTGTGAAGGGCATGGAGCACATCTGGGAGATGGGTTCTCCATGGGCAAAGGTTCCCATCTCCTCATTTTTCCAACTGCTCTTTTAACAACCCCTTCACCCTTTCAACCAATCCTGCAACTTGTGCATTGTCTGGTACCTGAAAAACCCTGCAGGCAAAATCACTATATTTTTCACAGGAACAGACAAAGCACTCTGCATCACAGTATCAGTACACCCTGTAAAAATAGCCAATTTCCTCGCTTCCTCCTTTTTCCATTGTATACAATCTCACAAAGTTGACCACTGACATTAGGGTCCTGGCCAATCCTGTTTTGTAGGGTATTTAGTGTTACATCCCTGAGGAGCCAAAGATACCAAATTAGTATTGTCAGCACTATTTCACATTATTATTATAAGTACATATTTATATATAAATACAGATATAGACATGTAGATATAGACATATATACATAAAAATCTATAAATATAAACATGAAGGTCTTATTATACTATAAATATGTATATAGTTATTTGTTATATTGATATTTCACTTGCACAAGTGCATCTGAGCTCAAGATTAAAACCTTCTTCTCTTGCTCCATGTGGGAGCATTCCAATAATCATTGTTCCTTCTGAAGGTGCTGTTTCCTACGTACTCTCAACAAATTCATCTTTGTCTACCCAAATCCACAAGGTCTTTTCCTTTTCCATTTGCAATTTTTGGATGCATTTGAAGCCATCCAGGGGTGCAGCCTCTTTTACCCGACTGCCCCACTGCTCACACAGGGCTCCGACCTCAGCCCACTCCAAAGCCAGGGAACTCCAGGGAAGGGCTTCCCAGCTGGCAATTTCTGATGGCACTGATTCCTCACATTTACACTGAACAAGTGACATTTTGTTGGCATCTGGCCAGACTGTGCCAGTTTTGTTTTACCAGTGGGCAGGGTCAGCACCAAAGACACAGACTCCAACTGAAGGAATCAGTGTCATTTCCTGCAGTTCAGAGCAGCAAAGAATCACAAAAGGAGCAGCTCAGCAATGCACCCAACCATCCCCACCAAAGATTGCAGCAGAGATTAACAAAGATCCAGCAGCATTTACCCTCAGCCTTTACCATCCCCCAGACCCACACAGCAGCTAGGGAAGCTGTCACAGCCAAGGGCTGCAGAGCCACTCCTGGGCACTGGGAATTCCTGCAGGTGCCTCCAGCTCCAGGAGAGGCTCCAACCCCGCTGGGAGAGGGCCCAGCTCTGACAGTGCTGAATGAACAACTGACAGCACTGCTAGTGTGGCAACATCTGCTTTCATCCTCCTCTTGGGTCCCTCCCAAAGCCTGGCCAGGGCCCCAGGAGGAACCAAGGGAGGTGACTTTGACCATACAGCCTCAAATAAGGCCAGATGTCAGATTTCATGGCCTTGTCTGGCTTCTAAATACACAAAGGTCAATACATGTCTCACTAATGAGTGGCTACATCTATCACAGTGCTAAAGACCATGCATATTTCATTAGGGAGCAGATACAAAGATAACGTTTGCTTGGAAGGTTCATCCAGAGGCCACCTTTGGCTCAGGGCCTGCTGTCCAGGCCTCACTCAGGGCTGGTGTCCAGGCCTTGGCATTCAGGGACGTGGTTTAGTGCTGGGCTTGGCACTGCTGGGTGAGCGGCTGCACTGGGTGAGCTCAGAGGGCTTTTCCAACAGAAAGGATTCTGTGATTCCATGATTCTATCCACTGCATTCAGCAGGGGCTATTTTAGAAGCATTACTTTGCTCCAAAAGTTCTCTCTTGCCCAGCTCCTGTGGCCTGAGGCTTCAGGTCCTGGTGCTGAGCTGCTCATGCTGAACGAGATGGCTCAGAGAGAAGAACACAGTCCATGCAATTCCTTCTGGGACACGGAGAGGGGAGGCTGTGCAAACAGGAGCATTGTTTGCTGTGGCCTCCTCTCTGCCCTTCACGCCTTTCAGCACTTTGAACCAGCCAAGAGCTTTCTCCAAGAGTGCAATGGAGCAGCTGCTCCTGCTCCCAGGCCTGGCTCTCTCCAGTCTCTGCCCTTGCCTGCTTCTGTCCCTCTTGCTGTGCCCTCTGTTCCCCCAGGGCTCGCTGGCTGCTGCCCAGGACTGTGGCACTGGCACAGATCCAGTGCTCCAGAGCCTCCTTTCTGTGCCCTTGCAGCTGCCTGGGCACAGCAGCCTTTTCCATCTGGAAGCTCCCCATGCACAGGGAGTGCCCAGCTCCGTTCCTTGCACAGCCTCCAGGAGCCCAGGGCTGCCATCTCCAGTCTCTGCTGGCACTGGGGGCTCCCAGGTGCCTCAGGCTGCTGTGACACCGCTGCACACGGGAGGGAAGAGGGGCAGGGGCTGTGCTCAAAGTCAGCTCCATCTGCTGCTGCTGCTGCTGTGGGGTCATTTGTGCAGCCCTGGCCCAGAGTCAGGGATCAGATCCTGCCAGTCTCTTCCAGCCCTGGCTGCTCAGAGTTTGGGCCTTGGAGGCTCAGGTGGCCAAAGGCAGCTGCTGCTGGTCCCTCTGTGTGCCCGTGTTCAGCAGTGCTGCTCCATCAGTCTGTGCCCAGCAACGGGGAAAAGCCTCAGCCCTGCAGGGCCAGGAGCTGCCGGGCTCTGCCTGAGCAGCTCAGCCAGCAGGAAGGGAGCTGCTCCACACAGGAACCAGGAGCAAACGACACTCATTTTATAGCACATGTTTTCTATTGAAAGGAAAAAAAAGGAAAAAGTAATCAAAAACTATATAAAATGTGAAAGATAAAAAAAAACCCCAAGTGTGCAGTGAAAAATCATCTCAAACTTTGAATTAAGAGGCAAATGATCTTTTGAAAGAGAACTCAGTTATTTACTTTGTAAATGTGCTGATGGCATGGATCCATCTTACTGACCTCAGCAGTCTTTTTAAAAAGTTTTTGGTGATTGTTTCCAATATTGTTATTTTAAATTGTGGTCGAGGCAAGAGGAAATTGCTTTGTGCCCTTCCAGCTCCAAGCAGGACTGGAAATGGAAACTCTTTCAAAGCCCAAATCCTTTACAAGACAACCTTCCTTCTCAGCCTGGGAATGAGCTGCACATTCCCATTGAAACTTTCAGGGATTTCTTAGAGTCACAAAGTCCCACTGACAGCTTTTTGCTCTGGTGTGGAAGTGCAGAAGGGCAATTCTCCATCCACCAGCTCCAGACTGCACTGCCTCAGGAGCACAGCCCACTCGCCAGCTTTGGCCCACTTGTGGCACTTCTAGAGGAGGAAGAAAGTGCAATTGCACAATTCCAGCCAATCAAGAAGGACGAATGGGACAGACAAAACACCCTGTACAGATCCAGGCATTCAGCTGGACTGTGGAGAGTTTGGGTCCTTGCCAATTGGATGTGTGTCCCCAGCTGCAATCTCTGGGCCTGCAGCAGAGTCTCACTCACCTGCCAAAGCAGAAAGCTCAGGCGCTGTGCTCACAACGGGCTCATCTGATGCAGAGCTGTCAGAGCAATGTGAGGCCAGAGCCAGCCCAGCTGGGCCCAGGGCTGAGCCCAGCAGAGCCCTGGCAGAGCCCAGAGCAGCCTCAGCACCGGCAGAGCCCGGCTGCAAGGGGAGAAAGCAGAAAGTGCCCATCAGCTGAGGGCTCCTGTGCCCTTGTGCCAAGGCCTGCGGTGCCCAGGACATGCTGGCCGTGCCCAGAGCTGCCCATCCCTGCTGCCTTTGGCAGCAGAGCAGGAGGGCAGGACACGTGCCCAGCCTGCAGCCAGCCAGGGCACATCCAGCCCTCAGCAGCTGCCCAGAGCCAAAAAGCAGCTGGGCAGCTGACTGAAGAATTCATTGCGTCTGTCCCAGCAAAGGGGGAACCTTTGGTGCCCAGCTGTGCCATGCCCAGATCTGGGAGCAACCCCCTGCCTGTAGACTCACCTGCAAATTGGACCTGGAGCCTGGCTTTGAAGAAGGTGCCAGAATCCAAGTCCATCATCTTCAGCTGGCCAGGCCAAGGAAGAGATTATCATTCTTGAGGTTGTCCTTGGTGTCTCCAGCACCAGCCCAATTTGGAACAGCTTCTCCAGGGGCTCCTTCTCCTTCCCTGGGGTCAGACCAGGGCCCCAGCCATCCATGGACCAGGATGGGATGGATCCCAAACAAAACCAGGGGGATGGTGGCAACCAGTGCTTGTCACACCGGGTCTCCAGCTCAGCTCCAGCCCAAGAGCTGCATGTTCCCTTCTGCTGACCCCTGCTCAGAGCTACAGGCAGGACAAAACCAGCCTGGTTTGCTTTGCCACTGATTGCCAAGAGATGCGTGGAGCTGGTACCTGCTAGGTCCCTGGATCCAACTGTGCACGTGGATTTCTTCAGTCTTCTAGGGCAGGGAAACACCCTTCACCCAAGGATGACAGAAAAGCTCTTCTAAGGATGGCCTGTCCGAGGGTTGCATGGACAAACACCTCTTAATAACATCTTGGCACTCTGGGGAGAGAAACCAGAAACCACCAGTCAGTTGGAGAAGTTGCCCTCCTGTTCCCATGCCCAGGTCATGCTGGGTGTGACCAGAGCTGGGCCTAAACTTCCCCATGGATGCTCTGTTTGGAGGACAGCAGGAGAGCAGGACATGTGCCTGCTCAGCAGCTGCCAGAGTGGTTTGCCCATGAGCCCGCTGCTGTCTCCCAGCACTGGTATTCTCCCCGTGCCCAGAGATGAGGATCCACCTCGAGAGAGCCATCGTGGGAACAAGATCCGCCCCCGGACGATCTCCTGGCCCCTCCGGAACGGGTGCTTCCCCATGACCAGGTGGCACAGCAGGAGGCCCAGGGACCAGATCGTGGCTGCCTCGCTGTGGTAGCGTTGGTGCTGGATCCACTCTGGTGGGCTGTAGGACAGGGTTCCTGTGGAACACAGACACAGCTCAGCAGGGGGCTGCTGCTGCTCCCAGAGCCCGGCCCCAGCATCCCTGGGCATGTGGGGGCTGCCCCAGAGGCACACGGGGTGAGCGCTGCCCTCTCGCCAGCACTTGGGACTTGTGCACAAACTCGCAGCTGGAAAAGAAGCCACTGGACTGGAAGAGGGCAGCACAATCCTTGGGAAAGCCCAACCATGACGCACAAAGGAAATACCCACCCAGTAGTGGAGAAAACCCACTCTCCTCCCCACCTGCATGGCCCCCAAAAATGTTAATAAGCCAAGGTGAACAAGGAGAGCGGAGCAGTCCAGCCCTTTCTTGCCTGCACACCAAACCATCCGGGAAATGGGGTCAGACCCCCCTCTCTGCTGCCCCCATGGGGGTTTGTGTCAGGCTGGCTGCCCCAGCTCCAGCCCCAGGGCACAGTGGGTGCTGAAGGCTGTCAGCAGGGCTGGGAGCTGGCCGCCCTCACACCCCACCCAAATCAACTCGGCTCTAGCATCAATCCCATCCCAGCTGCAATAGAGGGAAGCCCCAGTGCTGCACCCAGGCTGGGCCACGAGATGCCCAGGAGCACCCCCTGCGAGGGCTCACCTGCAAATTGGGTGTAGGCTGTGTCTTGGAGGAAGGCACCACAGCCAAAGTCGATCAGTTTCAGCTGCCTGTTGGCCAGGTCGAGCAGGACATTCTCGGGCTTAATGTCCCGGTGTAGGACCCCGCAGGTGGTGCAGTGCTGCACGGCCTCCAGCACCTGGCGGAACAGCTCCCGCGCCTCCTCCTCCGGCAGGAACCCCCGCTCCGCCAGGAAACCCGAGAGCTCCTGGCACCGCTCAGGACGCTCCAGCACCAGCAGGAAGCTGTCGGGGAGCTCAAGCCACTCCAGGAGCTGAATGACACCGCCACAGCCACCGGACACCTTGGCCAGCAGCACGATCTCCAGGGGTGCGCTGGTGCCGTCGGGCTGCGGGAGGAGCACGACGCCGTCAGTGGGGCCGAGGCCGTGCGGGGCTCTGGGAGCCCTCAGCCAGCCCAGGATGCTCTGCATGCCCCGCTCAACCCACGCCCGCTCTCCCCGCAGAGCTCACGGCGGCTCCCACCGTGCCGGGCCCCGGCTCCTCGCCGCCCGGCACGGCCCGGCTGCTGCCGCTGGCTCCGCTCACTCACCAGCTCGCCCCAGTGCCGGATGCGATCCCTCGGCACGCGTTTGATGGCCACCTGCGAGCGAGGGAGAGCAGCGGGGTGAGCTCGCCGCCCGTCCCGCCGCGCCCCGACCTTCTCCTCCTCCTCCCTCCTCCTCCGCCCCCTCCGCCTGCGCCCGCCGCCGGCCCCGCCGCTCACCGGGGCGCCGTCCGAGAGCCGCGTGGCTGCGAAGACGCTGCCGAAGCCGCCGCGTCCCAGCAGCGATCCCAGCCGATACCGCTCCTGCAGGGCCTCCTGCGCCGTCCCTGCGGGCGGGACGCGGCTGTCAGCGCTCGGCCCGGGGCCAGCAACGATCCCCGAGCGCCCCTCACCCGCCCCGGGCCCGGCATCCCCACCCGCCCCGGGCCCCGGCGGCTCGGGGCCGGAGGCCGCACTTCCGAGCGGCGGAGCTCGGGCCGGGGAAGCCGCAGCGGAAGCGGCGGGAGCGGCCGCGCCGCGTGTGTGCTCCGCGGGCCCCGGGAGGAGCCGGGGCCGGGGTCGGGACGGGAGCCTGCGTCGGGTCCGGGTCCGGGCTCGGGCCAGGCGGAGCCGAAGGGCGGCGATGCCGTCCCCGCCCCAGGCACTGATGCCCGCCCAGCAGCGCCACCGCCAGCACGGCCAGAGCCGGGCGGAGGCGAGACCGCGGCGGGACGGCCGGGGCCGGGCACGGGGCAGCCCCGCCCGGGGCCGGGGGCGGGCCGGGGGCATGGCCCTGCCCTGCAGGGGAGAGGGAGGCAGGGAGAGGAGAGGGACGCCGGGCAAGGGACCCTGAGAGAAGGGTGCCCGACAGCGGGAAAGAGAGAGAAAGAGAAATAAAGAGACAAAGAGACAGAGAAAGAAAAATAGGGGAAAGCGTGTTTTAAATTATCTGTTTTGCTGCTCTCGCCGCTGCTGCTGCCGCCGCTGCTGCCGCTGCTGCTGCTGCTGCTGCTGCCGCTGCCGCTGCTGCAACTGAAGCACCGGGGCCGTTCGTCCCCGTGTCCGTTCCCTGCTCGCCCCACGAGCCCCACGTTCGAGCCCCGCGCGCCCCGGGGACAGCCCCTCCGTCTGTCCAAACACGGGAACTTTGCAGCCTTGAGCCCGGATGCAGAGCCCTGACTCCTGCACTCTGGCACAGCGATCCCCTCGCTCGCTGCTGTGCATTGTCCTTGCTGAGGGTCAAACACTGTCGGGCCACCTTCCCTTGGGGAAGGATTCCTACCTGACCCAAGCACTGCACTTACATCTCCAGTGTTGCTTTCCTGTAAAAACAGGGGAAGGAAAACTGTGTGTGGCTCATGGTATTTTAGAGTGTCTAAAAATCACTAAGTCAGTGATCCTAGAGGTGAGGTGCATCTGGAATTACTGGGATGCAACATAGAAAAGGGGAGCATAGAAATAAATAGAGGAAAACACCTTGGATTGTTTATTTTATTTCACATCTGGAAAGCTGTTTCAGTTTTCCAGGAGTCTTCTCCTGTCTGCTCTTCCCAAAAATCTCTCATGGAGAACAAGGTTGAGCTTCTGTCACAAGATTTTCCATCAGGAAATTATGCCACTGGTGAAATTTTCATTGTGACTGTTTGTGCTGGTTTAGGGCAAATTTTGGGAGGAAACCTCCTAAAGGGGTCTGTCTAAAAAGCAAGTTCAAGCGGCCCCTCCCCCTACTAGTTCAGGAAAAGACTTCCCTTGAGAAAAGTGAAAAAAGATCCCAGTTTTTTTAATGAGTAAAGTATTCACAAGCACAAAAAATGAATAATACTAAATAAACCTCTGACAGTGCTGAAGAGATGGCAAATTCAGAAAGTCCTTTTTGTGGGTTGTAGTTGGCTCACTCGGTCTCTTCTAAGTCCCTCTGGTGCTGGAATGCAGCGTCCCAGAGCTCGGGGGGCCACAGGTGTGAGCTGCTGCCGGTGTTTATCTGGGTTTTCAGTCCAGAGCAGGTGTAAACAGTTCCAAGAAAAAGGAAAGTCACAGTCCAAAGAAACTTCTCTGCCTAAGCTAGCTAAAACCAAATTGCTAGACCTAGGCTGTCAAGACACCGGGAAATTTCCAAATCTAGGCACTGGCGGTCCCTGCAAACACTAGATATGGATGGTGCTAGAGTCAGAACCTGGAAATTTCCAAAATTTTAGATTTCTGTGCCAGTAAATCACTGGACTTGGGCTGTGCCAGCACCAGGAAATTTCCAAATCTGGGTACTGGGGCAGCAAACACAAGATGTGGGAGGTGCCAGATGCAGTAGCAGGAAGTTGCCAGGTTTTGGATTTCTGTGCCAGCAAATTGCTGTACTTGGGCTGTTCCAGAATAGGGAAATTTTTGGATCAAGGGACTGGCAGTGCCAGCAAACCCCACATTTCAGGAAGGATTGGATCTGGACCCTTCCCTTCCCTTCCCTTCCCTTCCCTTCCCTTCCCTTCCCTTCCCTTCCCTTCCCTTCCCTTCCCTTCCCTTCCCTTCCCTCCCTCAACAAGGTGCCAGAGGGGCTGGACAGCAGCCAGGCAGGAAGGGACCTGCAGGGACTGATGGACAGCAGGTTGGACATGAGCCAGCAGTGTGCCCAGGTGGGCAAGCAGGCCAGTGGCTCCTGGCCTGGATCAGGAATGGTGTGGCCAGCAGGACCAGGGCAGGGATTGTTCCCCTGTGCCCAGCACTGCTTGGGCAGCACCTCAAGTGCTGTTTGCAGTTCTGGTGCCCCCATTTTAGGACATGGAGGAGCTGGAGCGTGTCCAGAGAAGGGCAACAAGGCTGGTGATGGGTCTGGAGCACAAGTCCTGTGAGGAGTCGCTGAGGGAGCTGAGGTTGTTTATCCTGGAGAAGAGGAGGTTCAGGGGAGACAAGGCAGTGTCAGGGCACAAGTTGGACTTGATGATCTCCATGGCCTGTTCCACCCTTGCTGATTCTGGGATTCTTTGAAAGAACCCTTGGAGCAGTTGCAGGAGGAGCCCTGGGCCTCTTGTTCAGAAGCTCCAGCAGCCCAGGTCCCTCAGCTTCTCCTGCCAGCCCCAAAGCCCATCCTGTCAGTCCTGCAGAGCCTCTGCAGCTCCTCCTCACTGCCCAGAACAGGGAGCCCCAGAGCCAGACACAGCAGCCCAGATGTGCCCCCCTGGCCTGGGGTGCTGCTGGCAAGGGAGCAGCACCAGGCACTGCAGGAGCCTGCAGACAATTCCTGCAGCACTTGCAGGATGATCCTGCTGCCCAAGGGACGTTCCCATGGTGCCAAGTCAGGAACTGCAATGGAGAGTGGGGCCAGAGAGGAAAGGGCAAGAAGGAATGGGCTGTTTGCAGGGGAGGGAACAGGGCTGGGCAATCGGAAGACATTTGTATCAGGAAGAGTAAAGAAAGCAAAGGTGAAGCCAAGGAAATGCTCAGGACAGTTTGGGGGTGGCAGCCAGGCAGCCCTGGCTCTGAGCAACAGTGTCTGCAGTGGGACAGGAAACTCCCAGCTGATGGGAACAAACTTTCTGGCTGACTGCAGAGGCCAGGACAAAGCTGAGTGGTTTCCCTGGTGTCCCCCAGCCCTTGCTGGCCCCAGGGGCTGATGGCATTTGTGCTCCCTCAGGTTCATGTCCCCACACCAACAGCATGGGAGTGCTCCCCCTGCTCTGTTCAATGCAAACAGGGGCTGCTGAGCCAGTGCTGCCGTGTCTGTGCCTGCAAGGATGGGGCACCTGTGTGAGCTGGGGGAGAGGCCACGGCTGCAGAGGGGGGCTGTTGTTGGCAGCTCCATCAGGATGCTCTGGGACGCTGCCCTGGGCTGTGCAGCGCACTGGGGATGGATCAGCCCCTGCTCTGCTGCTCCTTCCCATCTGCCCCCGGGTCCCTGCAGAGCCCCAGCCATGCTGTTTGCCCCCAGCCTGCCCACGGCCAGCCTGGGCTGCTCACGGGGGTTTTCTGTGCTGAGAATCGGCCTGGGTGTGTTCTTGGGAGAGCCTGGGCAAGGAGCCTGGAGCCCCCAGGGCCCGGGCTGAGGCGTCAGTGCTGCCCCAGCAGTGCCCATGGCCTGTCTCTGCTGCAGCCCCGGCACTGCCGCCCCCAGGGCTATGCCCAGCCATGAGAGCACTCAGGTCCTACAGCAATACTAGGGCCACCAGGGCAGCCAAGGGAATCTAGATAGCCCTGACAGCTTTTGTCTGGGAGGTACCATTGGAAAACCATATAAAGAATTTTGGAGGCGGATTCTCAATTTTGGCCAATGATGGCTGGACTTGAAAGTGTTTTTTTCAATGGGAAGAAAAGAATGGGTCCCCAGTGTTTTGAAGGCACATGAGGGGTGGCCCTCAAGAGGCCAAGGGCAGCCAGAGCTATCTGTCCTGGCAGGTTTCATATGGGAATAATCCTTGGATATAATCAGATTTGAGGGAGGAATCCCAATTTCAGCCTTGAACCCCTGGAGGAGAAGGACAGTTCTTTCCCACAGGAAGGAATGCACAGAACTCCAGGGTTTCAGGGGATGATAAGAAGCAACTCTCAACATGCCAAGGCCAGCGGGACCAGTCAAGCAGCCCCCAGGAGGCCCAGCCACCCAGACCTGTTCCATGTTCCTGGATCCTTGGGGCCCTGCAGCATCAAAATTGCCCCTTGGTTCCATGAGGCCCTGTAGGATCACCACAGATCTTTGTTTCCATGAGGCCCAGTGATATAACAATGGTCTCCTTGGCTCTGCAGTGGCACAATGGCCCCTTGCTTTCCATGAGGCCTTGCAGTGTCCAAATGGTTTCCTTCTTGCCATGGGACTGCACAAGGCCACAATGGCCCCTTGCTTCCATGAGGTCACAGTGTCTCCAAATGGCCCCTTGGTTCTATTGGGTTCCGTGGGATCACAGTGGCCCCTTGGCTCCAGCAGGCCTGGATGTGTTACACTGGCCCCTTGTTTCCATGGGGACCCACAGTGTCCCAATGGCCCATTGATTCCATGAGGTTGTTAGTGTCACAATGATCTCCTTGGTTCTGGGGCCCTGCTGTGGCTGCTGTGTAACAATGGACCTGTGGTACCAGGAGGTTCCATAGTGTCACCATGGTCCCTTTGGTTCCACAAGGCCTTGCTATGCCACAATGGCCGCTTGGATCCATGAGGTTCTGTACTGTCAACAATGATCTCCTTGGTTCCGCAGTGTCACAATGGATCCTTGGTTCCATGAGGAGCCTGGCCTCCCACAGCCCCTCACAGCTCCCCATGGCCCCTCATGGCCCCTCACAGCCCCTCATGGCTCCCTCACAGCTCCCCATGGCCCCTCACAGCCCCTCATGGCTCCTTCACAGCTTCCCATGGCCCCTCACAGCCCCTCATGGCTCACTCACAGTTCCCCATGGCCCCTCACAGACTCTTACAGAACCTCTCAGCTCCTTGCAGCCCCTCATGGCCCTTCACAGCCCCTCATGACTCCCTCACAGTTCCCCATGGTCCCTCACAGCTCCCCATGGCCCCTCACAGCCTCCCACAGCTCATGGCTCCCTCACAGTTCCCCAAGACCCGTCACAGCCCCTCACTGTGGATGCTCTGGAAGAGAGAGAGAGAAACAGCAAGTGTTTCTCACAGCAGCATGTGAGAATTTTTAGGGTGTTGTAGGGATGTGATAACTTGTTAAGTATAATCAATCTGCAGGTGGTATTCTTCTACTTTGTCTTTCTGTTCTTCTCAAGGACAGTGTAATGTATTTTTGTTAACCAGCCAATCAAATAGAATAAATCATCTCACGCTATAAAAACCACAAGGTTCTCTTGAATAAAACCTTCTTTCACTCTCTCTACAAACTGCCTCCCGCCTGTTCCTGTGTCATTCTCGACTCAAGAGTGACACCTCACAGCCCCTCATGGCCCCTCACAACCCCTCACAGTTCCCCATGGCCCCTCATGGTCCCTCACAGCCCCTCACGCCCCCTCACAGCCCCAGACGTGGGGCGCCTCCCAGAGAAGGAGGGGTCGGGCCCTGCTTGTTCTCCCTTAATTTAATTCCCTTCATTACAGCGACAAGTAAAGAAAGGCTGAAATGGAGCCTTTCCCCAGCGTTTCCCTCGGGGTTAACTGTGGGCTGAAGCTCTGTGCTGGCCCCGGCCCCAGCGCCACCATCCCTGCAGCCGCCAGGCCTTTGCTGTCCCCCCGTGTCCATTCCCTGTCCCCGAGTCCCGCCCGGCTCTGGCAGCAGCAGCAGCCGCAGCGCAGGGGGCGCCGGCCCGGCCCAGCCGGGGCTCCCGGCCAGGAGCAGCAGCAGCGCCGGCCCCTTCCCGCCTGCTCCTGCCTCGGCTCCCAAGGGCTTTTCCAGCTCAGTTCTGGAGCAGAGCAACCAGCACCCACACACAGCCCTGACTGCTCAGAGCCCGTCTGTGCTGCCCCGAGCCAGCCCTCAGAGGAAGAAAGGATCGGGTTCCAGAGCTGTTTACAGCACTGTTTTACTCACCCTGAGGTGGCAGCAGGAGGCTGCTGGTGCCTTTGCCTTGGGAATTGGGGATCATGGCTGCTCTTGGCCCTCTTCTGCTTGCCACCTGAATTTTATCCATGAAACTGCAAGTGCCGCTTTCAGTTGGTGCTACCCACGGTGCTTTCATGACAGTGAAGTCAGCATTTTTATCTCAAGCATAAAGATCAACAGATACTGGAATGCTCACCAACCTCAAGCTCTAAGGTGAGGGGAATTAAAGCCTCACAGGCCACATTTGCAGTGCTCATACACAGCCCTGTTGCTGGCACTGATGAAATAGAATAAGCTGACAGAGGCCATCACAAAAATTGCCTCTGCAGTGTGGAATTAAACTAAAAAATCCACCAGGAGAAACAGAAACCAGAACTTCTCGACTCGCTTCATGACTCCTTCCCAGCAGCAGGAAACAGAGATGCCCAGAGGTGTTTTGCAGTGCTGCTGCCCCCAGTTTACAGCCAGGCTTGTATTCCCTAACAATTCCTGGTACCACCTCCTGTTTTCTTAGCCTGGAACAGTAACAATGAAAACCTCACCAATGGCACAACTCCCCAGTCCATCAGCAAAAGAAAGGACAAGTTGTCAAGTTCTCCAAACCTTTGTCCTGCTTTGCTGCAAGAGTTCTGCTGCAGGCACAGTGTGGAAAGCCAGGAGAAGCCGCAGTTGGTGGCACATCTTGTGGCAGGAGCTCGACCTCATTCTCCACGAAATGTTTTTGAAAAGAGCAGACAGGATTACAGAGAAGATTCCTGGGAAACTGAATCAGCTTTCTAGAAGTGAAATGAAAATGGAAAGAAATAATGTGAAATGTTTTCCTCAATTTATTTCTGTGCTCCCCTTTTCCATCTTACACTACTTCTCCATGCCATTAATTCCAAATGCATCTCACCTCTAAGATCAATGACTTAGCAAGTTTTAGACACTCTAAAATACCATGAGCTGCACAGTTTGCATTCCCCTGTTTTTGTTGGAAAGCAACGCTGGAGACACAAGTGCAGCGCTTGGAAGCCTGCAGGCAAGGAATGTGCCCCGGCAGTGTGTGACCCTCAGCAGGGACAATGCTCAGCAATCCTGCAGGCAGGGAATGTGCCCCGGCAGTGTGTGACCCTCAGCAGGGACAATGCTCAGCAGCGTTGCTGTGCTCGGTCTCCATGGAACCAGGAGCAGCTGCTGAGCTCAGAAGCCATTGCAGCCCGCGCCCTGCTCCAGAGCCCCTTGGCAGGGTGGGCTCCTGCCCTGGCTCTGTGTGCCAGGAGCCGGCAGCGCTGGGTGCAGGGAGCCCAGGGAGGGCACAGAGATGCTGGGTGAGAAATGCTGGGGCACAGCGAGATGGGCGAGTGCAGCCAGCCAGGGCAGAGGAGCAGCACGCACAGGGGCACAGCCTGCAGGACACATGGCCAAGGGGAGAAAACAAAAAACTTCTCAGGGGGGTGGAGAACAAACTTTTAGTTACAAACTTAAGAGAATGAAGTACTTGGGAAATCTTAAACAGCATTGAATTACAGTAAATCACTTGACAAAGCACTGACTTCGCAAACTCTAACCTGTCCAACTTCAAGTTATGCAGATTTTGAGAAGAGGAAGTCAGGAGAAGAGAGAGATGGAGAGAGAGATCCACAGTCAGTCTTGGATCTCAGCTGCTGTGAGCTCTGGAGCCGTGGGACGTTTCAGTGTCACACCTGTGTCACAGCCTGACCTGCTCTGGTCCCTCTCTCAGGTGGGGTTTTCAGGGTGCCAGGGGCTTGGCAGCCACTTTGAGGCTGGGCCAGAGGCTGCAGTGGCTGGGGTGGGGCAGTGACCACCCCACCTATGCAGAACTCTCCCTGCCCCCAAACACACACTGGAGATGTCTGGGGCTGTTCATCATTTCTCTGCTCTCCAGCACCGAGGCAACAGACTCTGGATACGGCTCTGAGATCATGCCCAAGGCAACCACCCCTGGCAATGGGGCTCCATGGAGCTGCTCTCAGGAACGCCCCCAAGAGCTGGAGAGTGCCCCAAAACTGCCTCAGAAATGTGAGATACCTCAAAATCTCTTCAGGAATGTAGATTATTAAAAAATTCACTCAGTAATGGGCTCCCCCTCCCTTCATCATCCCCAAACTTTGGCTGTCTCATTCCAGACCCCAACCCACCTCCCCATTCCCAACCTCAACACATCCCACCCCTCCTGGACATCATGGCCACCTTCCCAAGCCATATTTCCCCCATTTTCCACCTCCCAAACTCCATCCCACCCATCCTGCCCTGCCTAATCCCCATCTCAACCCTCCTGATTTGAAGCTCACTTTGCTCAATCCCCTTCCAACCCCATTACACACCAAAGAGCTGTGGAATCGAGGAATTTTGGAGTGGGATTGAGTAGTTTTCAGTGGCATTAAGATGACAGATTGAATCCTCTTGTCTCTTTCAGTGCCAAGAAAGGGAAACAAGTACACCAAATAACCCTAAAACCCCCAAATTCTCCCAGTTATCTCCCTGAATCCCAGATTCCCCTGAAACACAAGTAAAAATGAGGTTTTAGATGCCCTTGATGAATTTATTGATTTTTACCCCAATTTTCTCTGTTTTAAAGGGATGAAGATGAATCCAAAAATTAGGGCCAAAACAAAAGAATAACCAGCCCAGTGTCTTCCCAACATGGATCACAGGGAATGTGGATCGCCAGAGCTCTGACCAACATGGGTCCTCCCATGGGGGATGAAGCTGGAGCAGCGCATGAAACTCCTCCTGCAGCTGGGGCACTCACAGGGCTGCCCTTACCGATGACTCTTTTGGTGTCAGGTAAAGAACGAGCGCTGTGAGAAGCTCTTCCCACACTGGGGACACTCGTAGGACCTCTCCCCGATGTGGATGCGCCGGTGCCTGATAAGGGTCAAGTTGTGCTTGAAGCCCTTCCCACAGTCAGGACAGCAGGAGGGCCTCTGCTCTGTGTGAATCTGCTGGTGCAGGAGGAGATCAGAGCTGGTCTGAAACCTCTTCGGACACTGGGGACACTCATAAGGCCTCTCCCCAGTGTGGATGCGTTGGTGGGTGACGAGGGCAGAGATGCAGCTGAAGCCCTTCCCACATTCCCCACACTTGTAGGACCATTCCCCGGTGTGGATCATCTGGTGGCTAATCAGGTCGGAGCTCCGTCTGAAGCTCTTCCCACGCTCCAAGCTGTTGCAGAATGGCTCTCAAGTTCAAACTTCCTTTAGGTCCCTGTTCGGGCAGCCATTTGTTGCAGAATGAGGCCTTTGTCGGGGATGAGCCATTTGTCGGTGAGGGGAGACTCGGGCACTCAATATGAGTGATAAGCAAGTTCCGTTTATTGAAGAGAGCATCAGACACTTATACAGCACATAATAAGCTTATGAATATTCTGTAAGCCAAGCAATCTATTGGTTAAACTATACCATCAACTCTTCCTCATTCTTTTGGGCCTACATTCTCTATTTCCCACGTCTCTCTGTCCACTTGTTATCATACCCAGCTAGGCCTAAGGACACGCTATCTTGCAGGTGCAAAACTCAAACTAGCTGTGTTCGGTACTTTCCCAGCTCCTGGTCGGCTAACAAGCGAATGTCTACGTGACCTCTGTCATGTAGCCATTTCTCCACACTTACCAGTGAGCATTTTCAGTTCTGCCACCCATGTTTAGAGCAAGTTTTCTGTGACTCACTGCACCAGGTCAGTCCAAAGAAGAGCATTAGGAAGTATCCAGCTGTATTTTCTCTTCTTCCTTCTGTACATGCTGCTTTTTTGAGCACTCTGGCTTTCTGAGCTCCCTCACATGTCTTGATCCTTTTCTGGATAACCAGAGGAATATCGGGATTAAATCCTGTCTCAGCTCTGAGGTCTGGCTTTTGAAGAGCCCCAGTCATCCTCTCCTACTCATCTCATCCTGGTCTTGGTGGAAATATTATGCCTTCATGGGATTGTTATTCAGCTTTGGGGCATTCTGGCACTGCTGTTCAGTGAAAGATTTTGAGACTTTGAAAGGTTTCCTGGTGTGGCAATGAAAATCCTCAATCCTAATACTTGATGGGGTGTGCAGTTGCCTGAGTTGTGAAGCCTCCTGAAAAACATTGTTTGTTCTTTTCTCTTTGACTTTTCCTTGACTGTTTTCATCAACAGATCAGGAGGTTTGGGGATATCTTTTCAAAGGGAATTTCAATTAATCTCCTGTCTGGCATTTCAAAGGGGAACAGTGGTTTGGTTTTTTTAACCAGCACCTGCTTACCATCCAATTAGCTAACTGCCTTTAATTAACTATAATACATTCCAGGAGAGCAAAATAACAAGGGACCAAAATCAAGTGGTGATGACTCTGTGACTGAACCTGGACTTCCCCTTTCCAAGGTGCAGGATTCTGGGTAACCCTTTGCTGGCCACTTTGAGCTCTGCCATGCAGTGCCTTGGGTTTCTGGGGAGGGAAAAGCATCCAGTCCCTCACCTCCAGGTTCACATCTGCAAATCCAGAGGCCAGTGGATATTTCTGTCCATGGGATTTGCATACTGCATGCCCCATAGGATTCTGGTTGTGAGCTTTCCTCAAAAACATGGTGAGATGAGGTGTGCAGGACTCATTTCTTCAGAAGGGCAGGAGAAACCTCTGAAGGCCTCCCCTAAAGGGCCTCCTTACCCAGCAGTCTGACACAAATTTGCTTCTGAAGAGCTTTGTAATTTGTCCTTATTATGTTCTATGTGTGATTTAATGAAAGCCTTTTTCTCTACTGTAATTGAGCTCTTAATCTCATCTGAAAAGCAGAGCACAATCCCTTCAGAGATGGTGTTTGAGTAACAGCCTGTTTGTGTTTCCTCTGCTGTGGTACTGCTCATGGAGCTGCTCACTCCTGATTTAAGAACAGAAAATAAACAGATTTCTCTGAGTCAAAAATACCTCAGTGATGGCACATAGAGTAGGTTTGAATGAAAACCTCTTTTTTCTATTGGGCAAGAGATCTTCCAAGCAAGATCTTTCCTGGTTCTGCAAAGAATATGAAGGAGTGAGTTTTCCTTAGTGAGCCCCTGAGGCTTCATGCAGGTGATGCTCAGAAAATGGCACATGGGCATGGCAGCTGTCAGCAAAACAATTGGCTCTGGGCAGGTAAAAGTTGGCAGGAGATAAGAGTGGAAAGTCAAAACAACAGAATGCCGAAAAACTTGTAAGAGGATTAACGACTTCAGTGAAAATTCCTCATCTTAAAGCTTCAAAACACATTTTTACAAAAATCCACAAAGGTGTCCTGATTTTGATCAGTCTGATCTTCCTAAATAGCATTTTTCAATCAGAATTAGGAGTTGAGAGACACTAAAGGAGGCTCAGCAGAGGATTTTTCATTGTGACCTTAGTATATCTTTTTTACTGTGCTGTAGTTTGGAAGGAGGCCCCAAGCTCCAGCTGCAGCCTGGGGAGATCCTGTTGACCTAAACACTCCCCAAAGCTGCTGTGGGACTGACCCAGAACCAGAATCTGTATGGAACTGGGTAAAATACTTCCCACTAGAAAACACTTGCAGCTTGATGGTGATCCACAGTTCCCAGTTCAGACCACAGGCAGTGCCAGTAGTCACCAGTTTGCTGCCTGCTCTGTGCAGAGCTGGTGGCTGTGAGTGGCAGTGCTGTGGGTTGACAGGCTGGTGGCTTTTTGGGGCACACAGAGCCTTCCATATCTACTGCTTTGTCCCCACTAAAGAGTGGATTTTCCTAGAGAAATACCTGGAGAATGGGAAGGATGAAGAGCAAATCATTCCCTGCCAGTGGATGCTGTGCTTGTTGCAAACACGAGTTACATCTGGTAGGAGTCCTTGCTGTCAACCCTCAGGGATTCCAGGCTGAGATCAGCTCAGCTCTGTCATTTGCCAGGGGAATGAGGATCAGACTCCACCACACCTCCAGAGCTGGGGATGAGTGGGTTGAATCACATCCAGAGCCAGGATGAGGAATGGGCTGTGTTTTGTCTTGCCATGCACAGCAGATATCCTAATTTAAAGCTGTGCTGTCTTCCCAGATTCTGCTTCTTCCTCTGAGAAGACCCATCCATTTTGATCCTGTTCCTTTCCACCCATCCCTCTAAAGATCTCCATTACTGGAGTAATTGGCACTATTGGATCAACTTTTGATGTGATGAGCAGTGGATTTTTGTAGTCAACATGCCAACTTAAAGTGCCACAAATAAAAGATCAATTACTTCTTTCCTGGAGAAGAAATTAAGGTAAAATCTTTCAATGTAATGGGCTGAGTGTACAAAGCTAAAGAGGTAGAAGATTTAAATCAGACTGTCTCCTGAGAGGATGTGTTTTTAATGTAAAAGTAACAAAAACAACCCAAACAGTGAGAGAGCATCACTTGAGCTGCACCTCTGTCAGTAAGGGATGGATCCCTCCTGCTCTTTCTCCTGCCTGGGGCACCTGTGTGGGGCTGGTTGTCCCTGTCATTTACCTTTTGATTGCACAACCATTTCTTAGAAAACAGTTGGCTCTTCAGACCCTCCTGGGCATTCAAGTGAGTCCAGGAGATGTGGGGGTGAGCTGACAAGTGGGTTTGGATGGTCCTGGCTGTTAGGTGTTGCTATGTTTCCTGATGCTGGTCTCAAAAGCAATCCCTGGCACGCTGCTTTTGTGGAAGGCAGAAGAGCTCTGTGCTTGAAATTACCTGTTCTGGGGAAATGCAATGAATTTTCTGCTAGGAGCTGCATGTAAGCAGGGATGGAGCCTGAATTAGGGATCTGCCCTTGTGGGGATCCCTTACACTGACACAAAGCTCTCTGTGCCTTTCCAGAGGGCTGTCACCCTACAGAAACATGTCACTTCAGGGCAGGGAGGGGGATTTGACATCACAAAACATCGAGGGAAAGACATCGAGGCAAATTCTCCTTTTCTGGTCAGGAAAACCAGGGTGTGTGCCTGCTGTGTTCACGAGCAGCAAACCAATTGCTCAGGGATTTCTGCTGGGAGATTTGTGCTTTATGAAATTCCTGCCAGTGGCAGAGGGCTGGGGAGCTGGAAATGATAGCGCTGTCTTCCTCCCCTCTGCTGCTTTAATTGTTTGTAATGATTTAATAAGCAGCACTATTCTTCCCCGCAGCAAACACAGGTGGCATTTTATTACCTTTATTAGGGTCCCTGTTTGGAATTTCTTTGCTGTATTTCCTTCTTTGCAGGCTTGGTCCAAAACTTGGAGAGGTCACTGGACTTTGTGCTGTCAATATTCTGAGTGTTGAGCCAGCACCAAATCCATGCAATTTTATGGGAAAGAAATAATAAGGACAAATGACATGATTTAAGCAAGGAAATTCTCTTGCCTTTGGCATTTTATGTGCACACCAGGAGAGAAAGAGCAAAGCAGGTACAAGCTCCCAGTAGTTGCAGAAAAATGAATGGAAATAACTGCCCGTTTAGGCTGGGAATCAGGAGAAAATTTATACTCATCAGAAGGGTGTTGAAGAGGAGCAGCTGCCTAGTGACAGCAGACAGGTGGAGAAGTGAAACCCCAAATTAAAGGCTTTTAATGTAGAATTTTTTTGGATGTTGGGGTCTTTAGAAGCAGATTTTGTGAGTCCCACGGGCAATGGAGGTCACTTCCCAGGGGAGCATCCCTGTCCCATGCCTGGGATCTGCGGCTCTGGTCCCACAGAGTGATTTGGGTTGTACCTGATGGCTCAGCAGAGCTTGGGGAAATGCCTCAATGTTGGTTGGATTTGAATGGCATGTGGGTCAAATCGAGTTTCTCCTCTGAGGGATGGAGTCTTGACCTCTCACAGGTTTTGCTTGAGTATTTCTTTAATCTGTCCCCCACCCCAAAACCCCCCAACAGATCCCCTTCTCCTGCCACTCTGTATCTCCCACAGCTGTGATCCTCAGGGCTTTTCCCTTACACTAAAAGAACTGGAAATCGGCTGGGTTTTGTTGCCTCTTGGCAAAAAAATTGTGTCCTATTATGCAGCTCAGGGGGAAAGAAACCTCTTCCTCCCTTCAGTCTGCTGCCACAAAGTGTTTTGTTCCTCTTTGTGAAGAACCAGGAAGAAACACTTCTTTTTAAGATGAGGGAGCCCAATTCAATTCCCTTATCATTCTGAGCAAAATAACCCAGTTATTTATGTTGAAAGTCACTCCAAAATTTTGAAGATATTTTTTTAGAAAATATTTCTCTTGGTGACTGATTATGAGTGGGTATGGGAAGAAACTCTTTGCATTGAACCACTCAAAGCAGTAATTTCTTCCCAAAGAGTAGATGTAATTCCATTTTTTGGGTGAAAAAAAATAAGTAGTAGTGGACCAAAGGAGCTTCAAGCTGATCTCTATTTGCTGCCAATGACTGAATTAAATGCACAGGGTTCCTATCAGCTCTTCCAGACAAAACGTTGTATTTGGGTTATTGGGGGTTTTGTCAGAAATCTTTGTAGCATGAATAGTTCATGGACTTATCTCTGCTGGCTTCAGCCATTCTGCTGTCTATCATATCTTGCTATTATAAGGCAGCTCTTTTCATTATGTTGTCTTTTAATTCAGATATCTGAGCCTTTTTCTACTTCTAGTTCCACTTTTCAGTAGGACAAACATTTTCGGTCAATGTATTCAGTGGTGGCCACACAAGTGAAGGCAAGGAGCTGGCAGGTAATAATTTATGAAACTTTCTATAATTGGAAAAATCTCAGCATTCAATTTCCATCTCTTTAGAAATCTCTATTTCTTTTCTTGTCTCTTGTGCTCTTTGTGGCTGGTCTGAGTTTAGTGCTTGGAAATGCAATTAGATGGATTCCAATCCTTTTGAGAGGGAATAATCTTGTATACAAAGCCAAATAAATTTAACTTTTCAATATTAGAGCAGTTTGACATCCAGGTTGGGGACCTGGCAGTGGTTAGTGCCTGGCCAGCCTCAGAACACAGAGTTTGTCTGATTTAGGTCCAGCCCCTCAGGGTGCTCAGGAACAGGGGTTCCACACAGCCCAGCGCACCCTCCTTAGCCCTGGGCTCCCAAGGGCAGAGCCATGGCTGAGGCTCTGCAGGAGCAGGCGGGCTCAGCCCTGCTCCAACATGGGATCCCATGGGACAGGGCACGCTGGGATTTGCCCCTGCAGCTACCAGGTGTGTCCAGAGAAACTGCAGGGAGGGGGTGACCTCTGTCAGTGGGACCCCTCTGTGCACAGGTGCCCCCACTCCTGGGGTGGCTGTGCCAGCTCCCCCAGGGACCTCCAGCCCTGAGAACCTGGAGCAAGTGGAAACCACAACTTTGCAAATGCTGCCTGGGCCCAATGCAAATGGTAAGAGAACGGGGGTGTGAAAAAAAAAAATGTTTATTACAGAAGAACATCAACAACAATACAGAACACTTTAACAATGTAAGAACATTTGTAACAACAACAATCCGTAGAACGTATATACATTAGAACCTATCTAGCTAAAATATATGAAATTTGTAGAAGATAAAAAAATTCTACAAGTCTTAAGTCCTAAATCCTATTCCTAAAGACAAAAAACTGTAGAACATATGTACAAAAGGGTGGCATCTCTGTCCGGAATGTTCATCAGTGCTGGAAGAGAAGCAGGTGCTGTGGTCACTGCAGTCAGGCACAGAGGGCTCTTCCATGTGTCCCTAGGTTGGCACATGTGGGCAAAGCAGGACTCTGCTACCAGAGCTGAGCCTGGCTGGCTGTGGGATGGAGCTTGAGTGGCCCAAAGTGAGCACAGGACAGGCGGTGTGTGGCCACCAGACTCCAGTTCGCGAGGTGCCGTGTCTCTGCACAGGGACCAGCCTAGCTCCAGTCTGGCAGCAGGGGACCCACTCTGCCTGTGGGGATCACGTGCCTGTCCTGCTGCTGGCATTGGTCTTCATCCCAAAAGCATCTCCTCTTCCTCATCTTTTATATCAATGTCCATGTCCTCAATGTATTCTTCCATTTCCACTTCCATCTCCTCCTCTTCCTCATAAACATCCACTTCCATTTCCTCTTCCACATCCACCTCCATCTCTTCTTCCATATCCATATCCACCTCCATCTCTTCCTCTTCAGTCTCTTCTTCCTCCATTTCCACGTCCTCCCCTGTAGGAGTCTGGACATCCACCTCCATCTCTTCCTCTCTGTCCATGACAGCCTGCAGAGGTGGCAAAACCTCAGAGTGGGGTCCCTGTCCCACACCATCCCCACAGAGCTGCAGCCCACTCGGGCGGCTGGAGGTGTCCACCTCCATGGAAAGGCACCATACCTCCCTCAGCTGACAAATGAGACAAAGGATAAACGTGAGCATCCTGAAGTGATGGATGCCAAAATCCAGGCACTAGGGAGCTCTCAGCACTGATGGGAGTAGCAGAGGGCAGGTGACAAGAAGGGCGGCAAGAACGGTGATGAGGGTGAGCAGGAGCGCACCGAACGGTAGGCTGACACAAGGGCCAGTGGTTGAGTTGTTCTCTGTGCTGGGTGGTGGCAGTTCCAGTTGGAACGTGGGAAGTGACATCACAGAGATCCCAAGATTCCAGGGTCAACAGAAGTGGTCACTGGGGATCCCTGAATGGTTGGGCTTGAAACGGACCCTGAAGATCATCTTGTTCCAAGCTGAGCAATCTTCCCCCAGACCTTGGGGGAGCCCTGTTCCCAAGGATGGGGCATGCACAGCCTCTGTGCCCAGCCTGGGCCAGTGCCTCACTGTCCTCAGTGTAAAACAGCAGCTTCCTTAGATCCAGCTCCAATCAATCGGCAGCTGAAAGCCATCCCCCTTGTCCTGTCACCACAGGCCCTGTTGAACACTCTGTCCCCCTCTTTCCTGTGGGACCCTCCCAGTCCTGCACAGCCACAGTGGGGCCTCCCAATGTCTCCTCTTTTCAGGCTGAGCATCCCCAGTGCCACTTGGACAGCAGTCAGTCAGATCAGGGGATGTCAAAGCTGAAGGGTAGCAAATAGCATCAGGAACTGAGAGATGGAAGCTTTAGACCCAGATTTGCCTCTAAATGTACAAAATTAATAACAGTGGAGGGAAAGATGGTGGAACACTTGCTCTAACTGGTGAATTTAATTTTTTTCTTCTTTTCTGTCATGCTGACGGGTTTTCTGTTTGAAAGGAAGCTTGGCACAATGTCCACTGTGTTCTCCATTTGTGAAACACCAAGCAGAGTCTGGGTGGGCTGATGATGCAGAGCAAAACCTGCAAATATACTGGTGATCCTGAGTCTAGGGATGCAGCTAAACCCAGCCAAAAGTAATTTCTGGAAAGTCAAGCCTGGTTTACATTTTCTTGAGTTTGACTATGCCAAATTAACCAGTCATTTATAAAAAGCAAATAAAAAGCTCAAACCAAAACAGACAAAAACCCAAATAAACAAACCCATGCAAACCAACCAACCAAACAAATAAAAATCCCAAATAAAACCAAAGGGAATAAGGAGTTAGTGTTAGTTGTGAGGATATCACAGCAGGCAAATGGCTGCTTCCCACAGAATCACTATAAAAAGCCACATAAAACAGCTGCTCCAAAATATACCCAACAGGAGAAAAATAAAAAGTGATAGATGGCAACTTTGGGGGCAGCTCCACATTAAGGTGAAGGATGAGCAGTGGTTCAGATCAGCATTCCCCACCCTCCAGGCTGCTGTTTGCTCCTGATGAAAGACCCTTGCAGGACTGTGGCCCCTCTCAGTGCAGTGTAAATCATCCCCACAGCTCTCAGCTGAGCCACTGGCATTTCCAGAGCAAGATCCAGGCACAATCCTGAGCATCTGTGGAAGGTCCTGAGCATCTTTATGCTTAGAACCACAAAACAGCTCAGGCTCTCCCTGGACTGGGTTTTCAGGGGAGGTTTCCGCATGCCTGTGAGATCTGTTCATCCCTCAACACATCTGACTTGATGTACAATGATGCATTTTTGTTCCTTCCTTGCTCCTGTGTGCCAGTGAGGAACCATCCATGTGAATGGAGGATGTTGTGCACAGGAACATTTATTCCTGGATTGCCGTTTTACTTCACTGTCGCTCAGCTGAACATGGTCCTTTTCTAAGAGGGACTTAGAAGAAATGTGTGGGAATTTTGGCTCTGAGAGAAGCAGAAAGCACATTTTCTACACCCCATTCCCAGCAGATGCAGTTTCCCTGGCAGAACAGTGATTGCCATTCATCTTCCTGGGAAGATTGTGAAGACATTCAGAGATCACAGGTTCAGCTGGCCGTTGGCTTTGTGTCCCTCATTTCACATGGCCAGTTTCAAGGGCCATTGAAAGAGGCTCATGTTTGCCTTGCTACCCAGAAGTGCTGTAGTTATTTCCAGGAGAAAACAAAAAATTGATTGTCCTCTGGTGTGGTAGAAATCCAACCACAATTGTGACTCTGAGAGCAAAGACAGCCTGTGCTTTTTGGGGCTGTAACAGCTGAGAGTGTGGCAGAGCAGTTTTTATATTATTTTTAGAGTGCTGAAAACATTGTTCCCAAAACAATCTCTCTCCCTGTCTTCTGTCATAAACTGTGGAACAGAGAAAATGGAAAGGAGCAGAGGTTTGTTTAAATTGGCTGGGGTTTTTAAAGTCTTAAAATAGTGTCAGCTTGATGCATGATACTTTAGAAATTGGATTAGTAGCACCTATTTCATCCCACCAGAGAGGTGGGATTTAAAACTTCCAACAACAGAAACACTGGATGTGAGATAGCTCAGTTTTCCACCCCTCACACAAGTATCTTGCTGTACTATTTTAAGCAGCTCAGCCATATATATTAAAATATTGCTCCAAACAACAACAGAATGAAAATGTTCCACCAAATGGGGAAAAATAAGAAAAGTGGGCAGCAGCCCTTTCTGAAGAGCTTGTGTTGATTTTGCAAAGTTGGATGCAAACAAGGTTTGTCATATTTCTTTCCTAGAAAAATGTAGATATTTAATAGAAATCTGTGTCTGAGGCTGCTAAGTTGGGGTATGATTTTAGATCTGGGTGGAGCAGAACAGGTTCCAGAGAAGCTGTGGTTGTGTCACCTTTGGAAGTGTTCAAGGCCAGGTTGCATGGGGCTTGGAGCAATCTGGTCTAGGGGAAGTGTCCTGAGTATGGTGAGTCCATGGAAAGAAACTTCTGGTTTTCCTGAGATGCTGCCTTTGCAAGGGGAGCTCACAAATACCCCACATAGTTTGAAATGCCCTGAGCAGAACCCAGCTGTGCTTTCCCACAGGTGATGAGGGATTTTCACTTGTATTTTATGGGGGATTTTCAGAGGGCAGTGCAAGAGTATCTGAGTGTATTTGATAGGCAGAGAGGGCCAGTGTGGCAGCAGCTTAATGCAATGGAGCTTTTCCTTCTGTGATCCTGTATAACCTGAGGCACTCTGGGGCTCTTGGACCCGGCAGCTGGGCAAGTTAATCATTGTAACAAGTGATAAATTAACCTGCTCCACTCTCCTCAGCATGGCTGTGATGAGCATTAAGTAAACCAGTGAGCCCTTGCCAAGATGGGAGCTTGTTCTTTGCCAGGGAGGAGGGAGTAAATATTACTTGGAGTAAATAAAGCAACTCTGCTTCCCCAGGAAGAGGAAAAGAAATAATTAAATATGTGAGTGTGGCATGGAATAATTTGCACAAGGACATATCTTGTCTGCTATGCAGGAATGTTCCCAATCAACCATGCTTCTCCTGACCTTTATTTTTCTGTATTTCTACCACATCATATAAGAGACTCTTGATTTAAAAAAACCAAAACAAACACCTTGTGGGGAGGCACTTCTTCCTTTCTTCAGTGCCTCTTTCTTTTGTTCCCTCCAGAGTTCTCACTTCATTTCTGCTGTTCCTTGGAGCACAGGCTTACCTCTTTCCTGATCCCCTGGGCTTGTTTTGCCTCTGGGTGTCATGAACACTATTAATTGTGGCGTTTTTCTCTCCATCTTAAACCTGTCTCTTCAAGTGGTTTACCTTCATTGACCTGTTCGAGTGATGGATTTTTCTCACCTTTTATTACTTAGTGCTTTTTCTTCATTCTCTAAACCCAACTTCTCCCTTGCCCTGTGGCTGTTAGATGCCATTACAGGAGCATTCATTCTTTCTCTGCTGCTTGTCTGAGCTTTCACAGGGAGCTGAGAGCTCTTTGGGGTTAAACTTGACTCGCTTCAGTGCCTTCCGTGATGCTGCCTGTGTACTTGGACACTTTAAGGGAATAAAGTCTCAGTGTAGAGATTACAGCTGTGAAATAATGGCTCTTTTGAAGAAGACAAGAATGCTGTTGTCAGTCTTTCCAAGGATAAACTGAGCACCTTCTTTTGGGGAGAACCAGGCTCAGCTCAGCACAGAGGTGGCTGTTGCAAGTACCCAGGTTTGGAGGGAAGGGTGCAGCTCCTGGGGGTGTGTTTGTGGGGGGCTGTAAGGTTTGTGTGGGGTCCCTGGAGCAGTGGGAAGACCCCACTGGGAGATGCACATCAGGAAATGGGGGCACAAAGGGCCTGAAGTGTGACCAGCTTTGGTGAAGGTTTCCATAGGAAAAAAATATTTTTACTGGGATTTTGAACAATTTGAAGCTCCTTCTCATATCCTTTGCCTGATGAACATTCCCCCTCTGCAAGAGCGTTGGGAATCCTGAGGTCACACTATGAAAACCCCTGATAATTATAATTTTTTTTCTATTTTTCAATGTTGTCATCCCAGCAGGAGTCAGAGAAAGAGAACATGTGTGACCTGCCTGTCTTTGACTTCGTGACAGGAACAATGCCATGGGGAAGCTGGTCAGAGGAGCATCACTGCTCTGTCCTTAATTTTCCTGCACAACTGAGGATGATTTAAGAACCAAGGCACAGCCAAGACCTTTCCTCCTCCCGTGCTCATCAAGCAATCAGTGCCTCATCACACCTCAGCTTCAAACACTCGTTTGCATCTGGCTGACCTTGACTGCCCTCCCTGGATGGGAAGATGAAGAGGTGGAAGTGTCAAAGATTGGGATTTTATGGGTGAGTTGTGAAATAGTGGCTGGTGTGCACGAGGGCATATGTGGCCCAAAGTCCGGCTAGCTAGAGGGAAAACGGCCGACGCCCCTGCTGCATCTGAGGCCAGCCCCCCTTGGCGTCGTGGCCTCGGGCTGGGCTGGATCGCAGACTGGATTATACACGCTGGACGAGACGAGGAAAGGGAGCGACCACTTGCTGAGGGTTGAAGTCGGTTTATTGAAGGATGGCAGGTACCAACACAGGGAGGGCAATGACCAGCAAATGACCAGGAACAAGAGGAGAGGCAAGGTTTTAAAGGTAAGGGGTGGAGAAGGGAGGGAAACCCAGCTAGCCAATAGGAGAACATATAGGGAGGTGCATAACATAACTGACAAACAAACATATCCAATAAACATAAAGTTAAGGAGGAGCCCCGGGACCCCAGCCAACCACAACCCCCAAAGAGAAGAAAGTTCTCGAACACTGGGAGGAGTGGGGGGTGATTGACTGGGCCCAGGGAGGAGGAAAAACTTACTTATATGGTACAATAGGGGAGGAGAAGTTACATAGCTTGAGCGATTGACAGCTAAGGGGGGCAGGGGTAACCATAGTAACATAACTGCAAGGAGAGCTCTGGCGGAAAAACTGGGGAGGGAAGAACCATCATACAAGGTACAAAGGGGGAAACAATTCATAAAATGGGAGAACATAAGAGAAACTTAAAAACGCATTACAACACTGGTGCAGGCTGGTTCTGTGGAAACCTCATGTGCTGTGCCATGGAGGATGAGAGTAAATGGATTAAACAGGAGATAAAAAGGGCAAGGTACCTGGTTAGCTGCTGATGAAGAAAATGTTGGGAAAAAAAAATACATGTAAGAAATATGTCAGAAATGGTCATTAACTGCCCTGCAGGGTCAGAGCTCCTTTAGTAATTGGCCATGTAGTGAATACTAGAAATTATTTAAAAAGTTCTTAAGTGACTGAGGGCTTTTAGTGAATGGTTGGGGGAAAAAAAGGAATAATGTTTCTGGCAGAACTTTTATTATAAATTAAGCATCATCCTCTTTCTGAGATAACAGCTGCTTTGATTAAACGGAAATATCCCATGGAGGTCTGGGGTAAGTCAGTGGTCAAAGCCACAATGGTGGCCAGGTGGAAGGGGGTCCAACCGAAGAGGAACACAGCCAGGACTATCAAGACCATGATGGTGACTTTATTCTTGGCTTTGTCCAGGGCTCTGGCATTGGAGTTCAGGTGCATGTTCCTCAGCTTGAAGAGCATCATGGTGTACAGGATGCAGATGGTGGATACTGGAATGGCAAAGCCAAGGATGCGGGGAAAAGGAATCTTGCGATTTCAATGGGGACCAATAGAGCAATCTTTGGTGCATGTCCCTCCCCTTGATGGCATGCCATGCCTTTTGATGGCTTTGACTTTGGGAAAGATTTTTTTCTTGTTTTGGTTGTTTTCTGAAGTGTCCATGCCATGTCCCTCACATCTTGCCCCCTAAGTTGTGTCTTCCTTCTTGACTTTTTCCCCTGCTTTTGCAACATCTGTGAGCTTAGTTTTGGCATGTTTTGGTCCTTTGCAATGCAGCTGATTTCCTCACAGCATATTTTTTGAACACACTAAAATTCCCGATTTTCTGCTTTTTTATATTGCATTTCATTTGAACCTATCTCCTTTCCAGAGTGTTTGTAAGCCTTTCTTTTGGGATTCGCAAGATTCCTTTTCCCTTCCCGAAATTTCCTTTCGGAAAGGGAAAAGGAGTCTTGCGATTTCAATGGGGACCAATAGAGGAATCTTTGGTGCATGTCCCTGCCCTTGATGGCATGCCATGCCTTTTGATGGCTTTGACTTTGGGAAAGATTTTTTCTTTTTTTTTGGTTGTTTTCTGAAGTGTCCATGCCATGTCCCTCATATCTTGCTCCCTAAGTTGTGTCATCATTCTTGACATTTATCCCCTGCTTTTGCAACATCTGTGAGCTTAGTTTTGGCATGTTTTGGTCCTTTGCACTGCACCTGATATAATCCTGGGCCATTTTCTTAGAGTCACTAAATTTCCCAAATTTTCTTTTTCTCTCCTCCAATTGCACTTCCTTTGATGGTGTCTCCATTCCAGCGTGTTTGTAGGTCCTTCTTTTCTGTTTTGGCCTTCAGTAGGGATCAATTTTAGCAAGCTTTGCTGCATGTGCTAGCACTTGCTGGCGTATGGCCTGCCTGCAATTGATGGCTTTGATTTTTGCAAATATTTTTTTCTTTTTTTGTTTGTTTTCTGAAGTGTCCATGCCATGTCCCTCATATCTTGCCCCCTAAGTTGTCTTCCTCCTTGACTTTTTCCTCTGCTTTTCCAACAGCTGTGAACTTAGTTTTGGCATGTTTTGGTCCTTTGCAATGCAGCTGATTTCTTCACAGCATATTTTTTGAAGACACTAAAATTCCCGATTTTCTGCTTTTCTCAATTGCATTTCATTTGAACCTATCTCCTTTCCAGAGTGTTTGTAAGCCTTTCTTTTGGGATTCGAAGATTCCTTTTACCTTCCCGAAAGGAAATGAAATATCCCTTCGGGAAGGTAAAAGGAATCTTGCGATTTCAATGGGGACCAATAGAGGAATCTTTGGTGCATGTCCCTGCCCTTGATGGCATGCCATGCCTTTTGATGGCTTTGACTTTGGGAAAGATTTTTTTCTTTTTTTGGTTGTTTTCTAAAGTGTCCATGCCATGTCCCTCATATCTTGCCCCCTAAGTTGTGTCTTCCTCCTTGACTTTTCCCCTGCTTTTGCAACATCTGTGAGCTTAGTTTTGGCATGTCGGCCCCTGCCAGGCTGCTGAGCAGGGACGAGGAGGCAATGAGGCCCCAGGCCTGCAAGGGTCACTTGTCCCCTCATGGCCGCAGGCCCTGGGCCAGGAGCCATGGCCAAAGTGCTGCCCATGTTGGCTCTGGCAGGGCTGTCTTGCAGCTGCTGCCCATCCCTGTTCCCTGTGCAGCCCAGGCTGTCCCACGGTGTCCCTGCCCTGCGCCTCTGTCCCTGTCACTCCTGGCTTTATGTTCCTAATATATTTGGTACTCTTTAACTAAGGCACATGATTTCTGCTAGCTGTATTACTAACTTAGCTTCTTACCTCATTTTAAAATCTTAACTAAAATATGGAATCTCCTACTATCCCAATTCTATTCCCAGCTGGCCCCTCGACTCATCTGCGCTTTTCAATTATCCTCATTACATTTTCAGCTAATCCCTTGATTCACCTCAGGCACATGCCCGACTGCCTCTCTCCCAGCAGCTCAGAGCTGCATTGCACAGCGCTTGCTGTGCACCACAGAGCACAAAGCAGGCCGGCCTGGTGGGCCTGAATATTTCTGCCAAACACTCTGCATCTCACACCTTTGCTCTGGCTCAGTGCAGAACTGCAGGGTTGCAGGCGCTTCCTCCCAGAGCTGCATGAGGCGCTGGCTCCTGCAGATGGGCCCTGCCAAGCTGTCCCTGCCTCACGCTGGCCTCGCTTCCCCTGGCACAAGTGCCGGGCCTGAAGGAGCTGCCCTGTGCTCCAGCCTGCCGAGCAGCCCGGCTCCCTGCCCCGGTGCCCAGAGTGCTGCACACACTGCTGGCCTTTGCCAGGAGTTGCAGGGCAGCCGGCAGAAGAGGAGGAATCCTCACCCAGCCCAGCAGCCCGCAGCTGCCCTTGGCCTTTCCCTGCTCCTGGGCACACTCCAGACGGCCATGGCCTCCAGGCCGGGCTGTGCCCAGCATGGCTGCGCTTCCCCTCGGCAGCAGCCAGCTGCCACCTGGGCTCTGAGAGCGGAGGATTCGCCCGCTCCCAGCAAGAGGCACCCAGGGCCCGGCTGCTGCCTCTTGCAGCTCCAAGGGCCTCCTTCCAGCCTGCCTCTGCCGGGGCTCAGGCTGCTCCGGCCTCTGCCGGAGCTCTGCTGGGGCTCCAGCCCGGGCAAGGCCGGGCCCGCTCTCACCTCACAGGCGCTGACAGCTCTGTGCCACAGGAGACCTTCCCGAGCACCCTCTCTGATCTTTCTGCTTTCTCACTTGAGCAAGGCTCTCCTCCAGACAAAGAGATTATTGCATTTAGGGATACAAATCCAAGTGGCAGGAACCCCATTGCTCTCCAGTCACAGCTGAAGGCCTGCATCTGCACAGGGTGTTTGGGCTGCCTCATTCTTCCTTTGGTTTTGCCTTCAAATCCCATTGCCCTTTCTGCCTCAACTAGAAATACCACAGCTGTGCCATAACCAGCCAGTGGGTCATATTCCAAAGGCAGTGCGGTCTGGAGAGGATGAATGAAGAAGAGGCCTCCTCACTTATGAAACCATACAAAAAAAGCCATATGTGTGACTTAGTACCAATAAAAAACAATTGGTAATTCAGAAAAAAATGTTGAATTTTCTGAAGGGGTCAGAAGAAGGAGAATCTTCCAAGTGAGTTGATGTTTCAGAAACTTTATTAATTACAACTCTAATCTATAATTCTATGCTACAAATCTCTTTAGCAACCCTACTCTACAATCCTACTCTAAATTGGTAACAGAGATAACATCTTGACATGATTGCTATGTTCTCGTCTCCTAGGGTTAGGGTTAGGGTTAGGCTTAGGCTTAGGTTTAGGCTTAGGTTTAGGCTTAGGCTTAGGCTTAGGCTTAGATTTAGGTTCAGGTTTGGGTTTAGGTTTAGGTTTTGGCTTAGGCTTAGGATTGGGGTTAGGGAAAGGGTAAGGGAAAGGGTAAGGGATAGAGATAGGGATAGGGTTAGGGTTTGGGTTAGCATTTAAGGTTAGGGTTAGGTTTTCGGTTTAGAGTTTAGGGTTAGGATTATTCGTCTTCTTCACTGACTTGATGACTTGTGCCAGGATGAATGGTGGCTTGGCTGAAGTTACAAATGGATGCTGTCCACCGGAAAAAAAAAATACAACAAAGAACAGTGAACCATTACTTTCCAAGCTCATTGCTTCAGGGACTCAATCAGGATACATCAAGTTCCTGGAAAGACCCAGAAAGAGGAGCAATGGGACCATCTGCTCCCCAGTCATCCCCAATGTGCAAGACCTTGCCATCACAGGCAAACCTGGCCCAGAATCCCACTCATCTGTTTATTGTGATGTCTTCATCATGCTGGTATTTTTGCCCTGCAAGTGCTCTAGAAATGGCGCTTTCTGTCCCTGGGTTTTCTTCCTTTCAGGAAACTCCAATGACTCACATAGGTCCCTGCCTTTGAAAGACACGCACTGTGCTGATTCCCACAGGGACAGAAAGCAGTGTCTGCCTTTCCATGCCCTGCCCCTCGTGTGCTGGATGGCACCTTCCTTCCCAGCAGGGCCAGCCCAAGTGGCACTGGGCCCTGCAGTTCCCTCTCTGCCACACAACCCGGCAGTAACCCTGGCACAGTTCCCGTCTGCTTGAGCATGCCAGGCAGCAGATGGGGCTGGGACAAGTCCCTCCCAGCTGTCCCTGTTTGCATGGCAGAAACCTCTGAGGGTGGGCTGGGGGGCACAAACCAGGGCCCCTCAGAGGCTCACAGTGAGCCCCCCACGGCCCCTCCTGCCCACAGCCAAATCTCTGACCCCTAGGCTGGGACTGGCTTCCTTGGGTTCCTCCACCACCATTTCATGTCTCTGTACCCTGCATTGCTCTACTTCAATTCTTTTGCCATTAGATAAACCTGAACACTCCACCAAATCACAAAAGAGGGCAACAGACACAGTCAGAGGACAGAGCACCTCTCCTCACAGGAAATGCAGAGGGAGCTGGAGTTATTCAGTTTTGTGAAGGACAGGCCCCAGGGAGACTCTATTGCCACTTTCCAAGACTTCAGAGTGGCTTTGAAGAAAGTGGGGGACATCTTTTTTAACAGGGCCAGTTACAATAGGATATGGACAAATATTTTTAAACACTAAGGGCGTCTAATCAGACTAGGTCTAAGGAAGAACTTGTTTACTCGGAGCATGGTGCCACCCTGGCACAGCTTGCCCCAAGAGCTTGTAGGTGCCCCATCCCTGCAACCATTCCGGCTCCGGTGGCAAAGGGCTCTGAGCAACCCGATCTCTTTAAAGATGTCCCTGCTCACTGTAGGACACTTGCACCAGAGGACATTTACAGGGCCCTGCCAGCCCAGCCCAGTCTAGGATTCCTCACCATTTTCATTTGAAGAGCAGCAAGAGTGGAGGTGAGGAGGAAGGGGACTCATCTGCTGCCTTGGGCTTGAGTGAAGGAGGAGCCCATCCCTCAGAGCCTGTTTCACCTGCAGCCCCTTCACATTTTACCTGCAGGAGCTCCTTGGCAGACCAGCGCTGCTCCTCGTCTGTCTGCAGGCAGCAGCTCAGGAAGTCACGCAGCAAAGCCGAGAGGAGCTTGGGCTGCCGCAGCTGTGGAGTCCCTACTGTGGCTATCAGGTATGTAGCCTGGAGAGAAAGGAGACACCAGGATCCACCTCCTTCTTTCACATCTCTAAGGCTCTCCCAGATCCCTTTGTTTAACCTCTGTTCTTCAGTGGCAGTTTCTGCCCTGGCACAGACCCAGAGATGACTTTCCTTTACCAACCAAAAACCCAAACCCCGACGCAGCCACAGCTTTTCCACCATCCTGCAGATCTTGCCTTGGCAGCTGATTTCATTGCTTGACCTAGTTAGTGGGAACTACATCAGCAAAAGGACATTTGCTTCTCTGAGGATTCATGCCAGCTTGAGATGGTTTTTGGAAGAGGGACTTTGCTACACTAGCTAATTTGAAAGGTTAGTACATGAAAGGCATCTCTGCGGTGCTTGTTGGTCCTTTAAGAGCACGTGCCCTAGAACAAAACTCATCAAGCTTTTTGTGCTGTTCTTGAAAACAATGGGAATTGGAAGAAAAGAAAGAAAATCCATCAGTTAATACCCAGGTAGGGAAACAAACATTTACAATCTCCTCTTTAACACAGACACATTAAGATGCCTGCACAAATGTATTGGGATGAAAATGCCTGCTTGGGCACACAGGAGCCACTTGCAGCTCTGTCTCTCAGCAGTCTGAAAATTTCAGCTTCCCATTTTTGCAGCAAAAGAAAAATTGTCTAGGTCAGAAGAAGGAGAGGTTCCATCCCTATGGACACCCTCCAGTCATTTGGCTGCTCAAGTCAATGCATTAATGGAAGGCCCATCCCAGAAAGTGCCAGGAAACAGACAGGAGGTTTTGGCAGGCTCTCCACATCACCAGGCTCTGGCTTGGTGACGTGCAGAATGTTGCTTGGGCTAGGAGAGAAACACGGTCACTGAGTGTTTCAGCAGCACTGCACAAGAAGCAGAAGAGACTCTGTGCATTACACCCTCATGCCCATGTTTTCCAGTGAGAAGAAACTGCACATGGGGTTAGGTTCCTCTCTAAAGACCACGGTTTTAGAAACTTTGTTGGGTTTGGGTTTCCTTCCTTCATTTCTGGAAAGATAACAACAGTTTTAAGATGCTTTTTTCCTGTTATTAAGGCCATCTACACAGACAAAAGAACTGGAACCACTAACCCAAAGGAAAGTGTTGAGTGAGAATGGAGTTTGTTTGGAGTTTGTTTGCATGTGGTAAGGCTTGAGTTCCCCCACTGATGCAACCAAAAGTCCAGCAGATGCTGATGTGTTGCAGGGACATTTGTAGGAGGGGACCTTGGTGGAAGTAGTTCCAGCAGATGGCAATGGGATTTTGTCCAGTGGCACACAGGACATGGGACAGGTGAGAAAGACAGTGGGATCAGTTAGTATTTGCTCCTTACCGTGCCAGAACTTTCGCCCAAGTAAGGAGGTTCTTGTTCTATCATTTCAATTCCCACAATTCCAAAAGACCATATGTCCACTTTGGGGCCATATGGTTGACCTGTCACCACTTCAGGTGCCATCCACCAAGGAGTCCCAGTTACCGAGCACCGTCTGCTCTGCTCAGGGGTGAGCTGAGTAGCGAGGCCAAAATCAGCTGAGGAGAAAACAAAATACTGGTTTTATCTCAATTCTGTGCAATTAGGAAAGCAAGCAAAAGAATTCCCCAGCAGAAGTTTGAAATTGCTCTGTTGAATCTCCTGGCATTGGCGACTTTGAAAATCCCCCCATGTTTTACACTGCCTCTAGCAGTGGCTTTTGTTCTTTGCAAACTTTAGAGTTGTAACTCCCTCCCTCTGGAAGGGACCCACACAGAGCAAGGCCACTCTTGACTGCTTGTGGCTCCTTCTACCTCTGTGCACGTTGCAACTGTGCCCTCAGCTCGCAGCAGGGGTCCCTGCACTGCCACCAGCACCATTTTGGGGAGCTGGCAGTCACGCCAAGCAGCCCCACACCCACATCCCTGGAACGCTGCACCTGACCAAGAATATACTGACCCAGTTTGACAGAACCATCGGTTCTGAGAAGGATGTTGTCACTCTTCATGTCTCGATGGATCACATCGTTTGCATGAAGAAAATCCAGTCCTTGCAGGCACTGAGCAAGAAAACAGAAACAGAAGGGCAAAAATGAGTGATTTGATTTCATCTCACAAGAAAGGAAACAAAGAATCTAAAAGACTCCCTCTCCAGGGGAGTGGGGAGTAATGGCAGAACAGTAATGGCCACTGAGAGGGAGCTTGCTGCTCCAACACTTGCAGAGCAGGACCTTTCTGAGGAAAGGCACGTCAGCTTTTGAAAGAGCAACAGCACCTGCTATTGTAGGCTGTCCCCTGCCAACCAGCCAGGATGACTCCTGCTGCAGCGCATGTGCTCAGAAGCAAAGAGCATTCTGGCTGCACTCCTATCCTTTTTAGCTGAGCACTGAGAGAAACAAGTCTCTCTCTTCTTTCTTTGCTGTTTGTTTCAAATCCTGCCACCAGCACCTTTGCTTTTACAGGCAAGGAATGCAGTGAAGACAGACTCCAGGCAAACATTTTGAGAGGCAAGGTGGAGAACAGCAAATACAAATACAAGAGACAGAGCGAGAATACAACAGCAGGAGATAAGAGTACTGGCACTGAGTACAGGGAGTGCAGGGGCACTGGCAGGCCTTTCACTTGAGATGCTTTTACTTGCCCATAGCATACCAGTAACACAGAAACAAAGCTCGGCACAGGAAACCTCTCCTGTTCTGAGCCCCTGTTTCCCAGACAATCCTGTCCAAGCCCTTGGAAACACAGCTGGGATTGCTGACCTCCCGACTGATGGCTGCCATCTCATCTTCAGACAGGCAGGTCTGGCTGACGATGTCGCTCAGGACACCTCCATCCATGTACTCTATAACCAGCAAGAGTTCCTTGCCCAGAAGGTAGCTGAAAGAAGGAAACAAGCAGGTAGAGATGAACATGCATGGCTATGTTGATTTTTTGCTTCCAGGTTTCTTATTTCCAGGTGCTTTTGTGACAAGGACAGAATCAAAGGAATAGACATTCCCTCTTGGCTGTGCATTATTTGCAATCTGTGCAGTCTCATAGAGAAAGACACATCTGTGAAAAAGGAGATGTCTTAGATGGGCAGCAAATGAAAAGTGCAGTTTAGAAACAGCCCAGATAAAAAACATGTCAGGCATGGTGTTTCTGGAAATAAGCACCTAGTCTTCCTGGCATGCAGAGCAATGGCAAAGAGGGGCAACAATCCAAGGGAAATCCACTTTAGGATGGTTCATCTGCACTTAAGAAACTTTAAAAAATCAATCCCAAATAAATGTGGAGGCAGTGAACTTTGAGGCTATTGAGTTAGGAAGATACAGCTGATCCAGGTTTTGAATTTGGAGTAATTATCAAACTAGGTGTGCCAGGGAAGACTCATGCAGACAAGATGCACTCTCTTCTCATCCATTGGAGATGAGTAGAGAAATATGAATAAATAAAAATTAACAGCTTTACTTGCTGCCACTGACCAAAGTGGGTTTTGAACCTCTCAAGTTTGCTTTATGTAAACACACATCCATGGGATAAGACCATGACCTCTCACCTGTCTAAATAATTCACAACATTGGGACTCCTATACCTCTTCATGATCATTATTTCATTAAAGGTCAGCTCCTTCCTCCTCACTCCTTGAAGATTTATTTTTTTTATTGCCACCTAAAATGACATTGAATATCAGTAACTTGAGAGGTTGGTGGCACGAGACCACAAGGCACGTGGAGCAGATGATTTTGCAATGACACAGCTGAGCTGTGCCAAACTGTCTTGTGATTAGGCACTGCAGTAATCAGGAACTGACATTCCAACAGCCCATTTCTCTGCTCCCTTGGGAGCCAGTTACAGGACACGTGGGTCCACTGACATTTTGCCTTGACCACTTGGTAACAGTGGTGTCTCAGTTATCACCCACAAACCTCTGACCACACTCTCTGCTGCTTTGTTTGGGACTCAGAAGAAGGAATCCATGCCTTAATACTCTGTGGATACATCTTGTGATATGGGCAGGGTTTAGGGCTTTCAGGGACACCTTGCAGATCTCTCCCTACGTGCAGTTCCCAAGTGCAGCACTGCAGGTGGCTAAGGAACTACCAGTAACTTTCAGATGGATTTGCTGGCAGCCAGAAATGAGAATTCAGGACTCTGAAGCTGTAGCCCCAAAGAGCAGTGAGGTGCTCGCAGGCACCACCTTTGTTTTAGCAGTGGAGAGTGAGTGAGCGCGTCCTTCTCTGAAAGGAACCGCTGCCCTCCGTGCCTTCCTTCTGGCAGCTGAGGAGGACAAAGTCCCAAATGTGTTCTGTGGGCTGGCACCAGTCTGTGCTTCTTGTGCCTTTTCAGCACAGCTCTGCCCAAAGCTCCAGCCACAGCTCACACCAGAGGGGAAAGCCCTCGAGTGCAGCAGAGCCTGCAGGGGCTGTTGACATTTACCTCTCCTCCTGTGGCAGTGTCGAGTGCTCTGTAAACATCTCCAAAAGTCCTAGAAAAAAAACAGAAGCAGAGAAAGGAGAAGTTGTTTAGATCTTGCAGTGAAAGCCAGCGCACACAGGAGATCTCTGCTGGAAGTGTCAAAACCTGCAGGATGCAGGAGGGCTCTGCCAGAAGGGAGATGATGCATTTTCCTCTCAAGTGCATGGGCACTGAGTCTGTTCCTGAAGCACTGGGGTTCAATTTCTAAAGGGAGTTTAGTCTTTCCTCTTGGGTTTCACTGTCTAAACAGTGTGGTTCCTATCCTGACCACAGAGTGTTTCCCTCTTCAAACCAGGGGAAAGAATTGTTCCTGGGAACTGTTATCGCACAGCTTTGATAGGGCATAGGTTGCTCTTTAAGGCAAGCAAGTTTCTTCTCTTTTCATTAGTGTGCCAGTATGATTTTGAGACATACACAAAATGCTAAAGAAATTAACACAGAGCTGTCCCACACTTGAGAGACAAGGAGACCTTCCAGGTCCTGTTCCTTGATGCAGGCAAGACCTCGGTAGCAAGGCATCTCTGACAATGCCTTCTGAGCCCACTCACAAATTCTGAGCAGCATTGAGAGATGGGACAATCTATCCCCAGTGTGTGATCATCTTTGCAGCTGGCCTGACTTCACGCTGGATAGACATTCCACCCCAAAAACACCTGGCCCACGGTTGTGCAGGAGTAACTGCTGTTGGACTCACCTGCTGCCAATATAATTCAGATGCGTGTATTTCATCAGGGGATTTTCAGTGGTGTTCACCATTCTCCCTGAGGGAAACAAAATGCAAGATGCTGACTTTAAGGCAGAGATCCCAGCTTCCAGGAGATACAAAAGGCAGCCCCAGCGCCTGGAGCTCTGAGCCCTTTGTGTTCGGCTGGGTAACAACAACCACAACCAGGCAGACAGCCCTGCAGCACAGGTGGCCAGCACAGAGACTGATTTGTACAGTCCTTTGAAGAGTTCTCTTGACAGGAAACAAAGCACAGGGACATACAATCCCAGGAGAGGAGGACATCTTCCTCACCTTCCAGCAGTTTGCCAAAGGAATGCCTTCCCATTTGTAAACCAGAGCAGCTCAAGCTGTAACCGATCCTGACGGGGCTTTCAGCATCAGGACCCTGACCTGTTTGTGAGCAGGCTGAGCTCAAAGATTCCCCTCTCCCAGCTAAGGAAGGCTCCAGCCTCTGCAGTCCCTCCAGCCCTCAGGGACAGGGCAGCGACCACAACAAGGCTGGCAAAGCCCAAGCATGAACACTGACAGGCACTGATGGGAAGAAGCCAGAGTGAGCCCGAGCCCCAGACAAGCTGTTGCCCCCATTCAGGACATAACAGGATGGGCTTTGAGATCAGCCACACCTAGGCACAGATCAGTGCCCTTTTTGTCCCAACAGGTGATGGCAGACACAGAATCCACTGGGCTCTGGTCTCAGCCCCACCAGGTCTCTTATCTGAGAGCACAGCACTGGCAGCTGTTATGGGCAAGAAGCAGTTTCATTGGGTTGTGCTGCACAATCACAAAGGGCTTGATGTGTTTTCCTAGAGACTGATCTGAGCAGGCCTGGGCCAATGGGTAGGATTCTAACAGTCATGGGAAAGAGTGGGAATCAGGTATGGAAAAGTGCCATGGATCTGAGGGATATACCATGGCTGGGCTGGAGGCTCTCTCCTGAGAAATGCCTGCAGTACAGTTTTATCTGATCACGCCACTTGGATGTGTCTCCTGGACACATCTTGATAAGCATAAAACTAGAAGATTAAATAAAGTTTGTTATCAAAGTCTCTGTTTTTTCTTTGGGGGCACATGGAAAATACCTTGTGCTCTCTATTTGTCCTGTAACCTGATGTTCTTTCAAAGTAGTTCTTATTGACAAAAAGATAGCATTCTCTTATTGACAAAAAGATAGCATTCTCATGAAAATAAACTGCAGATGTAGTAGTGGTAACAGGAACAGTCATAAAAATGACATCAGTAAAACGTGGGGTAGAAGGGCTCCTTCAGGATGGAGAAAAACACAACAAAAAACCCCCAGCAAAAATGAACAACAGAAAAGCAATCCCACCCCACCCCCCCAAAAAAAATCTTCAACCAAAAAGACAAAACTCCAAAGTCAGTCCATTTCTGTGAAGTTTCTTTGCTGTGATGACTGGTTGGAAGTCAGGAGTCGAAGGAGAATTTAGGAAGCTAAAAATTCTGTTCAGTTTGGCCACTAGCACACAGGACTTGCCTGGATCATTTGCTAAGTCACAGCCTTCTGCTGATCCAAGAACAATCCCTGCTTCAGCCTTTAGCAGAGAGGGAAGCTCAGGCAAACCCAAGCCAGTCCCAGGTGCCCTCAGAGGCAGCAGGAACACCCAGAGCTCTCTCGCTGCCTCGGAGCACAGCACTGCCTCTGGGGAGTCCTAAATGGCCCTGTGACACCGAGCTCAGGAGGAGCATTTGGTACAGCTCTGCTGACACCTGCACACAACACACTGTCCCTCAGATAAGAAACACCCCAGACGTACCCAGCAGCTCCAGGTACTCCTCCTCAATCTCCTGTTCCCGGGATGTGCCCGAGCCTGAGTTCCCAGGTTTCACAGAAGGGCTTCCTCGAGGTGATGCTGCTGCGGCAGCAGGTTCAGAGCCCATGATGTGCTGGACCTGGAGCATTTCTGGTGGGCACTGCTCCTGTGCCTCACTCCTAACTTGGGGTCCTTCATTGCCACACATTCCCTGCAAGTCTTCGCAGGCTGCCCGGTGAGATGTCAACACTTGCACCTCAAGTCAAACAGAACAAAGCAGTCAGACACTACAGCTTGTCCCTGTCAGCCAGGAGTCATCGACTGTGAGGAAAGGCAAAGAACAGATTGACAGGGGATACAACAGCTTGTTTCAATCCTCCATCCTGGATCACCAAGTTCCACTGTAAAAACACCTCAAGAAAAAAGGAGAGCAGGAACAGGCCAGCAGGAATCAATTTGGATGACTGCTGGCCAAAAGGCCAAAGGACAAGTTTCACTGTCCAGGGCAGATGTTGAGATTCAGCACACCAGGAAATGTCCTTCAGAGTGACTGTGATACACACACTACAGCAGCATGGCACTCAGAGGCATGGCCCCACTCCCTGCTGCTCTGCACTGGAAAGGCAAGAAGGGCAGAAACCACCAGATTGGTGACTGCAGTGGCTGCATCCCTCTTTCACTCACTTGGTTTTGCAGAGACTGACGGAAGCGATTAAGTTTCTCTCTGATGATTTTCATTTCTTCCTCCAGCCGCTTATGCCTTGCCTTGATCATACTGTGAGCTGTCTGAAGCTCTGCATCCAGCTGTTCCTTCATGTTCTCTAACAAACAAAAGAGAGGACATTTCATGAGTGGAGTGGCTGCCACTCTTTCATTCACCTGGTTTTGTTGATCGCCCCTCTGCTGGTGGAGATTCTCCTCTTGAATTCTTCCCATGTCTTCCTTGTTCTTTCTCTTCACTGCCATGATGTCACTCTGAGCTTCGGGCAGCTCTGCTTGTGGCTCTGCCTTGATGTTCTGTACACACAAAAGCAGAGCAAGGGACTGAGAGCTGCCATCAGGCTCAGCTTTTTTCCTCTTGCAGCCTCAAAATCACATTTTTTCAGCCTCTTCTTTCTGCTTCCCTCCCCACATCTGCCTCCATTGCAAACCTCCTGTCCCAGGGCTGATCTCTGCAGATTGCAAGGCTCTGTGCCTCCATTGCCTGTGGCACTCCTGGCCTCCTCAGTGCCAAGAGCTCTGGTTTATGCCCCTCTCCCTGCCCTTCCCTCTGTGCCCTGGCCAGTCAGGCTTACCTGGCCATTCTCCTGTGGCTCTTCCACCTGCTGCCTGAGCTGCTCTTCCTGCTCTTGGGTTGGGAACAGCTCTCCCTGAGTCTGGCATGGCAGCTCAGATGAGGCAGTGTGCTCCTGCTCTTTCTCTAGAAGCACCTGCACAGAAAGCAAGAGAAGATGGGTTTCAACTTCCCATATGCCCTTTGTGGGCCAAGACTCACAGACTGCTGGGCTCACACGTTCCCAAAGCACTGTGCTGCTGCTCTCCTGGGTCGTTCTCTGCCCGAGGGGAGGCACAGATTCCAAAGTGACCCTGGCCCTACAATCAGGGGCCATCTGGGACTGAAGCTCCAGCAGCCTCTCAGGCAGCTGACAGGGAAGGGGTGGCATTTCTCAGGGGTCTGATGAGGGCCTCCCTCTGCTTCTGCCGTGTCCTGTTTGTCTTTCAGTAGTGACTGACTCCCCGCCCTGTCCCACAGCTCCATCCTGGCTCTGCAGGGGCTTCCTGGGTGAGCTCACTCCTTGTGAGAGACACTTCTGGAGTTCACCTTCTCTTCAGGCCTGCACCAGCATTCCTCCTTCCTGACATCCACACTCTTGTTAGAAAACTGGGTCATTCAGGAGATAAGGATGCATGCAAAGATCTCTGATGGAAGTCAGAGAACCTCTATGGCCATCTCAGTACATGGAGGAGGACCAAGGTGTTTCTTCTCCCTCTTTTGTCAGCGGAGAATTCTGACCAGCAGTAACAGAGTTTCTCATAAGGCCCCATTAACGAATGCACTTACACAGCCCTGGGGATGCCAGTGAAGGAAACCATGTGTCATGTATGGCATGGCATGTATGACCAGAGTCACCAAAGACCACCTAAACATGGAATTGTTCCACCTCTCTAGGAGAGGCAGAAGTTTAAAGAATTAACTGGAGACTCCAGGGCACAAGAGGCTGGGTGAGGAAAACCGCACTGAAGGAAAAAATCACCATCTCTGGAGGGGGAAACATCTCTGCCTACTCAGAATCGGTCAAGGGAACATGTCTGTAATCCTCTCCAGAAAGGGATGGTTTAGGTCACCTTTGCGCCTCCAATTGCCTTGGACCAGAGCCAGGAAGATACAATTATGTAAATGCTACATAGTTGGTTAGTTAGTTAGTCATTTAGTTAGTTAGTTAGTTAGGTAGTTAGTTAGTTAGCTAGATAGATAGATAGATAGATAGATAGATAGATAGATAGATAGATAGATAGATAGACAGATCTCAGTACTGAAATCTCCCTTTACTGTCCTTTCTGTCGCCACACACATCAACACTTGGCAGCAGTGCCCCAATTAGCAGCCATCCTGAACTTGCTCTCCTGTTGCTTCAGTAACCCACACTCTTGGGGAATCTGGAGCATGTAGGTCCTTATGGAATGCAATCAGACCCAGAGCATTGCACTGGGAACGGCTCTCTTTGTGCATCTGTGCTCGGGCAAGTTCTTCTCTTTGACTCGCCCACACTGATGGTGCTAAAGTGGCTGGAATCAGAAATGCAGCCCAGCCCCTCCCAGCTCCTCTAATCTCTGAGCACCAGCTGGAATGCAAGGGCATTGATTTCCTACTCAGTTCCCAAACACAACACACACTGATTCCCTGGGCAGCCAAAAGACATGGGAGACGTTAACCTGAAAGTTTCTGCCATGGCTGGAAAAAGGCCAGGAAAGATTGAGAAAAAGCTCCCTGGAGAAGGAGAAATTACACAAGGCTTCTCCTTCTAGCAAACAAACAAACAAATAAACAAACAAAATGTGAAAGTGTTACCCACACCAGTGTCTAAAGCACTTGGATGCAGTGAAGGGATGTTTGGCAGGGAAACAGCCCTCGTGCTGAGCGTTGGCTCTATGGATCCAAGGCAGGGATCTATGGCAGTCTGCCTGAAGCTCCCTCATGAGCCCCCATTGTCCAGGCTAAAGCTCCCTCAGCACCTCCTCCCTGGCCTTGTGCTGCACCCCTTGCCCAGCTCCCCTGTCCCTCTGTGCCCACGCTGCAGCCCCTCCATGACTTTCTGCTTCCCAGGGCCCACAGCTGCACACAGCACTCCAGCTGTGGCCGCAGCGCTGCCCAGCACAGGGCCACGCTCCCTGCCCTGCTCCTGCTGCCCCACTGCTGCTGGCACAGCCACCGTGCCCTTGGCCTTCTTGGCCCCCTGGCCCCACGCTGCCTCATCTCCAGCTGCTCACGGCCGCCAGCCCTGCGTCCTTTGGGCCCACGCAGCTCCCCAGCCACAAAGGTGCCCATTGCACTTCAGATACTGCAGGCACCATTGCAAGATGGCCTTCCTGTGCTACCACCTCATGTTCCAAGTAGATATCATAAAGTTTGATAGGAAGAGGATTCTAAGTCCCTCTCTTTAAATTACAATGATCCAATTCAACTGTACAGGAAATTGCTCCTAATTAAATTTATCCTATCTGCTGTCTGCAAGCATCGTTCTCTTTTCAAAACTAGCGTTTTAGTTCTTCAAACTCTGAGAACAAAATTTAAAAATATCTATCTCTGCCGTTATTATTTTTGTTACAGGCATGAATATGGTATTTCTTTCGGCGGCCCTCTACAGTCTATTGCTACTGGCCAAGCTCACATCTTCCTCTACAATTCTTAAACACCAGGAACATGAAATGTTCCTTTCTCACTCACCTCAGGATCTTCAGCACTGCTGAATACACGCTTCAGGTGACCTGTAGTGGGAAGGGAAAATGAACCAGACGCTGTCAGAAAACTGCCTGGGCTGCTGAATCCCACAGAACAAGTCATCCCAGAGATGATTTCCCATTTCACAACATCCCTCCAAGAGACACATCTCATTCACACAGCCAGCAAGAGATCAGGACAATATTCTTGGTTGTGCCTACACTTTGGCCTGTTTCGCCAGGAAATGAATACAAATATGATCAAGCAAATGCAAAGTGTTTTTAACACTCAATGCTCCTGTTCTACCAAACACATAAAACAGCTTCTGAAATCTTCTCCTTCAGGTACTCTTTTTTTTTCACTCAGTGTCATGCACTAATTCTGATTAACTTGCAGGAAACCGTTGCCCAGAAAAGCTTCCCCAAAATCCCCCCAGTTCTATTGTGGAAACACAGCAGCACTTCCTTTCAAAGGGAACAGCTATTTTAGCACTCAGTAAAAGGTCAAGTTAGTCAAATCCTTTCATGACAAAATTTAAAAAGAAAGAAGCTTTCTCTGAATTCTGGGAACAACTGCAGAGTTTTTGGAAGGTCTTAAAGAAGGTCTGCCAGTCTACATTTTCAAAGGTGTCTTGCTTCTCCCAGCAACCTGAGGAAATGACAGACTCTGCTGCCACAGACTCTCCCGTGCAGGGAACGGAAGCCCTGCAGGTTCCCCTGCAAATGCTGCCCCTGTGGCTACAGACACCCCCTTTTGGCTGAACCTCTTGACAGGAGCTTTACCAAAGCAGAGGCATCCTAATGCTCTTTCTCTTTCAAAATCAGAAACTCAGCCCCCAAGAAAGAGCAGGAAGACATACAAAAGCCAGGTTAGGATACACCCTACCCTAAGCAGAAGGGAAGCCTCTACTTACGTGCGAAATTCGTGAAATAATAAATGGAATAAGTAATGCTATATGCAGCAAAAGCTGCAGTGGCCAGATGGTTAATTATTGGCATTTCTGCAATATTTCTAAAAGCTAAAAAAACAAGCCTCTTGTCAGTGGGCAGCTGCCTACTGACAGATGCTTTGACCAGGAAGGTTCTCCTGATGTGAGCAAGGCCTAGGGCTGCTCTGACACTCAGGCCTTCCGTGCACCAAGGCAACCTTCTGATGCCACTATGACGACGGGGCAACCATGCCCTGACATCACAAAGGGACAGCTCTGTGTTGGTCTGTGAGTTTATGCAAAGCAATAACCAACCTTCCCTACAGAAAATACAAAAGAGCCTGGGAAATTCTCATCTGTCAAAAAGCAGCAAAAATTCCCCTCATGGGCCAAACCCTGTTGTTCAGGGGATCCAAGAGGAACTCCAGGAGTGCCCCAAGCACCTACAGCCTGTACCCCAGCTGAGCACTCAGATGGGACACAAGCAAAGGGAACCAGACCAAGACAATGGCCCACAGCATTGCACGTGTGAGAAATGACTTTCACTTTTAAAATTTTAAAGGTTTAGTAAACCTTAACAAAGGACTGAATAAGGAAAAGTTGCAGCATTTGGAGTCTCTGTGACTAGCAGCCACGTGCTCATCTACAAAAAGGATGCTCTGCCTTTTATACCCTCAGCCCCTCCAAAAGTTTTGTCAGTCAACTCTTTCTCTGCTGTCCATTGGTGGAGATTACTTTCCTGCATCCTGACTGGAGGTCAGGTGTTGTTACACCCTGCCTGCTGGTCACAAGCCAGCCCTCCCCAAATGCCCTGACTCCCAAGGCTATTACAAGGGGACGGGAAAGAGGACTATGGGAGGATATATTACAATATAATCACTACTCATTTGAACATCCACATAACATCTGCTTCTTAATTGTCAGACGCAACCATTGCCTTACTCGTCCAGAACACACAGAACCAGGAGAGAAGCCACTGTTGGCATCACAGCTGAAATGTTTCCTAACAAATCTCCCCACATATTTGCACCTTTATTGGACATGCCCAGGGTTCCGGTGCGTGTACATCTCTGCCTCTCTTCCCTGTCACAGACATTTCTTCACAGAAATCCTTTCTTTCACATTTCTGCGTCTTTGGGAGGCCAGAGGCCTCTGAAGACAAGGTAAACAATTGTTATCAGCTGCTGTGGAATGCAATAGGATTCACCTTGATTGGCTCATTTTCTATGTTTATAATTAAGAGCCAATCATCAGTTCAAGCCAGGGGACTGAGTCCTTGGCCACAACTTTGTTGTGGGTTCTTTTCTATCTATTCTTAGCTTAGCTAGCTGCTCTGCAAACCTCTCTATATATTCTTTTTAGTATAATTATAATGTATTATATTATATATTAATAAATCAAGCCTTCTGATCAAGATACAAGATTCACCGTCTCTCTCTCACCAACTGCGACCCACACAGGTCGCTGTAATACTTCCCCTTTGGCAGCAGTCGAACTGGCAGCATCTGCCCGCCAGCAGCAGCTGCTCCAAGCTGGGAACGCCACTGGCGGTGCTGATTTCCAGAGGCTTCTGTGTGTCAGGGGAAGCCAAGGCAGGAGCGGGTTGAACGGCGCTGGCGCTGCTGCTGCTCTGTGCCAGAGAGCCCCGGCTGGGCAGGGCACGGTGCCCACTGCGCTGCGGGCTCCTTCTCCTGCCACAGCTGGGCACACCTGGGAACAAGGCATGACAACCTGTGGGCAAGCCAAGGGGTTTCTGGGGCTGCACTGCTCTGCACACACCCAGCACACCTGCAGCACACAATTTTAACCCTCAAACTGGTAAACCAAAGGAAAACAGCTGGAAAATATTTCATTTTGACCATTCTTACCTGCTCAACAGAAGTCTTCAAAATGAACGTTACCAAGCAGGGCCCAATTCCTGCTGCCAGCTCAGGGTTAGAAGAGAGGCAATCCTTGATCTCAGCATTGGGTGTGTGGGGAATCACTTCCCTAACACGTGCACATCCAGCAATCTCACTTACTAGTTTGTATCCATGGATCTAAGACATATTCAATACTTTGCTGAAACTCACAGGCTAAATATTCCCCCAAATTATTTGATTTACTGATTGATACTTATTGACTTCTTGATACTTAAATCACTTCTCCGAATTTACTGACAAGAGAATAGGAGTGTCCTGTAGGATCCCTACTGGTCATTGTCTCAGGTTCAGGAGGAGACCCATGCAGAAAATAACCCAGGACAAAACTGGGCTTGCAAAGCAAATTCATTCTATTTGTTGCAGTAGCAAATAATACATACCAAGCCCTGGATTCCTAAAAATCTGCTGAGCAGGAGAAGGAGGTGGAGCGTGGTGCTCGGCAGCAGGGGCAGGTAGGCAGTGCACTTTCAGGACATCCCCCAGAGCAAAATCACGTGCATCTCATCCTTCTCACCCTTCCAGCTCAGAACCAGGCCTGGGATCTCCTGCTCAGGAGTGGAATTTCCCAGTTACAGCATCGGCTCACACATGGCTGGTGTGTGAGATGAGGCCATGAATCCGGGATTTAAAAGAACTGGAAGAGTTAAAATTTTAGCAAGATTTAGTTAGGGGGAAAGAGTATAGCAAGAAGAGTAGAAATAATAAGGGATAATTAATTTTTATCAGATAAGGTAGTTAAGGCTAGGGTAATATATCACTTGCCTGTCTTTACTATGTTTAAAGAAGCGGGATGGGATGCGGATTTCTTTGGGACAAAGAAGAGGACTGTAGCCTGCACCTGGGCCCCGAAACTACAACTATAGCCAAGGGGTGTGAAAGCCTGCCAACAGATCATAAGGAAAGAGGTCAAATTGAGGAAGACATCTTGGCCTTCATCAGAAGGAGACCATTCCCCACTTTAAAACCCACCAACCCATTTGAAGTGAAAGACTGCAGAAATGTGAAGGAACTTTGGACTCAATTATAATACATTTTAATTCAAAGGAGGGTAGGCAGTGTTATCTAATGAATATGTGTTGAGTTTTTTGGGATTTATATGAATGTGTAAGATATTTTAGATAAGTAGAGATGAGAGAGAGAGCCAGTGATTCTTCACACATGTCTTTAGGAGACAACTCCTCGTGTGCCTGGCTGTAATAAACACACCACCTCCTACCTTTAACTGTGGGGAGTTCTATTCCACACCTCATTTGGTGACCGCAGCAGGAATGCTTCCCTGCTCCAGTATTACAGCGACCTGAGTGGGTCGCTGGTGGTGAGAGAGAGACGGTGAATCTTGTTTCTTGAATCAGAAGGCTTGATTTATTAATATATGATATAATACATTATAGTTATACTAAAAAGAATATATAGAGAGGTTTGCAGAGCTGCTAGCTAAGCTAAGAATAGATAGAAAAGAACCCACAACAAAGTTGTGGCCAAGGACTCAGTCCCCTGGCTTGAACTGATGATTGGCTCTTAATTATAAACATAGAAAATGAGCCAATCAAGGTGAATCCTGTTGCATTCCACAGCAGCTGATAATAATTGTTTACCTTCTCTTCGGGGGCCTCTGGCCTCCCGAAGACGCAGAAATCTGAAAGAAAGGATTTCTGTGAAGAAATGTCTGCGACACTCCAGTGAGAACATCCGGGCTCTGGACGTCTCTGGGCTCTGGACGTCTCTGGGCGCTGCCAGGACATTCCTTTCCTGGAGGCACCTCCGCTCTCGGCTGCTCCTCGTGGGGGACAGACAAGACTGCTGGCACTGTGGAGAAAGGAACGTTTAACTCTGTATAAAGTAACCCGTAAGGCATATGCAGGGGAAGGGCTGTTCACAAGTCACACAGAGATGTCCTGTGCACAACGTACGCCTGTGCAGTTTGGGCTTGGGTCTGGCTGATGGCAGAAAGGATTTGCTGTGTCAATAAGGACCTGCTAGGAATTCTGGGGGTGAATTGAGCAAAGCCTGTTTTATTGCTGCTGCTTTTCCTGTGTGTTGTAATTGTGGTTGTATTTTCAGTGTGTGAATGTTTGAGGAAAATGATGTGGGTGGATGCCGATGTGGTGTATGGTGTGTGTTGTGTTGAGAAGAGTGAGCTCTCTGTCCCCTCATAAAGAGATATTCCCTTCCCGGTGAGCCTGTGTGTGTGGACTTTCTAGTTGCACGGATTGGTGCTCCCTGTGACACCTGGTGCTTGGGTATACAGGGGGGTTGAGTGGTTTTTCTCCCACATTGTGGTCATTTGGGACTGCATGGTTGTGTTTGGTGAGATTTCAGGATTTTGTTTGCAACAAGTGCAGCAATTTATGCAGAAAACTACAGTGTGGTGATTTATTATGCTGAACTATGGCAGTTCTTTCTACTGCCCCCCTCTCCGAGCATTTACAGTCTCCTGCCACGAGGAGAACACTCTCTTGCCTCCCCTGGACATCCTCTTTCCGCTCCTGGACACTCCCATTCTCTCCTGGCGCTGTTCTCCATTAAAGCTGTGGGACTTTGGTCCTGGGAAGAGAGAGCGCCTCTCGTCTTTTGCTTTTGTCCTTGTCAGTGGCACTGGGCCCAGAGCTCGCCAAACTGATCCCCCACAAGATGAAAACTGACAAATGGTCCCATATACACAGCTCAAAAATTGGCCACATTTTTGACGGACTGGGGTGTTTGCCACATTTTGGAATTCCCTATTCCTACACAGGTCAGGCAATTGTTGAAAGGACGCACCACACTCTAAAACCATTCTACATCAAGAAAACGGGGAGTGGCCCAAGCAACACCCCAGATGAGGTTGAGCAAAGCTTTATATGTCTTTATGTTTTTAATAGCTCATTTGCAGGAACTAATCCTCCAATTTTTAGGCACTTTTCAAACAGCACACAGGAAAAATTGAAAGAAAATCCTTCAGTTTTGATCAGAAACCTTGAGTTAGGACAAACTGAAGGACCATTTTCACTAATCACTTGGGGCAAAGGGTATGCTTGTATTTGCACAGGTGCCGGACCTAAGTGGGTCCTGGTGAAGGATGTGAAACTGTCTCATACACAAGAGCACACCGACAATTCCACCAGCAGGGAAATGAGCACGCAGACGTGAGCCGCACGGAGAAGCTACAGTGCATGCCAGACGTTCCCCGTTCAACCTGTGAAAGCTACAATTCTGGAGTTTGATGTTGATTTTTGGACTGGGAAAATGGTTTGTATCATAGAGCTCTTTCAGCAAAAGCGTGGTGTCCATTGTGTTCCAAAGAATTCTAAGATATCCAAATTTGTAAAAATTGAAGGTTAGAGGGACAGTTTAGTGCCCTATAGTTAGCCAGTCCCTGAACAAGCGCTAAAAGATTTGCTTGAGAACTGAAATAGATGGGGAAGCTTTTGCCAAAAAACAGCTGAACAGGAACATGGAGCTTGATCAAATGATATACTGGCACTTGTTGGTTTTGCTTGCTTGCTTTGGCATGCATACGTACCTGTAGATCAACCTTGCCTTGCTTTAGCCAAGTCAGCAGGCTCAGACACCATGTGTTTGACCCATTTCAGCCCAGACAAATCCTTTGCAACCCGTCTGGTTGGTGTGCCTGTGCCAGCCAAGGAGCAGCCAATACCCAGTCGTGACAAATATTGGTGTGAGGCTGCCAACGAGACCAATCCCATAACCAGCTGACATCACTGGGCCCCTGATCTTCTTAAAGCACCTTCTGAACCTCAAGAATTGCAATTCTTGGTTCAATGGTGATGGAATTTTGTGCTGAGTTTCAGTACCAGGGAGATCCACAGTTGAATGTTACTCCCCATCATCCTGAGGACAGATACTCCAGTTTGTGGTGCAATTGTACTACCCCAGGGCCCCCTAAGGGTGAAACTGCTGACGGGTAGATGACCTAGATGAGTCCCCACATCAATTAGCAACAGAATATTGGCTCATTTGTGGAGATAGAGCCTGGCAGGACATTCCCTCAAAAATTAAAGGCGGCCCATGTAGCATCAGACAACTCACTGTGATAGCACCTATCATTAAAAAAGCCATCAAGAGAAAACACAGAGAAAAAAGATTTGCCCATCATTATAAAGAAAACTGTAATAGCAATTTCAGACCCTAGGGCCCTGCAAAATGAGGTACATTGAATTTATTTCTACATCAACTTGCTTTGGGTGAGGCATTGAAACCATTACACCAATTGGGGTGTTGGCTGAAGAAAGAAGACAGTGCTACTTCCATTGCAATTAGTGACATGAGGACTGATGTTACTGCTGTCAGACATGCAACCTTACAGAACAGAGGAGCAATTGATTTCCTTAGCAGCCATTCCATGTGTTCAGTGTCACCCCCATGTTCAACACTGTCACTGTCAGCTTTGACAGCTTTTGGACTGTGTTTGAGAAGTCAATTTTTTCTGACTGTTGAAGGGCTTTGGGGCCCAGGGTTCTTGTCAGGAACAAGGGATTAAGTGTGTGAGCCATGGAGTTGTTGGACCAGATGTTTTGTGTAAGTGGTGAGAAGGGTTTCTTCCTTTCTGTTTCTCTTTCAAGGGGAATATTAATGTTGCCCCTGAGTCCTCAGGAGGGGAGCCTGTAGACAGAGCTGCAGCAGAGGGAGCTTTGCCTGGCACCGAGAGCTGTGGGAACAATCCCCAGGAGCCCGAGGGGCCTGGTAAGGACAGAGCCCTCACTGGTTTAGACAGGTGTCAGATGGCTGCTCTGAGCCTGCCTCTGGCAGGGAGGGAGATGAGAAGGGTTGAGTTCCTGTCTGCAGCCTTGGTGCTTCCTGGTGCCTTGAGTTCAAATCCTGCACTGGCACAACCTGCCTGAGCCCTGCCCTCCACGCTTCTCCAGAGGCTCTGACACTGAGTCCTCTGAGGGAATCCACAAAATTAGAGAGTTTTGGGAAAGCTGCAAAAGGCAGGTTTCAGATACAGCAGAACTGTGATTAGAGCCAAGCAGCAGCCGTGAGATAGGTCAGCAGAAAAATTATTTAAACTGCAGAAAAACAAGGACAAATAGAACAATGGTCTGTGTATTAATGCTGATCTAGAATAAATCTCCAAGCTACAGAAAAGTTTATCTAGCAAGATATTGGGAAGGTTGAAGCTTAATAATGGAGCTCATTGCATTGTGTTTTAAGGCTTACTAGTAGGTATTGTCTTCGAAATAAACCAGCACTGTTTTAACCAAAAGTACCTGTGCTTATAGTGATTGGATAGAACTACTGTCAATATGCTTTTGCTTTGTGCGATTGGTCTTATAAAAAAAACTTATTGGTCTTAAAAAAAAAACTTATAAAGTAAGTTTTAACATTAAGTTCTTTGTCTGATTGTCAGGAGTTTAGTTCAAGCATGGCTTAAAGAAAAAGGCCATGAAGCCATGCAATTGAGAGAAAAGTAAAAGGTAGTTGTGAAGCAGTTCCAAAAGCAGTTCCCAGCCTGATTACTATAAACAATTAGACTTTCTCAGGCATCACTTTATAAACAATAACGTTCTCAGGCAGTCTTCCCATAACAAGCAAACACCCTCTCTGGGAAAAGATGGCACCCTAGGAACAGATATGGAAGTTTTGGGAATCTTTCATATGACAGTGGGAACACTGGTTTTATTTTGTGTAAACAATCAACGGTATTGTAAAACAAAAGGAGTGGTTAGAGTTTTCTCTGTTAGCCTATCATAAACCTGAATTTTGGAATATGCATGAAGTTCGTTAACAGTATTATTTAAACTGGCTGATCGATCAATAAACTTGAGTTCGATGCATTATAGGATGGTCGTTCTCCCCTCACTTCAACAAATGGTGACACCCGGACGTGATAGCGGACACCACGACGATCGTGAACACCATGGGGATTGCGAACACCACGAGAAGTGAGGACTGGTTCAGGCTCCGAAGCAGCCGGAGCGGCAAATAAGCGCGAAACCAAAGCGGAGGAAAAAAGCCGCCAATACCGCGCCGTGCCCTGGCAACCATATTAGATGGGACCAGCCGATACGTGTGGCCGAAGCCTGGAAAACGCTGCTAAGTGAAAGTGCGCACTTAAAAGAGGTATGGAAAGGCAAGCCGCATATGAACTTTTTATTACGTTTTTGCAAAAAAGGCAAATTAAGGAAATAGACTTACGGAAGGAATTGCAAGGTCTTTTGGCTTATGGTTTGGAACGGGGAATCTTTGTGAATCCCCACACAGTTTACGAGTTAACGGAATTGCGTGAATTCGGTGATTTATTGTCAGAGGCTGTTTTAGAGAGTGGTAAAACTGCCAAGAAGCTAAGCAAGCCATGGCAAGTGATGTATGATGCACTGTTTTACTATCTCTCTGAGTGCAAGACAGTGGCCGCAGCTCGTGGAGCCTGCAGCGCTGTGCTACTCCGAACTCGGCACAGGCGCTCCGCCATGGCGAGCAGCCGTGGTGAGTGACCGCCTGAAATGCTGCGCTGTAGCGGCGGGAGCGGAGGCAGCGGCGGGGAGAGCGGAGCCGCCGCCGCGGAAGCTGAGCCGCGCCGCCCCGGGAGAGAGTGAAGCCGCCGCGGGGGGAGCCGCCACGGGTGCAGCGGTGCCTGCAGCGGAGTCAGCCTGCCGGCGAGTAAACAAAGAATCCAGCGCGGGAGGGGGTTTTCGCCCGCTCCGACACACGCGCCACGGGACTGGAGCACTTTTTGCAGCAGGAGTGTTTCTCCCTCCCCCCACAGCCGGCAAAAGCTTCAGTTTAGGACCTAACAGCCTAATGGATGTAACTTTTGTCAACAAAAGGAAAAGTTCCCTGTTGAAATTAAGAAACAAGTGATGGTAAACAAGGAAAGTTAAAGGCACTTTTGTTCTTCCTGGCAGAGACTGAAACAGGAATCAGCGTACTGTATGCATGGGTCAAATTTTGGCCGGTTTGGCTCGGCATTGGTTGTGCTGTCTTGAAATCACCTGTAGTGGCAGAGACTTTAACATCAGAAGCCCAGATGGCTCAGTCAGTGGAACATCAGACTCTAGAATTATATTTTGAAAAGTTTAAAAATGTTAAGATATGTTAGACTGATTGTATGAGTGAGATGTTGTGAGTGTGCTTTTTGATATAGAAATGCTATAGCAAACACGTGAACAAAGTTATTTTAGCTTAATATTTTAGAATCAGGCCTGTAAGTAAGTTATAGTAAATGCTATATTTTATGTCTATAGTAAGTTTTATCTGTTATTAAGTAGTTTAAGTAAATTAAAAGCTAAATACTATTAAGGTTAAGTTTGTTAAGTTTATTTTCTGTTAAGTTTGAGGTCTGTTAAGGTTAAATCATATTAGGTTTAAGATAAGTTAGATTCTGTTAAGTTTGATCTTACATTATTTACAAATAAGGCTGTTATTTAAAATCAGGTAAGTTTTGTTATAGTTTTGTTAGAATTAAGAGATTTTACATGTAAGTTCTGTTGATTTAAAAATCTATTAAGTTTAAGTAAAGATAAGTTTAAGTAATGTTAAGTTCTATTAAGTTTAAATATTTTAAGTTTAAGTATTTTAAGTATAAGTGCTATTAAGTTTAAGTGATGTTAGATAGATTTATGCTTTTACGATAGGCGTTTGTTTTATGACTTGTGTTCAAAGTGTTGTTGCGAACATCAGAGAAACCTTGCTAGCTGAAAATACTATTTAGTTATTAGAATTGCCTATTCTTATGTTGCAAAGAGTGTAGCACAGTTAGCCCATAGAATTTTGAAGCCAGTTAAGTTCTGTTAATTTGAAAATAAGTCTGCTAAGTTAAGTATTTTAAGTGCTTCAAGTGCATACTACTTTCTCACCACTCCAAATCAACAAAGGACTGAGAATCGCCCAGCTGATGCCATTTCGGCCAAATGACTAAGGGATTACAGACTGTAAAACTGATTTTGAACTTTTCTGGGAGGCCCAGGGAAGGGGTGGATGTGAAAATCTCAAGGACAGAAAGGATCATTTTCAGACTTGCCATTCACCTTCTCTCCAGGTTCGCATGAATGAAAACAGCTAACAGCTTTCTTTTCTTAGTCCAATTACCACCTACCCTGCAATGCCTGATAAGGCCGGACATTGTGGCTCAGCTGGGGGTGGTTTTAACCCTTTGGGATAAAACGCCGTTGCCGGACGACCAGGGAACTGATTGACATTACTGAATCATTATCATCTTTCCATATAAAAGGACCGGCAAAAGAGAGCTGTCTTGAATGTCACAGCCCAAATTGTGCTGCTTGGGTTGCGCTGTGTTGTGGGGGTTGTGACAAGACCTTTTGGGTGGATCAGTTGTCACTTTTTCATTTATGGTGTAATACCTGTAATTATAGACATACTTTGGAACATAATTGGGAGTGGGCATTACGGAATGAAACAGGACTAAACACTGCCTCAGCTTTAGATCTTTATGAATCACATGAGCAGAAAATCTTGGCTTATTATCGGTGGGAGGTACAGTGTATTTTGAAAAGGGTTAAAGTTCAAAGTGCATCATATATAACCTCTGTAAGGTGTAGAAAACTGGTGCCTTTAACACAACATTCTGTTGTAGGGCCTATAAAAGGAGATCCCAATCAGGCATTAGACAATTGCATTAGAAGGTTACAAAGGTGTGGTCTTCAGGTCTCGGGAACAGTAAGGTTAAAAACTGATAAGAAAAAGAAGGTCAAAGTAAAAACAGAAAAAAGAGGTTTACTTCTGTTATATTGCTAGGTGTAGTAATAGCTGAAGAATTAAGGGTAATACAGTTTAATCAACCTAGAGATAATGTATGAATAACACTTGCTAGACAGATTAATTAGTCGTCGCTTTGTCTCAGCATTGCCAGTATGGTCTCCTCAAGAATTCTGCAGTCTTATTAATAATCGTGCCTTATGTATGCACAATATGGTAAATATTAAATTGCCTGCACAGAGAGGGTATACTGCCAGTCAGAGTGACGGCTACCGCCAATGTCTGTTAATTCAATCACTTAATACTCCTTTGCATTCTCCACCTGAGAAGTTGGAGCTTTTTGGAAGTGCAAATGCTAGCATGACCAGCACTTCCAACGGTGGATGGTTCAGCTTTGATTACTCTAATCCTCAAAAGATGAGTCAGCATAAACAGACATGGGCTACTCTGGATTCATCTCTAAGGCCAGACATAGTGTCTAAACAACTCTACAACCATTGTAAAGGCTCTAGAATCATGACACCTAAGAAATTATCTACAGGAATATTTCTAATTTGTGGAGATAGAGCCTGGATTGGTATACCTGCCCAACCTCAGGGTGAACCTTGTTATTTAGGCAAGTTATCACTATTCCACCCTAATATATCTGTGTTAATGCAATTAAGTCATCAGATAAGCAGGCAAAAGCGTAGCTTACATAATTTAGACTGTAGTCAAATAGGAGATCCATGGTTCTGGAGTAAATTTAAACAAGTGATGGTTTCAGCTTTCCTACCATGGGGTGCTGCAAGCAAAGCATTGACTTTAGCAAAACAAATAGGGTGTTGGGCTAAGGGTGAATTAAATAAAACTTCACAGATATTAGATATGTTATCTTCAGATGTACAAAGTGTTAATCACGCTGTTTTACAAAATAGAGCTGCTATAGATTTCTTTTTATTAGCTCAAGGCCATGGATGTGAGGAGTTTGAAGGGATGTGTTGCATGTTGCATGAACTTATCTGATCATTCTGTATCTATTCATGCTAAGTTGAAAGAGCTACGGCTAGGGCTTAATAAGCTTAAGGAAGAAGAAGGATTGGGTATTGATGAGTGGCTTAAAAGTTTTGGATTGGGACCATGGCTAAGAAACCTTATAACATATGCTATAGGGATATTAGGTGTACTCTTATTGCTTTTACTTATCTTACCTTGTTTCTGTAGCTGTATCCAAAAGATGGTTAGTAGGATGATAGAGAAAATGTGGCAAACTAACCTCCTTTCTCAAAAAGAAAAAGACGGGGGAAATGTCGGGAGTTAGTTCAAGCATGGCTTAAAGAAAAAGGCCATGAAGCCATGCAATTGAGAGAAAAGTAAAAGGTAGTTGTGAAGCAGTTCCAAAAGCAGTTCCCAGCCTGATTACTATAAACAATTAGACTTTCTCAGGCATCACTTTATAAACAATAAGGTTCTCAGACAGTCTTCCCATAATAAGCAAAACACCCTCTCTGGGAAAAGATGGCACCCTGGGAACAGATGTGGAAGTTTTGGGAACCTCTCATATCACAGTGGGAACACTGGTTTTGTTTTGTGTAAACAATTATCGGTATTGTAAAACAAAAGGAGTGGTTAGAGTTTTCTCTGTTAGCCTATCATAAACCTGGATTTTGGAATATGCATGAAGTTAATTAACACTGTTATTTAAAGTGACTGATCAATCAATAAATTGGAGTTCGATGCATCAAAGGATTGGTCGTTCTCCCCTCACTTCAACAGTCTGCCTGTCACACCTAGGATCTGATCAACCTGGATTTTTTTTGGTGTAAAATCCACAGTGATCTGACCTTCTGCAGGAATATGGAGAGAAGAGTCAAAAGCAATTCCTGGAATGTTGCAAAAAGCAGATAGTGGTAATAAACATATATAGATAAAAAGGCATAAAAGCTCATAAAAGCATATGGAACTGATGTAAACCTAATAAAAAGAAGCATTCTATTTTAATAAAGAGTGAGAGTTGCAGACCACAGTGTGAGAAATAGCTACTCACTTTTCATAGTTTAGGAAGGTTTATTAAACCTTATCAAAAATACAACAGAAGATTGAATGAAGAAAAAAGGTTACAGCACCTGGAGCAAAAGATTTTCCCCACCATGTTCTCAGGCCCCTCACAATGGAGGTTTTCCCTTTTTAACCCTTTAACCTCTCCTGAAGGTCTGTCTATCAACACCTTCTTCGCTGTCCACTGGTGGAGATCTCTTCCTCAAATCCTGACTGGGGGTCAGGTGTGGCCATAGCGACACGCCAGCCCTCGCAGATGTCCCAACCCCAGTTTTCCCTTGATAACCACGTGAGGGGTACAGCACAACTATAAATCTATAAACTTTTCTTAACCTGTATACATTGTGAAAAATGCCCATCAATTGTTTTTAAAATTTTTAAAAGTTCATTAGTAATAAAATTGTTCTAAAAATAGTAATGCAATTAGAATAATTTGGACAAGCTGAATTAGGACAATATGAGACAATAGAGACAAAGAGTTATGGATGTCCGGGTACCTTTTTCTGGGCAGCAGGAGCCCGAAAAAGGACACACACTAACAAAGGATTAACCCTTAAAAGGAATGGCCCGTTGCATATTCATACACTTCATGCATGATGCATAAATTCCATTCAAATACAGGATTCTGTCTGGTCATCATCAACTTCTTCCTTCTAATCCTAACAGTGCTTTCGAGGCAGAAGAAGTTCGTTTCTTCTGATAAGAGGGCAATAAATTCTTTTCTCTGAAAGATTTAGGTTTCCTGTGGCTGCTATCAGGTGTGAGTGCCTCATTCCTTTCTTAAAAAAATCCCACTGACATAGTTCTTATTTTAATTACAAAAGCTACCTTTCAATTACAAGACTACATTTATCATATTATTAAAATGTTAATACAGCACTACTAATCAATACATCAAAATACATATGGTAAATATCTGCATAGAGCCATATAATGTGCTCTTTTCACATACATTATATTTGTCTAATAATTGTGAGAGTCAATCATCACATGACTCATCTATCACAACAGGAAAAGAAGTTTCTGGTGCGAGGGACACTGGTTTTAAAGGTAGGACCTGTTCTTGAGGTTTGATTTGTTCCCTCTTTCAGATTACAAGGAAGTCATGGTGTTCCAGAGTAGAAGCTGGAGCCAAAAGTTTGAGAACAGGGTGTGATAAGATCACCAGAGTATTTTATCTGTATCTAGGAAGAAGCCTTGCAGAGCTTCTTTTTGACTTTTACTGAAAGTAGAAGTCCTGTTTTTACCAAGAATTTTGATCTCTTGGTGTTTTGGAGGAAGAAAAAGAAAACAACCAAGCACCTGAAGTGTGCATTGAGGTGAGGTGTATCCCAGAGGGCTGAGGGCTCACCAAGGCAAGAGAGACCCTCCTGTGACCATGGTCACAGGGGTTTTCAGGTGAAGGGAGAGATGAGAATGTTGACTCCATGTTCAGAAGGCTTGATTTATTATTTTATGATATATATATTACATTATAACTATACTAAAATGGAAAAGAAGGTAAGGTTTCCTCTCATAAGCTAAGCTAAGAATAGAAAAGAATGATAACAAAAGGCAGCTCTCTTGGGCTTTGTCCAAGATAGCTCGGTCCTTGATTGGCCATTCATTATAAAGATCCAAGATGGGCCAATCACAGGTGGACCTGTTGCATTCCACAGCAGCAGATAATAATTGTTTACATTTTGTTGCTGAAACTGCAGCTTCTCAGAAGGAAAAATCCTAAGAAAGGATTTTTCATAAAAGATGTCTGCAACATGTCACCTTTTTTTATTTAGTTAAATTAAAAAGAAAAATGCTTGTCATTTTCTCTGCTGGGCTCATGCAGAGAAAAAGGCCAACACTTGACAGGTTATCTGTTGCCAATCAAACATCACTCAAGTGCTCCTGTGGAATGAACAGGGAATTTCTTCACCTGTAGAACATAAAATTCTATCATATCACTAAAACAATTTTACAATATAAGATAAAGCAAAAACAATGCAAAGAAAATTCAAGTTCAAGGAGCTGAGTTTCAGGAAAAGTCCATGGACTGAAGATATTCCTCTTTGCCATCTCTGAAAGTCCCTTTTGGTCCTGAAACAGGCTTGCTACAGAAAAATCCATCAATAGTTATCAAAAGTCCATTGGCAGTCATCAAACAAAATGCTTTTGAGCTGCTGCCAGCTCTTTCAAACCTTTTCTTTTTTTTTTTTCTTTTTTTTTTTTTTTCTTTTTTTTGTCTTTTTGTCTTTGTCTTAAAGAGCAGCAGCAGCAGAGCAGCCAGAGAGGCCTTGGGGGACCCTGGCCCATGTGGATGGACAAGGAACCCCAGATCTGGCCCACAAAGCGGTGGCCCAGGACCAGAAGGGGGAAGCAAAACCCCCAACCCCATCAGGAGGCCGGGAGATAGCCCTGGCCCAGGGACCCGAGCCCAACAGCCCAGGCCCAACCCACGAGGCAGGCTCGGCCTTGCCACAGGCCTGCACCCTGCTGCCAGTACAAAGGCTGAATGGGCCGAACGCTTCTTTTCCCCAAAATCACCAAGTCACACCGGCAGTGGGGGAACTGAAGATGCCCCGAAGATCTCCATCTCAGGTCTGGGAATGTTTGTTCGTCACAATTATTCTTTTTTTACTTTTCTGCAGAAATACTGTCATCATCTATTCCTTCCAGACAATCTTTTCCTACTTTTTGGGGAATTCCTTTTGCTGCCCTCCCAGATCAGCCTAATTTCCAGGGCTCCTTCCCAAAGTGAGGTGCAGCCCATCGCCTCCACTCTCCAGCTGGAACAGAAGGAAGCACAGAGTTTGCTGTTGTGGGAGAGGAGCTTCTCTTTCCTGCCTGCTTTTCCCTCTGGGACAGGTTGTGTGTGCTCATTTGGTAAAGGCAGGTTTAAACTCTGAAGCAGCTGTGTTTCAAACTGCTCCCTTCTCCAGCTCTTCTGTGGGTATCATTGGACAAAAGGCCTCTTCGTGTGAGCTCCCTGTGGCAGGTTAAGGAAGGAGGTTGATACTTCAGGGTTGTGACTGCTGAAAAGCAGCTGGTTTCTGGAGGTGTCCAGAACTGGGAGTGGCTCCTTTTCTCACCTGCCTGCAGAAAAGGAAGTAGCAAAGTGGGAATTTCATTTGTGGAGATGGCCATCAGGGGTGTTTGCCAAGAGATGGGCTGGCAGAGAGGCAGGTCTCATGCTAAACTGTCTGTGTGTTTGTTTTGATGGTGGGGAGGGTCAGAGATGCAGACACAGACACCAGCTGAAGGAACAGTGTGATTTCCAGTAATGGAAAAATGCAAAAAAGAGTCAGGAAAGGATAAGCTAAGCAATGCACCTCAGCATTATTACAAAAGGGTGCCTCTGGTGATTAAGGAAGATCCATCACCAGGTACCCCAATGGTTTCCTCTTCATCCAGAGCTGCACATCAGCTGGGGGAAGCTGTCCCAGCCAAGCCCTGCAGAGCCACGGCCGGGAACCGGGAAATCCTGCGGTGCCTCCTCCTTTGGTGGCCACGAGGCTCCCGAGTGCGCTGTGAGAGTAGCCCGGCTCTGATCGTGGTGGACCAGCAATGTGCCAGAGCTTCTGCTGGGGGCACAGCTGGTGTCATTCTCCTCTTGGTTTTCTCCCCGAGCCTGCCCAGGGCTCAAGGAGGAGCCAAGGCCAGGTGTGGCCTTGTCCCTTTTCCTCATGCAGAAAGGTGAAGACGTGTTTCACCAGTGAATGGATGCAACAATCCTTTTGATAATAACACTTGGTTAAGTAGCAGATACATGGAACATTGGGTTGGGAAGGTGATCTAGAGGGCAGCTTTGGCTCAGGTCCTGTTGTTGAGGCTTCAGTCAGGGTCTGTTGTTCAGGCCTTAGTCCTTCAGTATTTTGTGGTGCAAATCACACCTGTGCAGAGCTGGAAACAAACAAGTCTGTCCTTAGCACATTTAAGACAGGAACAGCATCAGCCCTGCAAGGCCAGGCTGGGGCCAAGAGCAGAAGGCCAGCACCCTGCTTTGCCCACAGGCAGCCCTGCAGAGCAAGCAGCCCCTCCTGCCCAGGGGCTGAGGTGCCCGAAGCTGCCTCCCCGCTGTGCAGCTCTGCAGAGCCTGCGGGGCGCAGGGTCCTGGGCAGCCAGGGCAGCCCGGCTGCCTTGGAGCACAAGGAGTGGCCCAGAGAGAAGCTGCTGCCCTTTGCTTTGGAACTGATCCTCAGAGTCTTGTCAATAATCCAGAGTGTCTGATGTGTTTTCCTTTCCTCTCCCAAATTTAACACAGCTTTTTGAGAAAATTGACTGATATAGCTGCTGGTGGTGGTGGTGCTTTTGTGTGCAGGTGAGGGCAGGTGATTTGAACCAAGGATGGAGTCCATTGTTAATACCCCATATTTGCCAAGTCAAGAAAACCATTCACAATAGGGCTACCAGTGCTTTAACCATGGTCATAAGGGTTTGCAGGTGAAGAGAAGACGAGAATGTTGATTCCATGATCAGAAAGCTTGATTTATTATTTTATGATACATATATTACATTATGACAATACTAAAAGAAATAGAAGGAAAAGTTCTCAGAAGGCTAGCTAAGCTAAGAATAGAAAAGAATGAATAACAAAGGAGCTCTCTCCAACTCTGTCCCAGAGAGAGCTCGGTCCTTGATTATCCATTAATTACACACATCCAACATGGGCCAATCACAGGTGCACCTGTTGCATTCCACAGCAGTAGATAACCATTGTTTACGTTCTTTTTCTGGGGCCTCAGCTTCCCAGAAGGGAAAATCCTAAAGAAAGGATTTTTATGAAAAGATGTCTGCGACCAAGTGCTGAGCAGTTTTCCTAGGTTTTGGAAAGCTACCACCTTAAGAAACCCAACAGATTTTCCAGGAGGACACCAGCAGTAGCATGATTCCAATGTTTTCCACCCCTTTTCTGTGTCTTTTAAGAGTTCTGCAGTACCCAGCAGGAATGAAATGACCTGTGATAATGGGATTTGAGTGCTCTGTGTTGTTCATTGCCACATGAGTGTTCATGACAAGCTGGACACCCCACTCATGGCTCTGTTGAGTTAAATTCATCCCAATTCTGTGCAAACAGCAGCCCCGAGATGCTGAGAAGAGCAGGCACAGTGAGTGAGCGTGCATGCACACACCCAGGGGCTGACTGCTGTGTGGGCAGATGGTTTTGCACTGTTGTAAATCTTCACTCTCTCGAGCTGAAAGACTAAAATATATATCTTAAATGAAAATATATACCAAAAATTAAAATTGTCCAAAAATACATGTGCATTAAATTTCATGCATATGATATGATATGATATGATATATGATATGATATGATATGATATATAATATAATATAATATAATATAATATAATATAATATAATATAAATTATTAATATATGTGATCACTTTTGAAGCCATTGCTTGTGGGGGATATTAGATGATCTCCTAGTGTTTGTACATTTTTCCTTTCTGCTACTGCTGATCCTAGCAGCAACTCCCTGTCAGTTCCTCCAGGTAACTTCACACAAAGGGATTCCATCATTTCAGGGCCTGTGAGAGCTTGGCACTGAAATGCCAAGTTGGTTCCCAGCTCTCCAGCCTCCCCCTGGATTTTGGATCATCTCAGCACTTGTGTCCATGGCCCTTCCTTCATCCCCAGCCTGCAGCAGTCACAGTCGCTGCTGCCTCCCCCTTGCTGCAGCTCATTTGCCAAAGTGCTGCCAAAGGCAGCAGAGCTGGCTCAGGATCCCTGCTGGCTTCTGCTCACTGGGATGAGCTTCAGGGGGACACTTGGAGCCCTTTCCTAAAGAGCTGCCTGTGGGATGAGGGATTTGTCCTCCCCGGGTGGCTCCTGCTTGGATTCTGTGCTCATGGAGCCCCGGAGTTTTCTCAGCAGCCTCTGCAGCGAGTTCTGAGCCAACGTGGGGCTCTGCTGCCAGCCCAAATCTGCGCTTCCCCTGCCCAGCCTGACTGCAGGTGGGGCATGTGCTGGGCATGGCCGGAGATTGGCATGGCCAGAATCCTCCAGCATTTACACCTGCTCATGGCTTTGGGTAGCACAAATCAACACTTACATCAGTTGAAACATTGCATTTATTGCAGATAGTTACACCTGCACTACTAATGTACAAATACACAAACATTAACTTATGTTTAAAAATAAAATTTATTTTAAATTACAACACCTGTGCTACCAATATAGAAACACAGAAATATCTATTTATGATTAAAATCTAATTTATTCTGAGAATTGTGCTATGTAAATATATACAAATATCAACTTCAGTGAAAAAAAAATTACTTTATTGCAACCCTCTGCAACAACTCACTGTACACAAATATTGAAGTTACTGAATTGAAGTTTAACAATTAAATTTATTACATATTACTACAACCATACAGCCCATATACAAATACAGAAACATCAATATCCCTCTCTAAAGAATCTCAGATCCAGAACTAAATAAATAGAATTTTAGAACTATACAACTCCATACATAATAAATAGAAGTAAATACATATATAGGCATAACAATATAGAGATGTAAAAATGCATTACATATTTCATGACATATAACATGACAATATAATACAAATATAACAAACCTTTCTATAAGTACACAAATATCAATGGACCAATAAAAAAATCCATACAACCCCAGCAATAGAAATGCACAGCTACAGAGCTGTACAAGTATGTAATCAGATGAATATACACGCATCAATATAACAATATACCTACATAATATCCCTATACAAATATCAGTCAGTGTATGTAAATATCCCTATACTTGTAACTATCCAAATCCAACTACACATCCATAAACAGCGCAAGATCAGGAGGGATTGCAGCCGCCGATGTTCCCAGGCTCTCGCTCGGTCTCCTCCTCCCGAGCAGAGCAGCTCTCCTGGACAGCGACAGCAGATGGGACATCTGGCAAGCACAGGGAACACTGAGTGAGTGTGGGGACGTTTCCCTCGGCCGCAGCTGCGCTTCCATCAGGGAAGAGGAAATGTCAGAGCCTCCCCAGGAGGGTCAGAAGGAAAAGCAGCCGAGCGGGCCAGGCTGTGGTGAGCTGCTCACTTCTTTCTGGCATCCCAGTTGCTCTGAGGGAACTCCCTCATGTCAGGTTATTGAACCACCTTTGCACTTACCAAGACTGTGGCCCCCAAATCAATCAGTATTTATGTCTCCAGCTGCTTGCACCAATGACAGAGAATGTCCTCTAACAGTGCTGGGGCACAAAGTTACCTTGTACAGGTCATCTGACAGGGCCTTGTTCTTTCCGTGCTTCCTGTGTTTCTCCTTACCTTCCACTTGGAATTGTTACAGCATTTCTTTTTCTTTCCCCTTGATCAGTTCTAAAATTCGTGTTTCTCTTCCAAGTTTCAGATTGTTCAGTGATCCTGTCAAGCCATTTCTCAGAAGCTTTTATCATGGAATTGAGTGTTAATTTCAGCAATTTTGGTGATTTTCTGTGAGATTTATGCAAGTGTCCTGTTCATTGGGCACCATTTAGGAAGGTACAAAGGAGAAAAAGGATGTTCTGTAGGTCAGTTCACTAGTGGAATATCCATGGATAGAGAGAGTGATTAGCTGAATTTTACATCTACTCCTAACCTCAAAGTGCAACAGGTCATTTGGGGAGAAATTAAAGCCCAATTTCTTCTTTTACCAGCCTGTATTCAAATCTAAAGTAAATAGAGCAGGGTGAGAACGTCAGTGTTCAGTTCCTGAAGTGCCTTATTAAGGCATTCTTAAAGTAATGGAGATAAAATCTGGGTGGGCATTCCTAATTTCCAGCCACTCATTGTCAATTTCACTGACTCTGAAAACAGCAGAGATGTGCCCATCATACCTGATCAATCCATTTGGGGATGGTTTAGGTACAGATTCTCTGGGGCTTTAGATTTTTAGATCTCTAGACAATGCTTCCAGGAATCTAAATAGCTTTCAGAAATTAAACTTTTCTCCTTTTTTCCTCAGTCTTTGCACTCATGTGCACCAGAGACCTTCAGTGAATGGATTCCACTCTAATCCATCTCCTAGCTGAATCTCCCAGCTGTGTTCATACTGGTGGTTCGTGTGTCTCTTCTGCACAGCGCAATTTTAAAATCTTCGTTCCTTATTATCTCTGCCCTTCCTTTTCTGTTTTAGCTTGCAAATGCATGCAGATGTATCAGAAATTATACATCTAATTTCTGATGCATCAGTTCCTGTCTAGCAATTTCATTTTATCCTGTTCTGATGTTATGCTAGTCTTATATGTTTTAGTCTAAGTGGACTCCTGTTTTCTTGCATGTGGAAGTTTTACAATGCAATGCTCTCATTCACCTGCTTTCATGAAACCCTTCATTAACATTAGCACAAGTAACTGTGTGATTCCCTTCTGCTTTGTAGAAGATTTGGGAAACTCAAGTCCTGCTCAGCTACAGAAAAACATACATGGTGCTTGGTAATTCCCCTAAGAGCTTAAGTTAATGGTAAACAACTGCAGCTTATTCATTTCACAAAATTGGGAGAAAAGACATTGCAAATATTGAGGAATGTAGTGCAATATTGATGGGCATCCCTCAGCTACCCAGACAGACTGATGTCACTGGCAAAATTCCCTCTTTTCCAAAGGTTTTCATTTGCTTTGGCTGTACTTCGTATGGCTGCAGGTCATATTTCCCTTGATTTAAGGAAGTATCTTGGCAGGTATTCTTGGTGATATATCTTGCTAATTCTGCCCTTGGAGGAATTACTCAGTTCTGCAGTCCTTATTACACGCCCTGTTCTAAAAGACTTTTATGCTATTTTCCCTCTCTCTGTGTTTTCACACTTGTTCAACAAGGTTTTCTTTCTTAGAATATTAATCACAACATCCCCAAGGATTAAAAAATCCTTAGGTATTTTTTCCCTAAGTATTTACTAAAGAAAAACAATAATATTATAAAACCCTGTATGCATGTAAATCTGGATGTAAAATACAAACAGAAATAAACTTGAGAGTTCTCCTCAAAACCCTTAAGAAAAAAAACCCCATGTATTCACTAAAACCCAGAGTATTCATCTACAGTATACAAAAATGGGAATGTTCTAGAAGAGAAAATTTGTGCAACGGTTCTGCACGGAATTCTATGCTTTCAAGCTTTTTGCCCTTCAGGGGCAGTGCCATTCAATGAACTGCAATGCTCTGAGCATGTTCTGCTCACCATGGCAGCTTTCTGCTCTGCCCCGGTACAGATCATCCTCCCAGCAAAGGGGCAGTGCAGCCACCGCAACTCGCAGCACCTTCCCACACAGCAACAACCTGAAGGACAGAGATGGCTTTCACCAGCAGCTGCGGGTTCTAATAGTGCCACCTCTCAACTGCTGAAAGCCTGAATTTCTGTGTTGCAGTGTGTTAGTTTATTGAGTCAAATGTTCTGTTATATAGTGGTAGGTTCAAGTGTTACCCGAGTTATTACAGGGAGCTTCTCCCCTGTGTTATGCCCTCTTACCCAAGTGTCCCTCAAGGAATCCCTTCCCTCCTCACCAGATTTTTCCCTGCCTGTCAAGACAACCCGGCCCCTTTGCCCCATCCATCAGCCCAAACCCTACCCTTTGTTCCAGAAAGTTCTCTGTCCGTCACCCTAAGATCCAATCCCTATCCCAACGCTCTCTCTTCCCCTTGTTCTGATTTGTTGTAGCTCTCAAAACCACACCCCAAGAGTCACTTATTGGTTACTATATGGTGTCCACCCCCTGTTTTGAAAGGTTTTAAAAACCCGTGCACAGGGGTGCTGGGGGATCTTTCAACATCTGTTCCCTTTGGGAATTCTTCCCCACAGAACCTTCCCAGGTCTCTCCTGATGAATTTGCTGCCCTTTACACCGCAGAAGAGCCTCCTCTACTTGCTTCACTCGGTCCTCCAGGGGTTTCTCCTGCTGGGCATTTGGCCTAGAGGTTCTGGCTCAGGCAAAACTGTAACCTAGCCAGTTCCCACTCTTGCCATTGTCCCTGGAGCATCACAGAGCTAGCCAGGGCTGCGGAGGGCATTGACAGTGACCCATGCCCTGGCATGTCACAGCCCCCAGAGCCACACCTGCCAGGCCACAAGCCCCAGCCCTGGTCCCCACTGCAGCCTCAGGGGCTCCTGGGCATCCTCACCCTGAGTGCAAAGGCAGCCTCAGGAGCCCCCCAGGGCGCTCTGGATCCAGGCTGCAGACACCCTAAAGCCAGCACTGAAAGGGACATGGATGGGGACTGCAGCTGGATCTTACAGTGCTCACCACTCCTGACTACTCTCTAAGTGACCCAAACCTCATTGGCAGCACCTTGAGCACATTGACCCTGCTCGCCCCTCCTGGAACGTGGTGTTCCCACATCCTACACCAGCCCTTTGCAGGGAGTGACCAGCTCCCAGCTGCTCTGCTACCCTGGCCTTACTTTCTGTTTGCCACCAATGAACTTTACGGATATACTCATGAGAAACCTAGCACAACATTTGCTTCTCAGCAGCTCTTTGGTAAAAAACTCCACTAGTCGCTAGTTTTTGCACAGAGAAGGAGGTCCTGACAAAAGGCACAGGCAGGACTCTGGCATAGGAATTCCTGAGCTGCAGGATTCTACCCATTGTTGTTCCTACCTGCTTTGCTGATATTTTGGAGCCAGTTCTGGACAGGGGCTGCTGCTGACAGGGTAGGAAAATTTGGAGAAAAAAAGGTGCTGGAGACAACCAAAAAAAACCAAAGGAGGAAACCCTTAGAAATACAGAGAACAACAGAAGTCCTTGGAGGTGGTTCAATAGAAAATGCCAGCAGCAGTGAGCATAGCCCGAGGTTGCTCACTGCCACCCCAGGGACTCCTCAGTCCCCTGCTGGTTTGTGTCTGATGCAGCCCTGCCTGGAAAGGGCTCCAGGCTCTGGTGTTCCTAGCTTGCTCCAGGCTACATTCTTAGCAGCCCTGAAATAAGAGGTGAAACAAAGAGCCATTTTCTGTGCTGCGTTTAAACTCTTCTCCTTCAGTGCCACTGCCAGAGATCATCCCTCTCTTAGCTTGGCACTGTGCCTGCTGCATCCTCGTCTCTCTCCCTTGCATCAGCTCCTGCACATCATCAGCACTCGCTGTCCCACATCATGAACAGAGAGAGCTGTGTCAGAAGAGCAAGGATTGCATTTTCTTGGCTGTGAGATGCAAAGCTGTGTTTCGTGTCAGGCACAAACAGGCGATGTGTGTATTTGTGAATGTGAAATGTGTGGACCCCGACAATGGGAGAGCTGTGAATTCTAATAATAACCGAGGAAAATAAAGCATGGAAAAAGGCCTGTGAACCTATCTTTTGTTTGCAATTAACCCTAGTTGATTTAGGAGCATTGGAATTAAGGTGTTAAAAATGTTGCTTTTTGTTTGCATTTAATCCATAAAAAGCTCTGCAATAATAACCTTTTGAAGTATAATTTTAGAATATTACTTGTATCCTTGAAGCTGTAGCTTTGGAATATATATAAAGGAAATATGCTTGTCTTACACCTTATTGAAGCAGAGAAAAACAGCTTGAGAAAGAAAGATGAACATCACCTCAAGGGTTTATGGTTTCGACCAAAGGGAAGATGGACATCACTGTTATGAGATTTAGAGTCTCTGCAATTAAAAGCTGGACACACATTTGGGGATCTGGACCCCACCAGATGGGATTCGTCTTTCTTCTTTTGGAAACTGGACCGTCACCATCTGAGGATTCTCCTTTGAGATACGTCCCGAGAAATTAAAATCACAATAGTGTATAGAATTGTGATGTAATAATTTCAAACAAAAATTGCTGATGAGTAAAAGATTGGAAATAGAAACTGCTGAAAAAAACTGATGAGTACCCCTATAAATACCTGTAACCATCAATTATTGGTGTGCAGTTGGAGGGAAAACTTCCCCCACTGTACCCAGGGCTGTATTGCTCATACTTTACCATATTAAATAATAAATTGATTGCTGCTTGTATATTGGCCTAGTCAAGCTTCTTATTCATAATACTGTTAGCTGTGCTCTTCTATGGGCTGGCCATGGCACTTGGTAATTAATATGCTGTCATGCTGTGAACTGAATTCACACCTTACAGGGCTGTGTTTACTGGGCCTGCTGGATCAGTGCCCACTTCCTTCCTCTGCTCCTCCTCACTCCAGGACTGTGAGAGACCAGCATGGGGTCAAAGACCCTGCAGTATCATTACCCTCTGGTAATGCTCAGAGGTCCTCTAAGGGCTGTGTAATACACAGCATCTGGGTGTGGGGCATGTGCTAAGGAGAAAGAAAGAGTCTGTGAGAAAGCTGAGCTGCTCTTATATGGGACTGAGGAAATGACAGGAACTTTTTGGCATATAAAGCTTTCCTTCCAGGTCAGGGACCAGGGAAGGCCTAATCAGCTGTGGCCCCACAGGGCAAGTCTGTGCTAGCTCCCAGCACCAGGTGCAGGGCTGTGGGGCAGGGCTCCTACAACAACAGCACAGCTCTGTGCAAGAGCCCAGCCTTGCATCTGGGTTCCTGCCTGCTCCCCCTTTAGAGACAGCTGTGGCCCGAGGATTTGTGTCTGAGGGAGAACTCCACCCTTGGACCTTCTGATCTTTCCCAAGTGGCCAAATGGGGATGCACCAGCAGCACTGCTGGGAAGGTGCTGGCTCAGTGGCTGTTTTTTGAGACTGTGCCCCCCATATCAGCTTTATGTGTGTTTGGGGGGGGTGCTCTGGTGGGTGTGGTTACACACTCACTGGCCTTGGCAGAGCACAAGTTGGAAACTTTGAAGGTTCCAGCTGCTGTAAGGCTCAGGAGGCAGAGCTGCTGCTAGGCACAGTGCGGTACTGTGCTGAGGGAAAGGTGAAAACAGTTAATAATCCATCCTCAGCTAATCACTGAGTGCTGATGGGAGGCACAGGCTTGGTGGGGCTGCTTTGTACAGGCCAAGGTGCTTATCAGCTGTGCAGCATCCCCAGCAGCCCCGGCAATGCTGGTGCAGCTGAAGGACAGGCTTGATGGGTCTGGTGCAGCCCCACAGCCTCAGACACTGCAGCTCCACTGTGCAAAGCAGCATGGCTGAGCTGGTTGTTGGTCAGGTGAGGACTCAAATATATTTCCTGCAACTTGCTCCAGCACAGTTCAGCCTGGAAAAAAGACATTTTTACAAGTGTAGGGGAGTCAAGCTCCAATAAATGTCAGCTGAGCCCTGGTGCTTGCTCCCCTGCATGAAGCCTCAGTGAGGCACCAGGGCCTCCTGTCAGCAGGAAGGGAAGGGAGATCAGAGTTGTTGGAAGAATACATGACTGAAGGCTGAGCACAGGGTTGGTGGTGCTTTGTGTGGCTTTTGCATGACATCCAGGCTGGCTGTGGCAGTGTAAGCCAACCTTTTGTTTTGCAGCAGGCTTTATGCCAGAGCCAGCCCTTTTCCAGCCTTTGGGGTGATTACAGCTGTTGCTCTATATTTCTCTCCTTTCTTTTTTTTTTCAACAGGTATTCTACTCCAGCACCGTAGGCAGGCAGTGATGGCTGCCTGTAGCTAACAAGACAAACTGAGATCTGCCTGCAGAGCCATAGGAAGATGTCCCTGGGCTTGTGAGACAGGCCAGGACAACACAAACTGAGGCCATAGCCATGCTGTGCTTTCAGTTGAGTCTGTGGTGGAGCTGCTGTGCTTGTAGTCAGCATCTAGATGGGGCAGGTGACATATCTATCTTAGCTGGGACAGAAACAGAAGTACAGCCCTTGCACAGCATCCTTCTGCTAGGCTGTGCTAAGCTCAGGGGCCTGTAAACTGGCCCTTAAGAGCTAGGTCTCCACTCCTTGCCCAGATCCCCAGCCTCAGGGAGAAGGACTTGGGTTTAGGAGCCATGGCTTTTTCTTCCATCAGACTCCATTTAGAAAAAGTCAAGTTAAGCAGTTCATTAAAATTTAAAATACTGTACAGTGTGTAAAACCAAATATCCCCCTCCCCACAACAATCCCGTGCTCTCAGCGGATGCTCTGGTGAAGAATACCGCTTTTGGCACTGTTTGCCTTCTCTTTCTCCTTCTTCTTTATGGGATCCACCTCAAAACAGCGCCAGACCTGCACTGTTTTATCAGCAGCTGCTTAGGCCACTGATGTACCATCAGGGCTCATGGTCAGGTTCAAGATTCTATCAGTATGACCTGAGGAGGAGAAGGAATGTGCAATCAGGGCTGAGCTGATCAGCACAGGCACATTTACCCCTGTATGCTCCCATGAGCCCTGCCAGCTTGCATAGCTGTCTCCCCAGTGGCTGTGGCAGCATGATTTCAGACCCCAAGCATACACTTGGATCAATGGTATCTCTTCCACAGCCCCGTGGGCATGCTTTACTCCTAGCAGCATGGCCCCAGATACTGGCCTGTATCAGTGATGCTGCAGGCTCCAACCTCTAACACCCCCCCCCACCCAGTCCCTGTCCACCTACCTTGCAGCTCTGCAACCTTGTTCGTTCTTGGATACTTCCATATAACCAGCTGATTCTGTGCAAAGCCATGGCCTGAAATGAGCTCCTTGTAGTTTGTGGACCATAGGATAGAAGTCACCTGCAAAGAGGCAGTAACACAGGTGAGACAGGGTCCTTGTGCTGATGCTCACCACTCGGAGGTGAGCATGGTCCCCCTCCTTCCCTGTGCCTCTGGGCCTGAGGAGCCAGCAGCTCTGTGTAGGTGTGCTGCCAGAAGGTGTTTGTCTCCAAGCTGATGTTCATCTCTCACCTGGGAACGGGTATCAACAGCACTGGGGCGGGCGCCAGAACACACGTTCCAGATGCAGATATGTCTGTCTCTAGTGCCACCTCCAGTGGCTAGAACATTCATCTGCCGTGGGCACCACGCCGCAGCCTGAGAGAGGAGAGTTCATTTTAAAACACACAAGAGGCAACCTGCACCCAGCCAGTGCTGCATGCCTGCCTTGCACTCACATATCCGCCCGTGGCAGCTCTGTGCTCACCTTGACAGAACCCTGGTGCTGAGTGAAGGTCTGTACAGGAGCAAAGTCTCCACCCCCACCTTGGGTGCATGGCCAGACGTTTGCCAGATTGTCGTTTCCACCACTGGCCAGGTAGCAGCCATCTAGAGACCATTTGAGCCCGCACACCTCGTGTGTGTGGCCAGCAAGGGTGGCCACGTGATGCTCAGCCACTCGGACATCGTGGTGATGGATGTGCCCAGTCCGTGCACCACTGCAGAGAGAAGAGAAGGCTTGCAGGGTCCAGCTGCACATTTTCACCCAAATCCATTTTTGTTGTTGCAAGACTGCTATACCTGCCACCGGGTTTCAACCAGTGTTACCAGCAAAACAGGTCTGTTGGTGTGAGTGAAACACCCACACAAGCTCTTTACAACTTCAGCACAAATTGCAATACAGGAAAGAGGCCTTCTCCTCACAGCCTCAACAGATAAGGCTGAGTAAGAATCCCAAGCCAGGACAAACTTCTCTCTGCCATCCCTAACCCATGCCACACATAGATTGAGGGATAGGAGTTTGCAACAACTGGAAATTGCCCTTGACCCACTGCTTTACCTGGAGAGGATGTAGCTGTTCCAGCTGAGGGTTCCCACAGGGGCACAATGGCTGGTCATGGTTTGGAGACGTTTCTGCTGCTCAACGTCCCATAGCTGGAGAGGCAAATCAAAAAGTTCTTCAGAAGAAACCCAATCCTGTTTCTATGCCCTAGGAACCTCACTGCACAGGATCTGGCATTCAGATTTCTCAGTAAGGGAACAGAGAAAATGTGTATCTCATGACTATAGAACAGAAGGTAACGCTGCTTGTCAGAAAACCCCCAAACCAAACCCTGCCTTGCACACTAGGCAGTTCCACCCCACACCAGGGAAGACAAGTCAGGTGCATGGCATCCTTCCTCTGCCAACCAAGGTTTTGTCCCCAGGCCCCACAGTTCTGTCAATCCCTTGAAAACGTCTCTAGTTTTACTCCTGCATTCACCTGAACCTCAGCACTACTTGTGCCAACAGCAAGGTAGTCTCCATCTTTAATCCATGACGCAGAGGAAATGTAAACATCTGGATGCTCCGTCTGCAGCAGGGGGATAATCTCCTTAGTAGCATGATTCCACAGATAAACAGTGTCATCCAGAGCCACTGCCAGGAAGTTCTGGGAGCTCCAGTCTATGAGATTCAGATCTACAATTTGAAAGAGCAATGCAGGTCACACCATGATGGCTAGAGAGCCCTGCCCTTCACCCGTGCTGCTGCAGCAGGTGTGGGTGCACATGTGCACACACACACGTACAGGTGAGGGGCAGCCTTCTGAGTGTCACTATGCCCAGCTGCTGGGGCCAGGTACCCTGCTCCAAGGCATCTACACTGTGCCCTAGACCACTGTCCCACTAAGGCCACACAGGGACACTCCAGAAGGGGTCTGTGCTAGCCTGGGTACACCAAATAATACAGACAGCCCAGTTACACTGTCCTAGGAACAGCAATCCAGTGCAGAATGTTCTGGATGCCCAGCACTCAACCCTGCAGCCTACTTACAGTAGTCGTTGAACATCTCTGGTGCATCCAAGACCCGTTCTGGCTTTGAGGGAATATTTCTGCTATTCTTCCTGCTGGATCCAGGTGCCATTTTCTGACTGTAGAGGACCTTCAGGTTATTCTGACAGCCTGTGTGCAGGGGAACAGGTTTGTTAACCTGAGTTAGTTTCCTCCCAGCTGAGTGCTGCTCACCCAACTAGGAATCCCTTGGAGTGAAAATAAAGTCCTAAGAGAAACACTCACAAGCCTGCAGTGCACTAAAATCACTGGCAGTATGAACTGCTGAACAGGGGTGAGCTACAATTTCCTCATTCATGGAAACAAATTTGACAAACACTTGGGTTTTTGAATCCCATTATATTTAGTTGCAGTTTAAGCTAGAAAATGCACAGCAGAGAGTTTGATGCTCTTACAGACTTCATGAAGGTTTGGAACCTGCAGTATAGGTGAAAGTTCACTGACATCTTTTCATAAAAATCCTTTCTTTAGGATTTCCCCCCCTTCTGAGAAGCTGTGGCCTCAGCAACAAAAGGTAAACAATGGTTATCTGCTGCTGGGGAATGCAACAGGTGGATGTGTGATTGGTCTCGGGTGGATGTTTGGATTTACTGACCACTCATGGCAGAGCTGGGTCTCACCCTCTGCTGAGACACAGCCCTTTGTTTATTCATTCTTTTTCTATTCTTAGCTTAGCTAGCTTCTGAGAACTTTCCTTCTATTTCATTTAGTATAGTAACAATGTAATATATATCATAAAATAATAAATCAAGCCTTCTGAACATGAGGTCAAGATTCTCGTCTCTCTCTTCACCCTGAAGCCCCTTGCAAGCCCTGTAACAGGTGACCAACTGGCAGTCATAGCAACTCTCTTAAATAAATTCACTGTAACTGTTATGCCCTCCCTCGACCTCAGGAACCTTAAGAAAGGAGACTCCAGCCTGTACAGCTCTCAGAAACTAGCTGATTTCTCCTGTGACCACACACAGAGTCTCTGTGTTGCTGTTCCCCTGACCTATCTCTCCTGCTGATTCAGCTCACACAGACTCTGTGTCATACCTTCTGAAGCATTCTCTAGTTTTCCACTGAGGTGGAGGATCTTTGCCTCTTCTACATCAAAACCATTCAGATGCACTGCCCAGGCTTTCTGTTGCTCCTACAGAGACAAATCACCCTCAGTGCAATGCATTGAAAACAATTCCCACACTGCAATTTAAACAGACACCTAAGTCCCCTTCTCTTAGAATCTGAAGGTGTTTGCCTGTGCTGCAAGGGTCACTCACACAGAGGCAGGTCAAAGAAATTTTTCCTCAGACTTTCATATATTGTCCTGCTCACATTTTCACACAATGGCAAATTCAGTGTTATTGCCAGTGGGAAAAGCCACAGCCACAAAGCGACCAAATGCTTCATAAACAGATTTCAGAACACAGTGTAAAACATTCCAGAAGTGTTCCTGGTGGAGACATTGTCCTAGAATAGCTACCACCAGTAGTTTCACTTTGCATAGGCTTACAGCTTTGTGTTTTTGTTGCCTGCTACATTTTAACACCTCATTAATCAAAAGCTAAATTTTGCTTCCAGAAGCAGCATAGGCTTAGAGTGCATGGCAGTCTCTACAGCTTCAGTCTCATCCTAGGCTCCTGAAGCCCAGAGCTGCAAGTAGTGATGGCTGGGACTTGTCAGTCCCGTGTGCCCACTTGATAGAACCTATTGTTCACTGCTCTGTAAAGGGGCAGGAAGGAGTAGCGGTTGTTGAAGTAATTGTAAGTTAGCAAAATGCTCACCTTCTTGGTAGGGGAATCCTCAGCAGGGTCATTCTTTTTGCTTAGGAGGAAATTTGCCATCTCCATCTGCATAGCGCTGCGGTTGGGAATGTAGCGATCCCCCCCAGCCTTTTTGGGGGTGCTTTGAATTTTGGATCAAGATTTACCTGCATTCACATATGAAAATATTGTCTTACAGCTATTTAACAGCCTGTATTAGAGCTTTCACGGGAGTAAACCCAACACTCTTCCACATCACACCCACCAGACAAGTAGGACTCTGAGGTCTCATGCCACAGAGTCACAACTAACTTATATTTTCCTCCCTGCCACCAAGTTGGTTAGGGACTGTGTGCACTTGGGTTTTGTGCAACAATTCCAGAGTCCAGAGATAAGGGGAAGATACAGAAACGCTCACAGGATGTAAAGCTGTCAGCTGACAGTCCTGCCCACACTCGTCCTAGCATACAGCTGTGCCAGCAAGGCTCAGCTGGGCGAACAGCAGCTCGCCAGCCCCAGTGCTCAGAGCTCTGCCCCTCATGCTGACAAGGAGGTGGGTGGCTCTCAGGAGCACAGCCCACCTCCTCCTGCCTGAGCAGCAGCCGGTAGGGCAGCGTGGCAGGGAGCCCAGAGCCCCGTGGCTACGGACAAGCAGCCTGGGTGAGGCCCCCCCACTCAACCTCTGCCGCTGGTGGCCGGCGCTCACTGGGTATCTTGGATGGCATCTTGCTGGAGCTGTGGGAGCGATTGGCCGGCTTCACGGGCGACACGCCGACGGGGCTGGGCCCGGGGCATCTCTCCTTGGCCTTGCACTGTCATCGCGCAGGCAGCGCGTTCGGGATCAGCGTGTCCAGCTTCAGCAGCCCGTGCAGGCCCGCCTCCAACAGGACCTGCACCGTGGTCCTGCGGGCGGCGTTGGCCGTGCCCACCGGCCGGGCTGAGCCTACTCCGACAGCCCCGCCGGCCTCCCCACCACCGGACCGTGCAAGCGCTCCGGCCGCTCCTCCCCGCCAACGCACACCCCCACTCTCCCCAGCCGCTCCTCGGGACACCCCATCAGCCGATACGCCCTCCCTCCGCTCCTCGGGGGTCCTTGATCATCTGGCACCTCTTCCAGCCGCTCTTTGGGGCTCCCTCCGATAAGCGACATTCTCCCTTCCCCTGCCTTTCAAGGCCAATCTTGTCCCTGCTCTTTCTCTTCCCCACTGTGCTTTGTCTCTGCCCTGTGCCCCAGGGGCTGCTCTTGGCCAGGCAGCCTCTGTGGGAGCCAGCACTGGCTGCAGCCCCAGCGGGCCCCCAGGACAAGGCCCAGCAATTAGAAGGCCAATGAAAGCTCTGGGCAGCAGCAGAACCCTCAGCAGAGTTCTTTGGACAATCATGGACTGGCCACACCTACACTGCAGCCTCACTGGCAATGTTTTCTGTCTGAAGTACAATTTCAAAAGAAGCTGTTTGAGGGAAAGGTGAACTAAACACTCACTGTCTTCTCTTCAAGTAAGCCCAAATTCGGACAGAGCATAAGATGAAGATAAGCTCCAAAACAAGCAGGCCAGCAGCCTGTTCCCTGACAGAAACCCTTTCCAAGGCCCTTCTGGGCATCAGGAACATGTGCTGTGGTTCCAGCTGCACCTGTGGGAGCAATGGGGAGCGTCAGCCCATGCTGTGCTGCACTGTTGAGCTGGCAGCACGGTGGATGCGGGCAGGACGTTCTCCTTTCCCCCAGAGCTGGGGCCTGCAGGCACCTTGCCGCCCCTTGGCACAGGCTGTGCCACCCAACAAAGCCCAGCAGGCCGGGAGGAGAGCCCCGGGGCAGCAGGAAGCTGAGAGAAGGCCCTGCTCTAGAACTGAGGGAGTTCCACCAGAAGCAAACAAAGATGGTAAGTTGAAGAGATTCCCACTGTGCTCAAAGTTTGTCTGAGAAAACTAAGACATGAGCTTGTCAAAAATCCCAGGAAATATCTGGGAAAAGGTTTTATGTATGTTGGTTGTGACTAGGTACAAAGCTACTGCAGGAAAAGAGCCTCTGCAGCAGGCTGGCTGGCTGAAGGGGTCTTACTTCTTTCTTGAATAAGGATTACCTCTCAAATGCAATTTTATTTTTTATTGTATGAGGGGAAAATATTTTCCAGAACTCTAAAACCAGTTTCAAAAATACAGATGTGTTGTGGAAAAAGGAATGAAACATATGGGGATTTCTCTCTACAAGAGGTATTTCTAAATATTTCTAAAAATGAAAAATGAAGACAAAATGAGGTCATTTTTTTGGATTCTAAAGCTACTTAGAAAAATCTTTAACTACTATAGGAATTGGGAAGAAATATTTGGAGGTGTCTCTCTACAGAAAACGATTTTGAAATATTTCTACAAATTTCTAATATTTAAAAGTGAAAAATTAAGAAAATGGGGTTGCTTTTTCTCAGGAGCCCCATGCTGCTGCCTGCCCCCTGGGCTCCCCCAGCCCTGGGGACCCCGCCGCTGGTCACAGAAGCCCCTGCCTGGCTCCTGCCTGCCCACACTATGGGCATCCATGGCTGCTCCTGGCCATGGAGCACAGCCAGTGCTGCTGCCAGCTGGGCTTTGCTGCTGCTGCCACCCAAACACTGGGGTGACGGCACCTTCCCTTTAGTGCAACAAAAGAAAGGGCCATCACCTGGCCTGGCAGAGAGCAGGGTTAACTTCAGTGTTGTTTAGATGGCAGGGCCAGAGGGCTCAGGGGCAGAGGAAGGGACATGTTGGGCTCAGGAGAGGCTGGATGGTGCTGGGCTGCTCCTGGGGTCTATAGAAGTAGTCGGGACGGGACAGAGGAGGATCAAAAAAGAAATGAAAGTAGCTTGGGGATATACATGAGGAGAGGAGGTGGCAGTGGGATCTCCAGGAGAATAGGAGATTTCCTTGTCGATGGCTGTTCTGCAGTCTTCTTCTCAGAACTCTTGACAGGGCTGCGCAGGCCCTTCTAACTGCTGGAGGAGCTGCTCCTGCTGTTTGGGTGTGAGGTGCAGCCACTGTCTTACAACTCTTCTCCAGAGGTGGAACTGTGGAAAGAGGAGGTGGCTGAGGCCCCAGCTGCCAGTGGCACACAGGGACCCTCATGCACAGCCGGGCCCAGAGCTGGCAAGGCTCCCCAGCACGGCTGGAGCTGCTGGCACAGCTTGGCCCAGCTGCACAGCTGTCCCTCAAGGCCCCGGCCAGCAGGGCACGGCTCTGGGCAGGCTCCCTGGCCAGGAGTGGGCCCCAGAGTGCCTCTGCCTTTCAAGGGCAATCTTGTCCCTGCTCTTGCTCCTCCCCACAGTGCTTTCCTCTGCCCTGTGCCCCTGGGGGTGCTCTTGGCCAGGCAGCCTCAGTGGGAGCCAGCACTGGCTGCAGCCCCAGAGTGCCCCCCAGGACAAGGCACGGCAGTTAGGAGGCCAGTGAAAGCTCTGGGCAGCAGAAGAACCCTCAGCAGAGTTCTTTAAACAATCATGGACTGGCCACACCTACACTGCAGCCTCACTGGCAATGTTTTCTGTCTGAAGTACAATTTCAAAAGAAGCTGTTTGAGGGAAAGGTGAACTAAACACTCACCCTTTTCTCTTCCAGCAAGTCCATATTCGGACACAGCATAAGATGAAGATCAGCTCCAAGAGAAGCAGGCCTGCCAGTAACTCTAGCCAGAAGCCTGTTCCCTGACAGAAACCCTTTCCAAGGCCCTTCTGGGCATCAGGAACATGTGCTGTGGTTCCAGCTGCACCTGTGGGAGCAATGGGGAGCGTCAGCCCATGCTGTGCTGCACTGCTGAGCTGGCAGCACGGTGGATGCGGGCAGGACGTTCTCCGTATCCCCCAGAGCTGGGGCCTGCAGGCACCTTGCCGCCCCTTGGCACAGGCTGTGCCACCCAACAAAGCCCAGCAGGCCAGGAGGAGAGCCCGGGGGCAGCGCAGCTTCTTGGGCAGTGGCTGCTTGGAGGGACATGGGCCAAAGCCATCCCTGAGCAGCCACTGCCATCCCTGGCCCTCCCTGCCCCGTGACAGCTCCCCCCGCCCCAGGGTGCAGTGTCAGGCCCTGTCAGGACCCAGTGCAGCCCCTGCCCAGTCGGGAGCCAAGGCTGGCTCTGGCCCTGGGCTCGCGGCAGGGCTCCCGCTCGGGGCTGCTCCTGTGACTTGGGCCTCTGGGCACTCAGGGCCAGCTCCGGAGCAGCTGCAGCGGGAGGGACGTTGGTGCACGAGTCCACTTTCCCCGGGGCTGTGAACGAGCTCCAGAGGCCTCAAGGCCTCCAGAGGTGCCTCCAGCTTTGGCTGCTGCTGGGCCGTGCAAGGGCAGGCCCCAGTGGAAGAGCTGCAGCCACCCAGCCCTGCCAAGGGCTGAGCCCTGCTGAGCCCGGCACAGAAATTACCTTCTGAGCCTGTACCCGTGCCTGTGTTTGGCTTGGCCTTCCTTCCTGCAGCAGGGGCTCCCAGTCGGCCTCTGCTTCGTTGGGGAAACACCTCCTTCTGTCCTGACTTTTGGCCTATCACTTGAGAAACAAAAAGTACACCTTAAAAGATGGAACTGTTCTCCATTACTTTGATGGCATGTTCAGGACGTCATGCTTATGCAAAATCTGGCAAAATCAACAAATCATCTAGGCTTTTTCTGCTGGGCCATGGCCCACCTTCCTCCAAACAGCTGCCAGTACTGAGCAGAAGTTGTGAGTGGATCGTGCAGGGCGTGGGCACACACGGCCATGGCTGTGTCCTGGCACCTGCAGCGATGCCCCCCTGGCCAAGCTTTGGGCTCTGAGCTGGCAGCTCTCCCAGGGGAAAGGCCTTGACGTACCCTCACCATCTCCCAGAGGCTCAATCCTGAATGTGGGCTGGGAAGCCAGATCACCTTGACCAACAGGCTCAGCTGCAAAGAAAGGCAGGACACAACAGCTCCAATGGCACTGCTGAAGATTCTCCTTCAGGCCCGAGTGGCAGTGAGGGCACCTGGGTGATTGGTGCCCTCCAAGGCATTCCCTTGTCTCTGCCTTCCACTCAGGAGCAGGGCCAGGGGGACCACGTGCCTGCAGTGGCCCCACACTGGGATTGAAGGAGCACCTTGCAGGGTTGTTGGGGCAGAAAGGACTCCCTGGAGCTGCCAGCACCTCCAAACCCAGCCCCAGGCAGGGCCAGGGCTTGGCAGTGGCAGCAGAAGCAGCTCAGGCTCCCTGGGGGCAGCAAAGGAGCTGAGAAAGGCTCAGCCCCCAGGCACAGCCCTGGGCCCAGCCCCTTCCCTCTCTGCTCTTCTCTGTGGCTGCACAGAGCACACAGAAGGACACAGTGCCATTGCACACAGGAGGAGGATGGACAGCTAAATGCCCCTTCCTCCCACTGACAGCAATCCTGAGGATCGCTCAGGGCTCCAGAAGGGAGCAGGGTAAGGTTTCCAGAACTGATCAACCTTCAGAGGAACTTAAGGGAACTGGCTCATGAGTAAGCTCTTGCCACACTGCCACGGATTATTCTATCAGGAAAGGTACATTCAAAACATGCCTCCAACATCTGGCAAGGTCTTCAAAGTACCTTTCACCAGCATTTCCAACTAATCCAAGTCATGATCCCAGTCGAGAAGGGAGCACAGATCCTACAGAACCATTTCCATGGTGTGCTGGTATCCCCTTCTCCCTTGGGGAATTGGGCACTGCAAAGGGGTGGGGTAAGGCTGTGGGAGCCTGTGCCTCCTGGTCACTCTGCACACTCTTTGCAGGTCCTGTGCAACATGCCTGGAGGGGCAGCTGGAGCAGGCCAGGGCCCTGGGGCTCTCTCCCTCCCACACAGGAAACCCTCACTAAATGCTTGGGGAAATCGGCAGTGCCACAGCTGTCACTCCCAACCTCCATCCCTCCCTCCTGCTTGCCCACCTGCCCATGGAACAGCTCCCACAGCCCACGGGCACATAGCCAGGCCCTCTCAGGACACACTGGAGCCTTGCTCTCCCCCTCTGCCCTTTTCCCACCATGGGCACCCCGTGCAGCCGCTCCCAGGTTTCGGGACGTGTCTCCCACGGAGGGAGCCCAGCAGGACAGCTCAGTACCCGAGTGCCCTGAGCCTGCTTGGGATAATTCCTCTGGGCTGTGCCCATCTTGTCTGGGCTGTGCCCGCAGTGCCAAGCAGCAGAGAGGGCAGCTCAAGCCTCCGCAGGGCTCAGGCCCAGAGGCACAGCAATTACCTTGTGTGACTGTGCCTGGCATCGCCTCCCTTCCTGCAGGAAATGCCACCTTTGATAGAGCCTCTCTGTCCATCCCTTGAGAAAGGAGGAGGCACAGCTGGATCAGATGGAATCACTGCACATCCAGGAGGTGGCTTCTTCAGGACGCAATACTTGTCCAAGACATGGGTAAGGATCAGGAAAATCCTGATCCCCCCTAACCATTGGGGCTGGCTATGGCCCTGCCTCCTCCAAGCAGCCACACCTCAGGATGTTACTGGGGACTGGGAAAATGCAGGGGATCCCTGGTGAGTTGGGGCTGTGTGGCAGCTGATGCCCAATGCCTTACTGCAGAGGCTGGGGAGAAGCTGCAGCCAGGCCAGGCTGGGAAACAGCCCTGCAGGGCATGGAAGCAGCAGCAGGGCAGTGAGGCTGCCATGGATCCCTTCCCGCTGTTCCGGGCACGGCGTGTCCAGACGTGCAGCCAGAGCCCTGTGCTGCTGAGTCCCAGGACAAGGCTGAGGGAAATGCTCTCACCCTTCCCTTTGAGCAGTTCTCTCACAATGTGCTTCAGGATGTATTTTGGCCAATTTTGGGGAAAGGGCAGAGGGGGAGCGAGGCTGCCATGGATCCCTTCCCTCTGTTCCGGGCTCTGCTCTGACATGGGGGACCCTGGCTCACTCTAGGATCTCTCCCAGGTCTCCTCCCAGAGCTTTATCCCACAGCTCAGCCCCAAGGGCCAGACAGGTATTAGGAATTTCACAGCCTACCATTGGTGACTCATAGTCAGAATGCACAGGAAAACTCTAGCTGTGTTTCAAAATCCCAGATGCTGTGTTGTTTCCTTCCCACTGCAGATTTTCCATTGCCCCAGCCTCAGCCCCTGGCAGCCTGCCTGGATGTTCTCCCCACGCCACTTCTGCAATCCCACTCGTCCAGGTCCTCCTGGTTCTGTGGGCAGCTCTTCGGGCCACTGAGGCCCTGTTCCTCCTTTGTTTGTGACCATGTCTGAGTGAGAGATGACTCAGGGGCTCAGCACCCAGACCTCCAGCAGCAGTGGTCAGTTCCTGAGCGCGCTCGGGGGCCACAGGCAGTTGCCCATGGCTCTGGCAGGGATGTGAAGGGGAGGCCGTTCAGGGGAGCAGCCCCCACACCCCTGCCCTGCCCATGGGGGCCTGCAGCCCGTGGGGATGGAGCAGCAGTTTCTGGGCTGACAGAGCCAGCAGCTGGGCACTGCAGCACACACTGCACACATCTACTGCAGGGATATGTTAGCAATATTGCGTATACATACACTCCAAATTGACAAAAGTCAGGCTAAGTGTAGCTTAATTTCAGAGGCATTAGGGAAGAATTATTACAGCTGCTTTCCTGGCTGAATTTTGGAACATTATACTTTTTTTTTAATACTTTGTAAAAACAATCTCTGAGTGTGGAAAGGGAGTTTTTCAATCACAGGGGTTCTTGCTTCACTCCAGGAAAAGTGTAATTCAGTGTACCAGGGTGATTTTCTCTTAACATATTGCTGAGTTCTCATGCTGCCACTCATTAGTAGAGATGAAATAATTTCTCACTGTTTATGTTTGATTTTTGTTTGGAAACAGTAGGGAAAAAATGTACCCACTGTCAAGATTTGGTTCATGTGGATCAGTTATTATTTCAGCTGCATAAGTTGAGGGAGGAATTCACAGAGGTTATCCCAGGCAGAATCTGGTGCTGATGCTTGTGCCATTGTAGTCTGGAGTGGGCTCTTTCCTAGCACAACTCACCACACTGAGCTGCTGGGCATATCTCCTTTGTTTTCTGGTTTTTACTACTAAGAGCAGCCAGCATCATTTAACAGTACCTAAAACAGATTTGTTGGTTCCTCTGAATCAACTCAAACTGTGAGTTTGAGTTTCTCCAGGTTTCAGCCTGGAGAAAAGGAGGCTAGGAGGCTCAGGGGGAGCCTCGTGGCTTTCCACAAGTCCCTGACAGGAGGGTGAAGCGAAATGGGGCTCTGCTCCCATGGGAACAGGGACAGGACAAAAGGAAAAGGTCTCAACTTGCACCAAGAGAGGTTTATATTGGAAATTAGGGAACATTTCTTCTTGGAAAAGGTTGTAAAGCATTGGAACAGGTTGCCTGGGGCACTGGTAGAATCACCATCCCCGGAAGAGCTCAAAAGACATATTGATGCGGGACTTGGGATGTGGTTTAGTGGTGAACATAGTGATGGTGGTGCTTGATGGTTGGAATTGATTTTTGTGAAGGTCTTTCCCAACTTTAAGGATTCTCTGATTCCATGATTCTAAACAACCCAGTGATAACATAATCTAATCTCTCTTGGTGTACATGACTTGGTTCACTCTCTGATGTTTTCTCCACATCCATGTGCCAATGCATCTTCCAGCACATGGAAGGAACAAACCAGGTGTGAAGACTGGAGAAGGAAAATGAGCCTACATCACTTCCTTGGGAAGAGAAGAGAAGAGTAGATCCGGCAACTTCCAGAGGGGAGGAGAAACAGAAAAAAAGGTTCGAGAAGCTGAAGTAGTGACAGAGGTACCAGGGAGAAGAAATAAGAGATGAGAGAAATGGTGGCTATGAATTGCAGGGCAGGCAGAGGACACCAGTGACCCAAACAGTTTGGCACCTCCTGGCCATTAGGCAGCTGACCCCAAAAGTTCATCTCAGCTCAAAGGGCATGCACAGCCTCGCCCACCCAGTACAGGTGCAGGAACAGCATGAGGAAATGGGAGGTGAATGTCATAAACAACCTAAATACTGTCGTGCATTTCCAGCAGGTTTTGCAGCCTGTACTGAGCATCTCAGTCCTGGCTGCATTGTTCCCAGACACCAACACCGTTAGATCAGAGGGAGCTGATTTAATCAGTTGTTAAAATAATCAAATAATTTCATTTTGAAGTCAAGTCATTTGAATGATAAGGACCATTTAAACCTTGCTACTCAGAAGGCAGAAGATTGGGCTGAAGCCAGAGCTTTGAGGAGCAGCCAGATAGGGACAGGTAGAGCCAGGGAATGATAACATGGCACCCACCTCAGTTTGGGAAGAATCATTTGCCCAGCAGGAGCCCAGCTCCAAAGCAACATCCCTGGAAACTCTGCATCATAAATAGCAGGGAGTTCATTCATACAGCAAAAGATTTCCTGGCCTTATTTACCCTTCCACATTTGCTGCAGCTCTTCATTTCAAAAGCCATGTGAGTGCCCTGTGCTGGAAGGCTTGTCCTTCCCCTGCTCCTGGAGCTGCACGAGGATGTTCTCTGTTCTGCTGCTGACCAATGCATCTCCTGGCTCCCTACCACTGAAGGAAAAGAAATCTATTTACAAGACACAAACAGCTTTGTGTAAATCACAGCCATGGGCTGCCAATTGTGTGTTCTCCCAGCCCAGCAGTGCCTCCTTCCCCCAGCACAGAGTGCTGCACTAGCGCAGCTCCAGGCGCTTGTTGCTATTAGGTCATGTCACCAGGGACTGGAAAGCACCAGACTATGCTCTGTGTCTTAAAAATCCAGATGTGTGATGATTATCTCATGATAGCCATCATAGATCCTGTGGTAATCCTATTTTTAATCATTTAGCCTTCAGGAGTTCTTAGGCTGGGATGAGCCCATGCTCCGAGCTGGAGCAAACTGTGTGCTCCGGTCTACTGTGTGAAACAATCACTGTGGTCCTAGTGCTGCCTCCTCCCTGAAAAGATGGAGCTGTTACATTCTCCTGAGTCCACATGGGGGAACCAGATAATTTCTAGTTGGGAGGATGTACAGCAATGCTCAAACCACTAATATCACTAAATATAGTTGCATGAAATTAAAGAAGAATACCCTTACTTTCAGTTATGTGAGATGCAAAGCTGTGTTTCGTGTCAGGTACAAACAGGCGAAGTATGTACTTGCGAATGCGAAATCTGTGGACATCGACAATGGGAGAGCTGTGAATTCTAATAATAACTGAGGAAAATAAAGCATGGAAAAAGGCCTTTGAACCTATCTTTTGTTTGCAATTAACCCTGGTTGATTTAGGAGCATTGGAATTAAGGTGTTAAGGATGTTGCTTTTTGCTTCCATTTAATCCATAAAAAGCTCTGCAATAGTAACCTTTTGAAGGATAATTTTAGAATATTACTTGTATCCTTGAAACTATGGCTTTGAATATATATAAAGGAAATATGCTTATCTCATGCCTTATTGAAGCAGAGAAAAAGAGCTTGAGCAAGGAAAATGAACATCACCTCAAGGATTTATAGTTTCAACCAAAGGGAAGCTGGACATCACTGTTATGAGATTTAGAGTCTCTGCAATTAAAAGGTAGACCCACATCTGGGGAGCTGGACCCCACCAGATGGGATTCATCTTTCTTCTTTTGGAAACTGGACCGTCACCATCTGGGGATACTCCTTTGAGATACATCCTGAGAAATTAAAATCACAATAGTGTATAGAATTGTGATGTAATAATTTCGAATAAGAATTGCTGATGAGTAAAAGATTGGAAATAGAAACTGCTGAAAAAAACTGATGAGTACCCCTATAAATACCTATAACCATCAATTATCGGTGTGCAGTTGGAGGGAAAACTTACCCCACTGTACCCAGCGCTGTATTGCTCATACTTTGCCATATTAAACAATAAATTGATTGCTGCTTGAATATTGGCCTAGTCAAGCTTCTTATCCATAACAATGACTCAGCCTTGTCTTTCGCGGCTCAGCTGGCTGCACTGCTGGAGCTCTGTAGAGAGCTGATCGGGGAGGCTCTCTTTGCTGGGGCAACCTGAGCCGGCAGGGATTTTCCTTTTCTTTAGGATTTTTTTCCTTTTCGTTGCATTTCTTATCCTTTGTATACATAAATATAGAATGTGTTATAATAGAAATTGTTGGTTTCTTGGCTGTTTTAATGACCTGGAAAGGCCCGGGGTGGTCTTGGGCAGCCCGCGCTCCAAAGGACGAGAAGAGGCTTCAGGTTTTTTCTCGGTCTTCAGTGTTTATTAGTTTTTTATCTAAAAGATTTTCTTTCGGCCCGACAGAGGTCTGCACAGCAAGCCAGCCATGAGCACACTGAGAGCCCCCGGGGCGGTCTCTTATCTTTATACTCAAAACTACGTATACAATATTTACCTATTTTCCCCAATACATTTTACCCTTATTGACCAGTACACCTTTAGTAATAACCAATCCCAAAGTGCCAACATCACCACAGAAGATGGAGGCCAAGAAGAAGAAGAAGAAGGACAGGACACGCCCCAATTCCTCCATCTTACTTCTTTAGACCCCCCTGTACAGAAATCTTAAACCCTGTGTTTCATACTCAAATTAACTTATCCCTTCACCATTTACCCCAGTGAAATCCTCCCATCCTCATACAGGTGTCGTCTCCCGTGTAGGATCAAAGTCCAGCCACCAGACACTTCTGGCAACATTCCAGGACCTCCGAGCCCCCCAAGGGTGGTCTCGGTCACTCTGCACATCAGTCCTGAGGTGCTGAGATCCCACAAGAGATAAATAAGAAAAATATAGAATGTGTTATAATATACAGACTCTAAGGAGATTTCTTTGCTGACTAGGGTCTGCAGGGCATAGGGGACGAGGGGAAAAGGTGCTTGTGCTCAGCCAGCTGCCCAGGCGTGCAGTGGGCAAGGGGAATTGGCCAGAAGCCCCTTGGCCTTTGGTGGTTCTGCTGAAGCCTTTGTGTTGCCCACAGAGCAGCTGGGCAGGGGCCAGAGCTGCGGGGATCCCTGCCAGAGCGGTGCCTGGAGATGGCCACAAGCCCTGTGCCAGGCAGGAAGCGCCAGCCGTGTCCTCCTGCCCGAGTGCTGCTGGCTGCCTTGCTGAGGGCTCCCAGGTGCCTCTGGATGGGGCTGCTCTGGAGCTGCTGTGGGGCTGCGGCGCTGCTGCCGGGCAGCTTGGCCGGGATGGGGCAGAGCCTGAGGGCCTGGGGTGCTGGCAAGCCCTGGGCAATGGGCTGTCAGAGGCCACAAGCAGCCCCCCGGCAGCTGCGCGCCCTGTTCCTGCCAGAGCTGAATTGCAAGACGGATCCTGGGCACTCTGCAACTAACAGCATCGGTGTTGTTGGAAACCCAAATGCAGGGAAATCTCAGACCTTTGGTCTTGTCAGCAAAGCTTAGAATTAAACACACGATTTGATTGGAGACCTTGGAAAGGGCTTCAAAACTTAGGTGCTAGAAGCGAAAATGCAGATTTCTTGTTTATAGCAGAGACACGGGGAGGAAAGTTGAAGTGGAGGAAAGTTTAGAGTTTTAGAGTTCAGGATCCAGAAAAAATCAAATCAGTTACAATGGTAAACAAGAAGTTTAGGATGCAGTGCTGTAGGTTTGTGTGTCATAGCATGATTGGCTAAGGAGGCTTACACTGTAGCAGGATGTGGGAACCCAGGAAATTCCTCTGGCTGCCCTGCAGGACTTGAGACCCTGTCCGAGGGCTCAGAGGCCTTGGCACAGAGCCCAAGATCCCTGGCCTTCGATTTAGCCCTTGGAAAAAACAATTACCAACCTTGTAGGAAGAATGACAAGCCACAAAAGTTTAAGCAGACTGATAGTGAATTTATCACAGAGTGGAAAAATACATTTTTGGGCGTTTTAGAATGGGGCTTCAGGGGGGAAGATGGAGGAGTCTGGGCATGTCCAGCCTTTTTCCGTCTTCTTCTTGGCCTCCATCTTCTGATGCTGGCACTTTTAGGCTGGTTTAGAGTAGAAGCTGACTGTCTAACGTAGATGATAGGTACTGGAAAGTTACTGCAAATATTGTACACGTAGTTGTTTTTAGTATAAAAAGATAACACCGCCCCGGGGGAGGCAGAGTGTCTTAGACTGTCTTGCTGAGCAGACTTCGGCTGGACAGGAGAAAGAATTTTATAGATAAGATACAATAAACAACCTGGAGACCAAGAAATGAAGAGCTCTGACTCCTTCTGCGACCGCTGGGCTGGGAAAAGAGACTTTCTAACTTATCTTGGGGTCACTCTGACCAGCTAGAGACCCCGAGAGCATGAGTCCATAAGACAAAATATTGGAGATTGGGTCCAAACCACAAATATCCTTGTTGGCTGTGTCTTCTTGCCCAAGAAATCCTTCAAAGCTCTTGCAACTACAAGTCTTGCGGCCCTGTAAGCCATGTGGGGGAGATGTGGGCCAAACTCACCCTTTCTGTCTATGTAGAAGAGAAGAAAAAGCAATGGCATCATCTAAAAAATTCCAAGGTCCGCTCTCTAGCTTGTTCCAAACTCCTTCAAATCCCCCAAAGTGTGATTTAGCTCCAAAGAGATGACAAGGACTCTTAGTGCTGCCTCTTTGATTCCAGAGCGGCTGCTTTAGAATCTTTCACTTTACCCTGTGTAGTTATGTGCCAGAAATGGAACATTGGAAGAAACTTTCCCAAGTGACTTGCATGGAGGTTTGTTTGAAGGGTATTTGAGGAGAAAGCCTCCCAGCAGAGGTCTGGGCTTTGGTCTAGCTGTGTCCCCTGCTGATTGTGAAGTGTGCCATCAGCTGCAGGGATTTCTGGGCTGAAAATATCATCAGGACACTTGGACTTGCTCTTTTTGGCCTATAAAAGCTGGATTTACTTTCGGGGCAAATTTGGAGACCTCATCTCTGAGGGGATGGACGACCTCAGATTTTCCCAGTGTCTGGGAATTGTTCCCCAGGTCCTTGGTGTAAAATCAGGCCCCCCAGGAAGTGCAGAACTGCAAGATGATAAACACTTTAGGCAATTGATGATGCATCTTTCTAAATTGCTCTCCTTTCTCTCCTTTTGTGAAATGCAAAGCTGTGTTTCGTGTCAGGTACATACAGGGAACGCGTGTATTTGTGATTGTGATATGTGTGGAAACCGACCATGGGACACTTATAAAGATGAATTCTAATAATAACTGAGGAAATTAAAGCTTGGAAAAAGGCCTTTGAACCTATCCTTTGTTCGCAATTAACTTTTATAAGTCTTAAGTTGATTCAGGAGCCTTTGAATTAAAGCTTTGAGGATGTTGCTTTTTGACAGGAACTTTCTGTTTGTAGCTAAGCCTTAAAGAGTTTTGCAATAATAACCGTTTGAAGTATAATTTTACAATATCGCTTGTAGTACGGATCTTTGAAACTATAGCTTTAGAATGTATAAAAAGGAAACATGCTTATCTCACGCCTGGACCAGACAGTGAAAAGCAGCTTGAGAAAGGAATATGAACATCAACTCAAGGACTAATAATTTCGACCAAGGGAAGCTGCACATCACTGTTATGAGATTTATAGTCCTTGCAATTGTGGTAAATAGGTATGATTCGTGCTGATAAAAATTGAAACAGTAATCAATATTGATACAGTAACTAATATCTGGAAATAATAAAATAAGTTAAAAATAGTAATGCCAAAGAGGAGAGGGAGAGGAGGGGCTCCACCCCCCTTTTTCCAGCAGATGTTCTCAAGGACTACAGGAAAGAAGCTGAAGATACAGTTGCTAAAAATGACCAAGAACCTGGTTGGGTCCAAGAAAATGCTTATTATAAGGGACTTATTGCTTTGATATGTCGATGCAGTGATATGTTAGTCTTGGCTTACATTGTACTGGCTTGGTGCGCATGTGTAGCCCAAAGGTGAATAAAAGGACAACAAAGAAGACTACAGGGCCTTCATCAGTGACGACCCCCAAAGACTTGTGTGACCACCAAACCGAGTGGTGGCGCATGCGTGGTAAAGGTGGTAATAAAGGCGGAGACAGAAAAGGGACGAACCGAAAATAGGAGGAGATGGCATTGACATATGGCATATAAGGGGTGATTTTCACTTGGCAAGCTTGTATGTGAAGTGGCAAGGGTCGTTGAACCCTGCACTCCGTACCCCACGGTATCTCTTGCTTATGCGCTATTATTGGAACCATATTATCCCTTATTTTAATCGAATTATATTGTATCCAATTTTATATTTTTCATTTTAATTATTCAATTAAAATTGTTACTACTTTTAATATTGTTTGGGGTTTTTTTAATGATGGGATAATTGGGCAAACATAACACAATCAAAAGGTAAAGCCATGTCTGGAATCTGGACCCCACTGGCTGGGAGACTTCTTTCTTTGGTCAGAAGTTGGACCCTCCACCACCTGGGGTACTCCTTGTGTAGGATGCATCCTAAGAAAAACTAAATCACAATAGAGTATAGAATTGTGATGTAAAAATTGGGAAGAGAAAATGCTGATGAGTAAAAATTTGGAATGGAAACTGCTGAGAAAGCTTATGAGTACCCCTATAAATACCTGTAAGCCACAACTATCGGTGTGCAGCTGGAGGGAAAACTTCCCCCACTGTACCCAGCGCTGTATTGTGCATACTTTACCAAAATAATTAATAATTTGATTGCTGCTTGAATATTGGCCTAGTCAAGCTTCTTATTTATAACAGTGGAAAGTCAGAGAACCTGAGATTTTACCCCTAGAAAGACAGCACATTTTCTGTCTTTCCCCTAACATTTACCTCAGGTTTTGTCACAACATTATCTCTATGTGACCTCTAGAAATTACTCATACTTTGCCTCAAAAGTAATTTTTTCCCCTAGAGATCACCTCAAATCTTCCTGCTCAAATATCCACTACTCAACTGATCACCTCCGATTTCATTATTCTCACAAACCAGTGATTGCCTGAACTTTAAAGCCCAAATGTTCACTCTGTGCCCTACAGGTGGCACCAGGTAATTCCAGCATTCCTGTGCTAGGAAGTTCTGTCCCTCTAGGCTACTGCAGCTTCACCCCCGGCAAAGTGGAACACTCCGTGGCGCTGTGCCAAGGCTGCCGCATGCTCCTCGGTGTGTATGGGCGCAGGGCAGCCCCGGGACAGCTCCCTCCGGGTTTCTGGAAGGCCGCCCAGCGCCCGGCCCCGCGGGGCGGCCCCAGCGGGTTCGAGTTGCCGCCCGCGGCTGAGGGGAGCGGCGGGGCGGGGCGGGGCCGCCCGCGCCTGGGCGGGAAACGCTCCCCGCGGCTGAGAGGAGCGGGCGGCGGCGCAGCGGGGACCGGCCCGGCCCTGCCGTGTCCCTCTGGGCGAGCCCACGGCGCCTCAGCGGCCCTGGCGTCCCTTCAGCCAGCGGCATGTGCGCTCAGCCACACGCGGCGTGCCGTGATCCCCTCAAGTGACGCTCCCGTTCCCTCAGTGACACCGCCGTACCCTGAGGGACACAACAGACACTCGCCTCCCCTCAGGGACTCTTGCTGGCCTCAGTGGCATGCAGGGCATCTGCCTTCCCTTCAGTGACACAGAAGGCACCTGCAACCTGCTGGGGAAGCCTCAAGTCCTCAGCACTGGGACACCCACCTTTCCCTCAATGACCCTCACATCCCGTCAGCAAATCAAGAGGCACCAGCTGTCCTGTAGATGACTCAGAGCGGGTGCAGTGGGTCATGGTTGCCAGGGGCAGCCGCAGGCAGAAATCCATCAGAGCTGGGGAAAAGGCTCTGCTCTGCTTACTGGGTGGGCTGAGGGCCGGGAGAGCTCCATTTCCCCCTTGTGATGTTGGAGACAGGGCCTTTCACCCTCCTTATAGGGCTGCCCCTCGCTGCAGGCAGCCAAAGGAGCATGACAGCAACAGGCCGAAGACAGCAAAGCAAAGAGCCAGCCCTGCACACAGAGGAGGTGGCCCAGTGCAAAGGCAGCGTGGCACCCTGAAGGTACCTGCCACACTCTCATGTGTCCCTGCCCTGGGAGGGCCTTTCTGTGGCCCCTCTGGGCTCAAAGCTGCTGCTCTTCTGACTCAATGAGGCCTAAAGCCACAGAGCTCGGCCTCCCCCATGGCAACACGAAGACTCAGCAAGCAGGCAGTGGAGCTCAATGCCTAAGGCTGAGGGGCCGGGGGCTCCAGTCAGGTGCAGAGGAAGGGCACACGCCAAGCCCCACAACTCCAGGCCTCACAGGCCTGAAAGGCCGGCAACAGGGTTCCACACCTGATTCCAGGGGGTCCCTCAAACTGCTCATTGAGGAAGCGCTAGAGCAGCCTGCTGTCAGGATCAAGGCAGCTGCCAGGGGGCTGCTTGTGGCCTCTGACAGCCCATTGCTCAGGGCTTGCCAGCATCCCAGCCCCTCAGGGGCTGCCACAGCCCGGCCAAGCTTGCCAGCAGCAGCCCCGCAGCCCCACAGCAGCTCCAGAGCAGCCCCATCCAGAGGCACCTGGGAGCCCTCAGCAAGGCAGCCAGCAGCACACGGGCAGGAGGACACGGATGGCCCTTCCGGCCTGGCACAGGGCTTGTGGCCATCTCCAGGCACCGTTCTGGCAGGGATCCCTGCAGCCCCGGCCCCTTCCCAGCTGCTCTCTGGGCAACACAAAGGCTTCAGCAGAACCACCAAAGGCCAAGGGGCTTCTGGCCATTTTCCCTGCAGCAATGCACACCTGTGCAGCTGGCTGAGTGCAAGCACCCTTTCCCCCGCTTTACCTTTGCTGTATAGACCCTGGGATGCAAAGAAAACCTCCTGAGAGTCTGTGTATTGTAACAAACTCTATATTTACATAGGATATGTAATTGCGGAGAAGGGAAGAAAAATCTTTAAGGAAATTAAAAATTCCCAATTGGCCCAGGTTGCCCCAGCAAAGAGAGCCTCCCGGATCAGCTATCTACAGCCCTCATGCAGTGCAGCCAGCCGAGCCCTGACAGACGACGCCGAGTCTTCCATGCCTTGCGCAGCTGATCGTGCAGCCTCTGAAAGACGGAATATCGCCCATGCTGTGTTGCTCGGAGGATATGCAGTGTTTGAAATGCCAGCTCGGAGACGGCACTGCTCATGTCCTCCGTCAGGCGTTCAAGGGCTGCAAGAAAGAGGAATACAGCCATGGTCAGGTCCCGGATCTTCGGGAAGCCGAGGAGAGCCCCCTGCAAGGGCCATCGCAGCCGGCTCTTGCCATGGCCATGAGGGAGCAGGGAGCAAGGGGATCAGCCCAAAGCTGCCGGCCACAAATCCCCCATGTGGCCCTGAAATCTCCGTGTGCTCGGCCAACGGGAGCAGAGCCCTCGGCAGCCGGGGCAGGGCTTGCAGCTCCGCCCTGGCAGCCCCGGCTGTCAGTCCACTTCCCTCACTCACCAGTGCAGATCAGCTGCAGCTCTTGCTGCTGCCCCCTCAGGCGCCGCCCGGCCATGCCTGTGAACACAGAGCCTGTTACGGCGCCAGCAGCACAGCTCCCTCCTAGCGGCGCTGCCGGCGCTGTGACCACATGGGCTCCTGGCCCGGCAGGGCTCACCTCAGCCCTTGCCGCACGCTGCCGCCCAAGGGCACGGCTGCCAGAGGGCGGCAGCAGCAATGCCCAGGCCAGGCGGGGCTCCACGGCACCGAGCCCAGCTGGCGCTGCCGGGGCTGCAGGCGGGGCTGGGGCTGAGCTTCGGTGGGCCGGGCCGGGTAGAGAGCCCAGACTTGGGACTCACCCATGAACCTGATGGCCGCCTCTCGCAGGGGATCCTGTGGGCTCCGCAGGTAGCGCAGGGCCCGGCGCAGGTGCTCGGCTGCTCTGCTCCTGTCCTCTGCCAGCTGCAGAGAGCGGCAGGAGGGAAGGGTTGGCGCGGGCTCAGCCCCTGGGCCGGGCACTGCCTGCGCCCAGCCCCGGCCTCCCCTGCCCGCACAGCCCTGAGGCGCGGCCAGCAGCCACTGGCCAAGGGCTCCCGAGGGGAGGGGGCAGAGGGCCGGCTGCTGCCCAGGGAGCTGCGGTGGCGGCCTGCAGCCCTGCCAGGCGGAGGCTCCATGGGCACCTGGCTCAGGCCCACGGGAGCCTGGAGAAGAGCCTGCGCGGCCTCTGGCTGCAGCAGCGTGCAGGGGCACAGCTGCCCAGCCGCACACTGAGCACCACCCTCAGGGGCCTTCTCCAGGCTGAGGCTGGGGCTTCCAGGCCCTCCTTACCAGGCTGTCTGCGAACATGCACAGCTTCTTCTTCTTCAACAGTTTTTCAAGGTCCCTCCTCTTCAGGAATTTGGCCACACAATGCAGCGTTTCCGCAGAAGCCTGGAGAACAGCAAACACGTGGAAATGCCCACATAACCCAGGGCAAAGGACCTGCATGCCAGTTCTAAAGCCTGGAGGAGGCTGCAGTCTGCAAGGCGCATGGGCAGGAGGCAGCCCAGCCCCCTCGCAGCAGTCCTCACCTCAGCAACAATCCGATTCTCATCATGGCAGTGGAAGTAGAGTGGGACCAGGCTCTGGCGCACCTGGGACTTGAAGGCCTTTCTTCCATCTTTGGTTAACAAGTCCAGCATCTCTTGGAAGACACGCATGCAGCTCAGCTGCACCTGGATATCATCCTGTATGAAAGGAAAGGCAAAAGACCTGAGCATCAGCTGCTTCAGTTCCCCCAGGGCACAGGCCTGCATTTCCACAGGGCACCAAGTGTCAGGGCAGCAGCCAGTGGCCGTGGCTGTGGGCACAGAGCCTTACATGGTCAAAGAGTGGCAGGAGCGCCTCAGCCAGCTGCAGGGCGATGGGGGTGGGTATTGGGGCACCATTATCCAGCAGCAAATATCTCAGTAGAAGAACGGTCATCCTGATCACATAGCTTTCATTTTCCTGCAGGAGCTCCACAAGACTTTCAGTCAGGCTCCACATTTTTTCAGCCTGTGTGGAACACAAGTTTGTGAAAGGCCGCCCTGCTGCCGCAGGGCCCAGAGGCCAAAGGCCTGTCCCGAAGCACTGGGGCAGCTGAAGCGGGAGGCAGGAGAGCTGGGAGCAGCTGCCCCAGTGCCCGAAGCCCAGGCAAGGCCAGGCGACTGGGTTGCCCAGCCCCACGCTGCCTGTGCAGCTTCAGCCACTGCCCCCTTCTCACCATGCAGGGATTCTTGCCCAGCACTACGAGGCCTCTGAGTGCCAAGTGACGCCTCTCCCTGTCCTCGCTCTGTAGGTTCCGTGCCATGATCTCCAGAACGCTGTCACTGCATTCCCTCAAGTCCAGGCACTCGAGGACCTGAAAGGCACAGGGCAGTGACAGGGGAGCCGGCCGGCAGGAGCCCGGAGCCGCACAGGGCCGGGCCCAGGCAGCAGCACAGAGCACGGGCACTGTCCTGGCAGCTGTGACTGCGAGAGGGCAGAGACCTGGGAGGCAGCTCAGCCAGGCAGTGCTGGCCTTGAGGCTCACCTCCACAAGGAATGCCAGAACAGGGAAATCCCAGTATGGCATCTCTTCACCGAGCATGACGAGCAGGTAAAATGCAATCCCGGAACAAAAGTGTATGGATGAATGGCAAATTAATCTGACAAAAGGAAAAAGGCAATAAGACCCTGAGCAAGTCGGGCAAATCCCTGCCAGGATTGACTCACAGAGTTCTCATCTTTCCCCACCACCCTTCCAGCAAGGGGACCTGGGCCATTTGGGAGTTGGTTGCTCATGGGCACCCTCCTCTCCCAGCCTTTTCCAATCTGCTTGGCTGTCTCTCAGTGACAAGGCCCTCTGGCCTATAACCATGGGGACTGTGTGGGTCACACTGGGCACAGAGCACAAATGTCTGAGGCAGTGGGTATAAGGGGGTCACACCTGGCCAGCAGAGCCACAGCATAGTGGCGGGTGTCAACAGAGAGCAGCATGTCCCAGCCACACCTGTGTTCCATTGCCACCACCACACCATTGTACTGCTTTTGGCAAAGCAGGGACTTCAGGGTCTGCACTGTAAACCTGTGGGCACAGCAAAGCCCAGGTCACACTGGCAGCACTGGCTCCTTTGCAGGCCACGTGGCAGCGACAGGAGGAGTGGGATGGAGCACCTGTTGGGGCTGGTGGCAAGGCCAGGCTCTTCCTGGCATCCATTCCAGAAGGTATTGACCTCCTCTGTCATCTCTTCTGTGCTTAGGAACACTTGGAATAGCAGACGCACAAATAGGCGGGGGAAATACACCTTCAATATACATGGGACAGGGGGCTCCTGGAGGATCTTCCACATCACCACGGTTGCCTGCAAAGGACAAAGCCCCCGAGACAGCGCTCAGTGCCGAGGTGTGCGTGTGGCAGGGCCCGAGCGTGGCAGGTAGAGGCCCGGAGAGACCTTGGCAGGGGGAGCACGGGGCCTGGTGGGCCTGAAGCTGCCCCTGGGCCAGGTTTCAGGCCAGCGCCTGAGGCAGGGAGCTGCAGTGGGGGAAGGAGGATGGAGAGCTGCTGGAGAGGGAGCCTTGGGGCCAGCAAAGGCCAGTTGCAGAAACTCACAGCCAGGGCAAAGACACCCGTTTCGTCCCCATCGGAGGTGCATGTGCTGTGCTCTGGCCAGCTCCCCAGCACATCCAGGAGGATCAGCTGTGCCAGCTCTGCAGTCCTGGCTGAGCCCATGATGGTCTTCCACATGGCCATGGCAGCTCTGTGGGGTCAGAGCTCTGTCTCAGGGGCATCTCAGACACAGCCCCGGGGGGAGCTGAGCTGGCTGCCAGTTCTGCCTCTGCCCACTGGTCCTGGCCAGCAGCACCCAGGCAGCCCAGCCCTGTGGGGACAGAGCCCTGAGGGGCAGGGAGGGAGCATGGCAGCAGGCTCATGGGCTGACATGCCAGGGCTGGGAAAGGCAGCAGCCAGAGGGGCCTGGAAGTGTCTGTTGCTCAGACACCTGGGCCAGGCTGTACAGGGTGATGGGCTGCGGAGGCCTGAGCCCTGTGGGCAGGTGGGCCCCATACCTGTCACAGGACGGGGCCACACGCAGGAGCGTCATCACTGCGTCATCTGGCTGTGCTTCGGTGAGATCCAGCAGGGTCTCGTCCAGCCTGTGCTCAGCACAATCATTGGCCACGAGCCACTGGTGGATGAACCTCACCATGGCGGGCACCTGGAAAAGGCACAGGGAGACTTGGAAAGCTGCCAGAGGGAGCAATGTTCCCAGCTTCCCCAGAGGAGTGCTTCCCTTCCCAGCGCACTGCCATGTGGCCCCAAAGGCTCACAGCAACCAGCATGCGTGGCTTGGGAGGCCAAGCAATTCCTGGGAGGATCAAACCCTGCCCACAGGCTGCTTACTTGGTTTGGATAGAAAAAATCTTCTTCTACAAGCATACACAGGAGGGCCGCGCTGGTCTTGGTTTGGAAGATGGGCGAGTAGGGTCTGAGGCCAGTGCCCATGGCGATGGTCTCTTCCTCCTGCATTCTCCTCATGAATTTGCAGATGAGCTGTAGGAGAAGCGCAGGAAGCTGGGGATGTTGCATGGAGTGCTGCACACACGGTGCTGGGCTGAGCAGGGACAGCAGGCCCAGCCCAGGTGGGGGTGGCTGCAGGTACCTGTGCTGTTCTGCGGAAGTGGCCACGGCTGGACTCCTGCTCTTGTGTGCGCTCCAGGGCTGCATCTGGCAAAGAGCGAGCGCAGCCAGAGATGAGGGGCTGCGGGAGAGGCTGGAGAGCACGGCCCAGCCCTGCGCTCCCCAGGCAGGGACAGGCCTGGGATGCGCCAGGGGATAGAGCACGGCCACTGTGGGGTGTCTGCCCGGCCCCTCTTCCGTCCTGTCCGTGGGCATGTCCCCAGGGGATGGCATGGCATGGCATGGCATGGCATGGCATGGCATGGCATGGCATGGCATGGCATGGCATGGCATGGCATGGCATGGCATGGCATGGGGTCAAGCCGGCTGCAGGCATCAGTACTGTGGCCCAGCTCTGCCACTCACCCTCCTGTGGTGGCTGGAATGGCACCACCTCCTCGGTCTCCAGGGCTGGAGCAACTCCAGGGCCTTCTTCCTCCTCATCCTCCACCCAGGCCAGCTTGGGCACTCTCGGCGGTCTCTGCTCCATATCTCTGACTGGATTGATGGCAACTTGCAGGAGAGATGCCTTGGAAAAGCTCCAAGTCACCAAGTCCTGCACTTGTACCCGGAAGGCACCTTCAAGAGACAAGCCTCAGGAAGGCTGCAGGACAGCAAGTCCTGCACTCACTCTCAAGGGCTCCTGCCACAAGGACAGGAGATTCCTGTCGAGAATTGTAGTTTGGCCTCAAAGGGTCCTGCAGAAGAAAAATCTCGGGGAGATCACAGGGTAGCACGTCCTGTGGCCTGGCCTCGAGCTCAGCTGCAGGAACAATGCCTCAGAAAAGCTCCGGGTGGGACGCGAACGAGCGCGCTGTGCGGGGGCTCCTCACAGCACTGTTCTGTCCCGTGCTGTCCCGTCGCGTGCTCCGAGCACTGTGGCCTGCTCTTGTCACCGCCAGCTCCTATGTCACCAGGTGTCACAAAGGGCCCTTGGACACCCGGTTCTATGTCACAGTGACCGTGCTGCAAGGGCCCTTGCACACACTGCCGCCTGTCCTGGGGCCGCCCCCAGCCCAGCCTAAGTGGCCCAGGCTGGAAGGAATGCCTGGCCCCACGTGTCCATGGCAGCCCCACAGGATCTTTAGGAAGGGCTCAGAACATCAGCAAACGCTGCCCTGCTCTACGGGCTCAGGGCAGCAGAAGGAGCCCCCAGGGCTGCCGACGCAGCTGCGCTGGGAAGGGCATGGGGCCTTCCAGGGAAGCTGGCACGGCCTCCTTGGGACACATCCCAGCCCGTGGCCATCCTAAACCTGCGAGTGTGACTCGCACAAGGAACGTGTGGGCCCGGGCACCAATGCTGCTCTGAGGCCTGGGGCCCGGGGAGCGCTGACATCAGCAGCTGTGGTAGAGTCCCTGCCCAAGCAGAGCTGCCACCCCCCGAGCCCTGGCAGCGCTGGTGCCTGACTCCTGCCCCAAAGACCTGTGCCCCCGGGGGGCTTCTGTGCCACAGGGAGCCAAAGCCCACGTGCATTGGGGGCTGGTCTCCTTCCTGCAGGGGCTGATGGCAGGAGCACCTGGAGCAACTGCTGGAAATACTTGGTCTCTGTCAGATGATGCTGCTCCTTCCTGAAAGGACTTTTTCTCATGGAAGGCATTGGCAGTAGCACCACAACACCATCCATTTCTGAGTTTCTCAGGATAATCAGATTTCAATGGAACGCTGTGCTTTTCTGACTCTGTTTCCTGCATTCTGGAAAAAAATAATCATCCCAGCCTCTGATATTCTAGCCTCCTGTCACTGCCTCTCTGGTGGTGGCAGCTCATGTCCAAACAAAACTGCGTCCCTGTTGAGTGTGGCAAAGGGTAGCCACAAATAGGGAGGTTCCCCAGTGAACATCAAGGCAGACACCTGGGGATGTGCAGTGGATAGGCATAACTGTGGTAGGAGAAGCTGTTCTGTGTCTCTGAGTATGGTGCTGAAGCCCAAAAACTAGGCAAGAAAACAGCCCTCCATGGTATAAGGCCTATGCAGCTGGTATTTGTTTATTCAGTGCCAGGAGTGAGGGGCATTGCTGCACCACAAACTCACTCATCCATTCTTTGAACAGTTCAAGCTTTTATGTGTGTTTTACTTCATATGCACATTATACTTTCCTCACTTCACATTGCAACATATCTTCTAATCCCGCCATGATGCAAGCCCTTGTAGCACATGCACGGTTTCTGCACAAGCTGGTCATCAGCCTCTGGTGGTCGTTTTCGATGAAGGCTCATAAGTCTTCCTCAGGCTTGAGCTCTCCACGCCTGCTTCTTCTGCATGCTCTATAGGATTGTCTGCTCAAATAGCCAGTGGTCAGCTTTTGCAGGTAGCTTGTTCTGCTAAATTTGCTGATTTCCAAAAGGTGCTTCATTCACATACCCTGTTACAAAGTAGCTACTTCCTTCTGCACAGCTTTAGCTTTTTGTGTAGCTCAAGCATTCTCTCCTTGCCTAGGCATCAAGTCCACCATTTCTTTTATCCTTTGCAAATTCTTTGGCAACTATAGTCTTGTTGTGGTCTCAAAATATTTACCTGTTTCGATCCTGTATCTCATTTTATTTTGCTTCCATTTGTGATATGTGGTGGCAGTTTGTTTACAATACCATATAAAACACTGGCTCATCATGCAGGTTCCTAAGAGTGGTATTCCAGTTCCTAAAATTCCTACAAAAAGTTGTGTAGGCCAGTTCAGATTAGGTAGCCAAGATATCAGAGTTTCCCTCAAATGTTTGGTCCAAGATGTAATGCCTTGGGTTACTGCAGGGAGTACTTTTGCCTGTTGCCCAATGGCATGGATATCCTTTGCTATTTGCCCTGATTGATCTATATCAGTGCAACAATTGGCAATAATTAGAATACAAACTCCTCCCATTTGGCTGTTACCATTTCTAACACCCTGAGGTTTTGAAAGTCTACTTCTTTTAGTGAGTCTGTTTCTGTTTGTAGTCTTTCTAAGGCATCTGCTGTTGAATTAGCAATCAGTTCTGTTTTGGCTGAGATGTTTGAAATTGCGTTTTCCGGTTGTGCAATTCCTAAAAGTGGGAGCTACGCCCTCAAAAAACTGTGAAAACTGTTGCTGTATCACACTACTAGGTTACTGGGTATTCTCTTAGTGAGCCTGTTCTTCCACAGTCCTTGAATAATACCTGTCATTTTATGAGTCTGATTTATACCTGTAACCAAGGGATAAGGGATCCCATGTACATTGGCCAGTCCAGTTACCTTTAATGCTATTCCTTTAATGCTATTCCATTCCCTAAAAGGCACCCAGATGCATCAGGAAGAAGGCAGTTGGTGTTAATTCTCACTGACTTGTTTCCCGTATGTCTATCAAAAAGACAGTTTTTCCATGATCACTCACTGGCTGAGTGCCTCTGACCCACCCAGCTGTGTTACTGGAAAAGCTGCTGAGATTTGTTCCCGACTTGTTCAGCCCTGTGTATCTGGGACTGACTCGTTGAGAGGCTGTAACTGGAAAAGGAGCTTTCCCAAGAAGAGATCCTGCCTGTCTACACTGAGCACTAGCATTGTGGAAGCTGTGGGGGTTCAAATCTGACCAATTGCTGGATGGTAGCCATGTTAAGGGAAGGTTCCATTATTGCACCTCTCCGCAAAGCCTGCAATCCCTGAGTCCTGTAAAATTAGCTATGCTTCCTATTAGTGTTACACAGGTGTTAACATCAAAGGCACTGACAGTGTAACCAATGAAAAAAACCGTCCAGGGTTTAGTTGGTGATTTCTTGAATCAAGAACATTGAAGGGGTGTAGTGATTCCAGGCAGGTCTTTCCTTTACTCAAACGCATAAAGGTAGACAGGAGTACTTGGAATAGTCCATCCCGCTTTTCCTGCAGAGGATCACCTGTAAAATTCTTAACACACACCCAGCCACCCGGATCAATTGCATGCAATTTATGATCTGGCTGCTTAGATTGATTCTCAAACACAGTACTAAACTTCTGGTGCAATTGTTTGTTTGTAGCCATTAAATAGTCATAGATATATTGACTACCATCTTGAGCCAAATTTTCATCATGAGTGACATTTAATCCATAAGGTCTGCCATAAAGCATTTCAAATGGGCTTTTACTTTGGAGCTAGGTTTTATTGAGTCTAATAAAGGCAATAGGTAGAGATTGATACCAAAATAAATGCACTTTTGCCAAATTTTAGCTATCTGTTGTTTGATCATATGATACAGTCTTTCTACTTGACCACTAGCTTGTGTTCTGTAGGGCATGTGAAGCTGCCATTGGATTCCTAATGCATTGCTGACAGCTTGCATCATTTGAGATGGCACAGGAATGAGATCCTCTGTCAGAGAATATTTCTCTAGGTGCACCAAACCTAGGTATGACCTCATTCGACAATACTTTTATTAATTCTCTAGCTTTCTTTGTCCTACAAGGGAATGCTTCTGGCCACCCAGAGAAAGTATCAGGAAGTACCAACAAATATTGGAAACCTCCCTTTCTTGGGAGTTCAGCAAAGTCTATTTGCCACAAGTCTCCAGGAAAAGCTCCTCTGCTCAAAACCCCTTGTTCTAGCCTGACTGTTGGATTTGGATTATTCTTCAAACAAGTCACACATTGTGATGATCCTTCTTTAACAGTGTTCTGCAAGCTTGGGCCTGCAATTCTTACCTTTAGGTATTGGTTTCTGCTCCCCAGCCAGTCTTATCATGTTCAGATTTCACATACTGTCTCGTTTACATCTCTGGTATTATTAGTTGACCTGTTTCTAATTGTCCCCAACCATTTTCTGAACATTTTCCTTTACTTTAATTAATCCATTTATAATGAGAATGTTGGTATTTTTATGGCTGCTTAGTTGATACTGCAGTAGGTATTAGAGCTGCAACAAGAGGTTCATTTCTTTCAGCAGCAATTTGAGCTTCATAATCTGCAACTCTGTCACCTGCTTCCAGAAGGGTGTTACCTTTAGAGTGCCCTCAGCAATGCACAGTTGCCACTTGCAATGGGAGCTCCACCGCCTCGGGGAGCCTGAGGATTTCAGCTGAGTATTTGACCATTTTCTCTTGTGCAGTCAGGAGTTCTCCTTCTCTCCATATGGCTCGGTGGACATGAACAATTCCATAGGCATGTTTGGAATCAGTCCAAACATTAATTTCCCTTCCTTTTGCCACTTCTAATGCCAGAGGGAGGTTCCTGCTTGAAATGGCTTTGACTTGATTACCTCTGAGACTGTGCTCACAGTGTAGCCCGCCATTTGCACTCCCTGTCTCCCAAAACTGCTGCCATCACAGCAGCAGTTCATGGCTGAACCAATTCATGGCATCTGGGAGCGGCTGTTCCTCTGGATTTTGGTGGCTGGAGCGCACAGCTTCCATGGTCTCTAGGAAGTTGCATACTATAGGTTCAGCTTTGGACTTTCCTTGCAGAAAAGTGGCAGGGTTAACAATATTGATCACTTGATTCCAGTATTATCAGATTCGGCCAGGACTGCTTGGTAGTTTAGGAACCTCGAGGAAGACAGCCAATGGTTCCCTTTCTGCTCTAAAACAGCTGACACTGTGTGTGACGCTGAGACACTCATCTTTTGTCCTATGTAAACTTCCTTGCTTCTTCAATGTTCATGATCACTGCTTCTACTGTCCTGAGGCAGGCAGGCTAGCCCTTTCTCACAGTATCGAGTTGTCTAGAAATCAGGCCACTGCCCTTTTGTAAGGACCCAGGTGTTGTGCCAGAACTGCTAAGGATATTCTGTCTCTCACTGGGAATAACAAAAAGGGCCTGCTCTCGTCAGGCAGCCCCACAGCAGGGGCCCTCATGAGTTCCCACTTCAGTTTGTCAAAGGCCCTTCTCGATTTGGGGATCCATATCACAGTATTTTTGGAGATTTTCACCAATTTTTATAAAGGTTTCATGATCAATCTGTAGCTGTATATGCACAGTTGGCACCAAGCTGTGATTCCAAGGGAAGCAGGGATTTATCTTACGGCTTATGGTCGAGGAGTCTGGCTAACTGCTTCCTTCTGGGCAGTTCCCAAAGACCTTTATCCTCCCAAGACCCCATATCCACTTGTTGCTTGTTGTATTATGTTCTGATCTGTTGTAGTTGCATTAAGCTGTACTTTGGTTTGCTGCAGTTCCTGCCTGTTAGAGTGGTTCTGCCCCTGTTGCCTCCTCCCTCCTTTTCAATGTCAATCTCGCTGCCTCCTCCCCTGGTTCTCTGAAAACTGCCTTGTCATCCCCTCAACCCCTCCCCTGTGTCCTGTCTGTCACTCCACAGCCCATCCCCTCCCTCCAGAAACTTCCAAGGGCGTCGAGTGATAGGTTCAGTCAATGGGGCCCCTCCCCAGGTTTACCTCCATTGGTTCCCTATATGTCTGTTTCCCTGCTGCCCACGCCCTCCTGTAATTCCATTGGCAGATGGGCGTTCCCCTCCCCTGTTCACTCCCCCCTTTATGACACCTTGCACAGCCCAGCTCTCTGTCTGCAGTTGGCTGGATCCCGTGGGTTGCAGATATCCTTGGAGGTCTCTGATAAAGCTGGACTTTGCCCCCAACTGGAGTTCCCCCTCCTTCTCCTTGATTTGGCCCCAGCTTGGTCTGTGGCTGGTTTGAACCTCCTCTGCCTCTGCTATTTTGGCCCCTGCCTCGGCTTCATCCACGCCCATGTCTTCTCCCTGCGGCTGATCCAGAGCTGCCACCGTGGCTGCAGGGAGTTATTTTTCTTCGTCTTTTTTATCATACACCCTCTATGCTTTTTTCATTAATGCCTTTAAGTCTCTCTTTAGAGGCTCTTTCAGCTTCTGAAGTTTCTGCCTGACATCTGGGCTAGATTGCCCAAACATCAGGGAAATGAACTGCTGCTTTCCCATATCTGACCAGGGATCCAGGGCTGTGCTGTTAGCGTTCAAAAACACATAATCACGGAGCGATTATATGCGGTGCTTTTTATTAAGAGCTCTGGGAATCGGGGTATATTCAACCCAAATCTGACTCCGACCATACATTGAAATGATCATGTTTTATACTCTGTCATTACATAACTTTCATGTTCATTATTAAACTTATATTGTTCTATTGTATACATAAATTTAGCCCCTCTCTGAATTTCCAACATAGTTTCTCACTATTCTTCTTATGGTTATATAGTAATTACATTTAATTACTAAACAACCATCACATCTAACAATTATATAATTTATCATACTGCTTATGCAGGTGCAGTTGATCTGGGAAAGCACAAAGCCTAACATTTTAGATTCTATCTTTAACTTTTTCCAGGGTTCCACTATCATTCTCCCCCCTTTGAAAGCATTTTCACTTCACTATAGGTGTAAATGTTTTCACTTAATACAGTCCTTTATTCCTCAGTTCGTACTTGGTTCTTCAAATCCAGGGTTGATGTAAACGTTGTCATGGATGCTGTTACGAACTGGAGAACCAGAAGATGGTGGGCGTGGATCTCGTGTTAGTGACTTTATTATCCTCTGGTTCCAGGATATTTTCTTCTGTATCTCTCCCTTTAAAATGCTGTAAACTAACCAAATTGCTAAGAATACAATTAGTAAGATTATCACACTCTCAATGATAGATTTAATCCATGAACTCACATTCCATCCCAATCCTTTAAGGATTTTTCCTAACCAGCTTGTAGCCAAATCCTTTTGCTCTTCTTGTGCTTCATGATCTATTTGTTTCAACTGATTGATGTCATATTCTACATCTGCAGTTACATTTGGGATATGAACGCAGCAATGATCAACTCGTCCCTTTAAAAATCCACATACTCCATGCTCTTTCAAGAGTAACATATCTAGGGCCAATCGATTTTGTAAAGTCATTTTTGTGGTGGCTTGTAATTGTATATTTAATTCTTTAAATGCTTCCCGGGTGACTCTTGCCAGTCTACCTACCTGACCTGTAAGTTTGTACAGCATCTCTCTGCTCTTATAGTTTGCTATAGGACCAAGCAATGACTCTAGGGCCCATCCAAATTTCACTCCACTAGAGGGTTCTTGCCAAGTGTCATCTGGATTTTCATTGTCTAGAACTTCTCATCTTGCTCTTATCTGCAGAAGTTCATGTTTTCCATTAAATGGGGACTTTTTCCAAATTGGACATAAGGTTGGGAGGCCTAAAGTAATCTCCTTTACTTTCCCGTCTACAGGCAGATATATTGTCCAGGTACCATCACTTGCTGCCTGTACAAATTGTTCTGGACCTCGGATTGTAATCCTGGTACACCCTATAACTGCTTTAGAATTCACTCTGCCTTGTTTATGTTTGATCCCTCTGCAAGCACAACCAATTTGTAGGGCTATTGCCAGGTGTGGCATCTGTTTTATCTCTTCATCATCTGAAGTGCAGTCGTAAGTTTTATTACATGCCCACCAACTTACTTTGTCTGCCCTTGTTCTGCTACTAGTGTCAGTGTTCGTTATTGCTGGATCTGTTTCATTCTCGGGGCCTTCCCACTTAATACACCAAGGGGTGTTTGCCATATATTGGAATCTTAGAAGAATACTCACAGACCACACACTGTCCCAAGGTTCTATCTGATCTTTCCTATCCTTGGCCTCACATTCCCATACCAGAGTTGTTTCTGTAACTTGCCTCAATTTGGGTACCAGTTTACATGTAATTGTTTTGTTCTTTTGTATTTCAGGTAGTTTTGATGTTATGATTCCCCAATTTACTGGGTCTCCTGCTGCCTTTGGTATTGGCAGACAGGCAGTTATTTGGCTGGTGTTTTGCATTTTGGCAAAATCTTTGACTAATCCGATCATTACATTCTCAGCCCGAACTGCATTAGAAACCTTTATCACTTGTGTTTCCGTTTGTACCTCTCTCTTCATTCTAGAATGAAGAGTGGTTGGTTGATCATTTTGCATTCCACATCCCAAAGATATTAATAACCATAACGTTAGCACAATTACTGACAGCATTCTGAAAGCAAATAAACACGTCTTATCTGCAGGCTTTGTTCATTCCAGAGTTTATACAGTCTGTGATCCAGGATGGACTTTCTTCACTCGGGTATAGTGGATCCAGGGTTCCACGCCAGCTACTTTGACTGCTGTAAAGGTGGTCAGTAGTACCTGATGGGGTCCACTCCACTTTTCTTTCAGCGGTTCCTCGTTCCAGTTCTTGATGTACACCTCGTCTCCTGGATGTATGTTATGAACTGGGTTCTCGAGAGTCAGTGGTCTGTTCCACACGAGGATACTCCGGAGCCAAGCTGAAGTTTTCCCAAGAGACAGAACATAATTATATGCTTCCTGCTTTCCTGTGATATGTACATTAGGATTAGGCTCAGGAGATTCATATGGTTTCCCATACAATATCTCATAAGGACTGACTGACATCCCACTCCTAGGCTTTATCTGAATCCTCAACAGTGCTATTGGCAAAGCCTGGGGCCACTGCAATTTGGCTTCTTGGCATATTTTACTGATTTGCTTTTTTAGTGTCTGATTCATCCTCTCTACCTGTCCATTGACTGGGGTCTCCACGGTGTGTGGCGGTCCCAATTTATCCCCAGCAATCTACTTACCTCTCTTACTACTGTAGCTATGAAATGGGGTCCCCTATCTGATGATACCCCTAGGGGTACCCCGAATCTGGGAATAATCTCCTGTACTAACCACTTAAATGTTTCCTTTGCTTGGTTCGTGCAACGGGGAAGGGCTTCTAGCCACCCAGAGAATGTGTCAACCCCCACTAACAGGTATTTGTATCCTCGAGTCCTTGGTAGTTCTACAAAATCTACCTGCCAATAGTCTCCTGGCTCTGTTCCTATCCGAATTCTTCCTAGCTGTGCCTGTCGCCTGGCTACTGACTTGTTTTTCAAGCAGATATCACATTCTGACATTACTGATTTTGCCATTGTTAACATCCGTACTGAAATGAAACTCTGCTTTAGCAATTTTACCAATGCCTCTGCTCCCCAGTGACATTCATTATGTTTAGTTTGTAGAACCTCTCTCATTATCAAGGAGGGTACCCCTATTTGTCCTTGTGCAGTTACATACCATTCCTCTGAATTCTTTTGTGCATTTAGCAAACGTGCCAGTCTCTCATCTTCTACTGAATATTTTGGTTTTGGAGGCAAATTGAATTGGGATACATTAAGCCTCAAAGGTATCAATGCCATTGTTTTTTGTACCTCTCGAGCAACCTGTCGGGCTGCCCAGTCTGCCTTTCGATTTCCCTCACAGATTTTGGAGTTTCCTGATTGGTGTGCTTTGCAGTGAATGATTGCTACTTGTTCAGGTTTTTGTACTGCCTTTATCAATTGCAGGACTGCATCCTGATTTTTAATGTGCGAACCCCGAGAAGATAACAGTCCTCTTTCTTTCCACAGTGCTCCGTGTACATGCACCACTCCAAAAGCATATTTTGAGTCAGTCCAGATATTTACCTTTTTCCCTTCACTTAATTCTAGTGCCCTGGTTTAAGCAACCAGTTCTGCCCTCTGGGCAGATGTATTTGGTGGTAATGCCTTTGCCTCCACTACTGTATTGACTGTTGTTACCGCATATCCAGTGTATCTGATTCCATTTTCCACAAAGCTGCTGCCATCTGTAAACAGCTCCCACTCCGGCTGCTCTAGTGGGACGTCTTTCAGGTCTTCTCTTGCTGAATAGGTGTACTGTATTGCTTCTACACAGTTGTGTTCTAATGGGCCTTCTTCAGTTGTGGTACCTAGGAACAAAGCTGGATTCAAAAGGTTAGTTGTTTTTAATGTGACATCATCCTGCTCAGTCAGGACTACCTGGAATTTCATCATCCTGCTGGGAGATAGCCAATGGCCCCCCTTTTGTTCTAAGACAGTGGTTACCATGTGTGGTACATAGGCATCTATGTGCCTTCCCATAGTAAGTTTCCTGGCTTCTTGTATCAGGGTCACAGTAGCTGCGACTGCCCGCAGACATGGGGGCCACCTGGCACTTATGTTGTCGAGTTGTTTGGAAAAGTAGCCCACTGGCCTTTTCCAGCTTCCCAGACGTTGGGTCAGGACTCCTAGTGCTAGGCACAGCCTTTCATGTACAAACAGCTGAAAATCTTTAGACAGATCAGGTAACCCTAATGCTGGAGCAGTTGTCAGTGCTTCCTTTAATTTTAGGAAGGCTTCTTTCTGTGGTTTGCCCCAGGTGAATGGCTGTGTCTTCTGAGCTTCATACAGGGGTTTTGCAATCAGTCCATAGTCCATGATCCACAAGAGACACCATCCTGCTATCCCGAGGAAGACTCGCAGCTCATGTAAATTCTGGGGCTCTGGAATAGCACAAATAGCTTGGATACAGTTAGTACCTAGTTTTCATTGCCCTTGTGAAATTTCACATCCCAGGTGAATCACAGTCTGTTGTGCGATTTGTGCCTTTCCTCTGGATACTTTATAGCCTCCCATCCCCAGTGAATTTAAAATCTCAATGGTTACCTTTATACAGGTTGCTCTTTCTTCTGTAGCTATTAGTATATCATCAACATACTGCAACAATAAGTATTGGTCTCTTGGTACTTGCCCATTTTCAGTCCAAATCTCCAGTTCCTTTGGCAGTTGGTTTCCGAATAGGGTCAGTGAGTTCTTTTTGTGTCCAGGTGAGCTGGGTCTTTCTTCCGTTCCCTGGGTTTTCCCACTCAAAGGCAAATAGTTTCCTACTTTCTTTGTCAAGGGGGATGCAGAAAAAGGCATCTTTTAAATCAATTACGGTAAACCATTTATATATCTCCTTTACGAATGTTAGCAATGTATAAGGATTTGTTACCACTGGATAAATGTCCTTTGTTATTTTATTTATTGCTCTCAAATCCTGCACTAATCTATATTCACCATTTGGCTTCTTTCCTGGAAATATTGGTGTATTAAATTCTGATTCACATTCTTCTAAAATTTGGTATTTCAAGAATTTCTCAATAATCTTTACTATTCCTTGCCATGCTTCTGGTTTTATGGGATATTGTTTGACCTGTACAGCCCTTGCCCCTTCTTTTAACTCTACATGCACTGGTTGTGCCAATTTAGATTTCCCTGGTATATCCGTCTCCCATACAGAGGGAATCACTGCATCTTCTACCTCTCTAGGGATAGAGGGGACAGGTTTTTCTTTGATCAATAATATCTGTCCCTTCTTTGATTCAGGTATTTTCATTATAAGCTCTCCATTTTCAAAGGTTATTACTGCATCAAGTTTTGCTAGCAAATCTCTCCCTAAAAGCGGAATTGGACACTCAGGTACATATAAGAATTCATGTGTCATGACCTTATTTCCAAAACACAAATTTAGGGGTTGCAGGAAAGGCCGTTTTTCCTCTTTCCCTGTAGCGCTGACTGTTGTCGTTTCCTTGTCCCCAATTTGTCCTTCCAAATCATTCAATACAGAAAAAGTAGCTCCCGTATCTATTAGAAATCTGACCTCTTTATGCCCTAACTGTATATTTACAACAGGTTCCTTAACTTGTTCTCCCGGTTCTAGGTCTAGTCAGCTGGTATACTCTCCCAGGACCATCTCCTTGGTAGCCTGCTGGAACTGATTGCCCTGGTCAAACTGGTTATTCGAACTTGGGCAATTTTGCTTCCAATGTCCCACCCCCTTGCAATATGCACATTGATTCAGGCTTAACCCCTGGGTAACTGGTCTCCTACCCTGACCATTCCTGTTACGCCCCCTGAAATTTGGGTTCCCTCTCCCCTGTATTACTGCCAAAAGATTCTGCTGCTGCCTTTTACTAGCTTCTTTTTCCCGATTGTTATATACTTTCCAGGCGACCTCGAGTAACTTATCCAAATTCCTTAATTTTCCCCTTCTAATTTTTGCAATTTTCTACGAATGTCATCCTGTGATTGGCCCAAGAATATGAGAGCAAGCTGAACCTTTGCTTGCTCTGTATCCATTTGGAGGTCTGTATATTTCCTTGCTACCTCCTTAAGCCTCTCCAAAAATGCAGTGGGAGATTCCTTCTTTTCCTGTCGAACCTCATATAGTTTGGACCAATTTATAGTTTTGGGCACAGCATTCTGAACTCCTATTTGGATCCACTCTTGGTATTTCCGTAATCTCCTCATATCACACGATAAATTAGGGTCCCAATTTGGATCCTCAATTGGGAAATTCACATCTAAGTTCCCTGTTACCAGCCCATTTCTAATATCTTCTCTTGCCCTCTCTTTGGCTGCCTTAAGTACCATTTCTTTTTCAGTAGAATACATCAGAGTATCTAATATCACCTGTATGTCATCCCAGTCAGGATTTTGCGTTTTCAAAACCATTTTTACTACACGTGCCACTTTATCAGGATTTTCTCTATAAGATCCGGCTGACTGTTTCCAAATTACTAAGTCTGCCGGGGAAAAAGGCACCTTTACAAATACTGGCCCTTCCACTCTGACACCTTGTCGCAAGGGGGCAATCACAGTCCGTTTTTGTTTGCTTATGCCATCTCTATGCACAACTGGAGCAAGCTTTGCCCGACCCCGGGTTCTATGAGCTATTGGGGTCACTGATTCATTACCATCGCTATCTTTTTCACTTGCATACCTCTTTCCCCTTTTTATCACACTTTGGTTTTGCTCATCTTCCGAGGAAGAGGGATCAGGTGATGATGGGAGAGGAGGATAAAGAGGGAAAGGTGTACTAGATGAGACAGGTTCAGGGGTAGGTGGGTGAGGAGCAGGTAGTGGGATAGGGACAGATGAAACAGGTGGGATAGGGTTAGGTTCTCTTGTTCCTATTGGTGCTACTTGTAAATCAATATCTGTATAATTTTCCCTACTCAAGCTTTCTCTTAACGCCAAGTGTTCTAAACAATGTTCCTCACAAACCCCACACTTTGCAGATGTTTTAACCATTAATAATCCACATTCATTCTGCCATTCTGGCTTTCCCCGTAAGTAGAAAAACAGATCAACATATGGGACTTCATCCCATTTTCCTTCTTGTTTACAAAACGACATTAACTGCGAAATAGTGTTATATTGCAGAGTACCGTATTTTGGCCATTTTTCACCATTCTGCAAGGCATATTCTGGCCACCATGAATTACAATAATCAATCAACTTAGTTTTATGTAATCCTTCCCCAAAGTTACCTTGTTTCCAATGTGCTAATAAGCACCCCAAAGGAGAATTTTGTGGGATAGCGGTGTTACTGCCCAAAATCCCTTTAAGTTTCTCCATTTCAAAAATACCACAAATGCCGAACCTGCAACACTTTCGCGATTGTCTTACGGAACGGCGCCTAGGCTTACACCAACAGGAATTCCTTTAGCCCAACCAAGCGTAGCTTTTGCTGCGTCTTATTGGCAGGCATCCAAACCAAAGTAAAAAGCACCTTACCTTTCTCCCAGGGACATTTGTGAGCGGCGGAAGCGGTTGCGGCCGATGGGCTCCCCGAGAATCCCTCGGTGCCGGCTGGAGTGGGATCGAGTCGCGATCTCGCTCAGCAGCACACACAAGGGTCCCATCTTCGGGTCACCAAAATGTTAGCGTTCAAAAACACATAATCACGGAGCGATTATATGCGGTGCTTTTTATTAAGAGCTCTGGGAATCAGGGTATATTCAACCCAAATCTGACTCCGACCATACATCCGAAATGATCATGTTTTATACTCTGTCATTACATAACTTTCATGTTAATTATTAAACTTCTATTGTTCTATTGTATACATAAATTTAGCCCCTCTCTGAATTTCCAACATAGTTTCTCACTATTCTTCTTATGGTTATATAATAATTACATTTAATTACTAAACAACCATCACATCTAACAATTACATAATTTATCATACTGCTTATGCAGGTGCAGTTGATCTGGGAAAGCACAAAGCCTAACATTTTAGATTCTATCTTTAACTTTTTCCAGGGTTCCACTATCAAGTACATTATATGAACATTTCACAATGTGCTATTTCATGTAATTATCTGAGTTATTCTCATAATTGTCACTTAGTTATACAAATAAAGGCATTAGCTACTTCTGCAATAATTAATGTTGTAATACACATCACATTGTCTCTATCTTGATATTTTATGAGTGTCTAAACTATAATATATTTATCATGCTATAAATATATATTCTACACAGGGATTAGGTTAAAAAGGCTGACAAACTGTGGCCTATCAAAAGCAGTTAAAAAGTGATTACAAACTGTATCATATCAAAATAATTTGCAATAACCAATATAGTAGTGAAAGCCAATGACTACACTGTCATTCACAACAGGGGGAAGGTGTACTGAGGGGTTTATTTGACTTCTCCTTATCCTGCTCTGATTTTGTCAGCAATAAATTCAACTCATATCTCTAATTCCGAGGCAGTTTTTCCCATGACAGGATTTGATGAGTGATCTCTCCTGGACCTTGTCTCAACCCAGGAACACTTGGTTCAATTTTCTCTCCCATCCAGGTGTGGAGGGCAGTGAGAGAGCGGCTGTGGTGAGTGCGGGGCATCCGGCCACTGTCCATGCATGGCAAGACAGGGAGGAGGAGGAGGGTCCAGGTAAGGCTGTTGAGCAGATTGGTGTGGGATTTGCAGTAATGCTGGAGCTCTCTCAGTCCCTTGGGCACAGGGACAAAATTATATATTGCTGCATTTCCAGACTGGTTTCCCCACAGCTGCCCCTGCAGGGTGGGTTTCTAGCCTGCCCTGCTCTGAATACCATTAAAGGCCCTCGCAGAGCCACTGCTTGGACTCCCATCAGGGTTTCTACTTCTTGCAGAGCTGAGGAAACCACAGACAGGCCTTTTTCCTGCAAAGAATTCTTACATCTGCAGCAGCTCTAGAGCTGCCAGAATCAAAGCCAAGGGGGCAGGGGGACCCTCAGGTGCTGGCTGCCACCTGCGGCTGGCCAGAGCAGGGCTGGGCAATGGCCATCCCCGTGCAGTGGGGCTGGGCCATGGCTGGGACCCACCCTTGGATGGCCACTGGCTTCAAGGAGCAGGAGTTTGGGAGCTCCTTCCTGACCAGGGCTCTATTCCTCAGCTGCTCTTGCCAGCTCAGATCCTGCAGGGGATGAGCAAGAATGGAGAAGTCTGGAGCCCCCCGGAGCTGCCATGCTCCAGGACAGGACCCTCTTTTCCAGCATGTGTCCACTCTGGGACCGGATCCCCCCAGGACAGGAGACCCCTGGATGTGCTCCCCAGGAAAGACCCTTCCCCCACCACCATGTGACACTCAGCACAAACGGCCTCTTCCTTCTGCTGCAGGAAAGTGAAAATGTTGGGGAGGCACAGCCAGATACCCTGACCCCTCACAGCCTCCCCAACCCTCCCTGCAAACCCCTTAGTCTTGCTTGCCCCACCCTGGGATTCCCCCAACCCATTCTCTGCTCGGAGCCTGCTCAGGATCACCAAGCCACATACTCAGGGGGTTGTGAAATTGAGGGATAAAATTATGGAAATGGAAATGAAGAGGGCAGAGTCACTGGGTGTGTGGGGACACCGACCCAGTGTCCCTTGGAATCTGTCTGAGGCAACCCCCAGGCCTCCGGCATCTTCTGGGGGATGAGCTGGCTCTGGGTCACCCCAAAATCTGAAGCACCCCATAAAGTAGCTGAGACCCACAGGCTCACCCAGCCACTGCCCATCCCTGGCACCCCCATTCCCCTGGAAAACCATGGGACCCCCATCCTTTATGTCCCACCCTCTCTGCAACCCCCATCTCAGTACTGACATTGCCCAGGATCTCCATGGTCAAGCGTCCCATTCCCGAGGAACCCCCTCCTGTTAATTCCAACCCCTGAATTCTCCCTTCCCCCAGGACCTTGGTTCTCTCCAGGACCATGGCCTAAACCATGACAGACCCCCATTCCCAGGGACACCATTCCCCTGGGATCCCTCATTCCCCTGGACACACAGCCCTGGCTCCTCAAACCCTCTGAGCCCCCCAGTCCTGCAAACCCCATGTCCCACCATGTCACCCCCAGCCTTGTCCCCATCCTGTCCCCACCCTACCCACAGGCTGTCCCCAGCTTGTGGCCACCCTGCCCCCACCAAGGGCTACCTACACGTGGGGACAAAACGTGACCTCGCTTCCTTCCACTCGATTCAAAGAGAAGCCAGCCAGGGGAGCGGTGGC